>NC_089837.1:401302962-401612962 GCF_035609145.1 Eleutherodactylus coqui
ACGTGATCACGTGATCAATCCGGATGCCTCCCATTCATATCCTCCATTGGAGCAGCGTGCCCGCGTCATAACGTACAGCCGCGTCATGACGTCAGCCTCGCGACCTCGTGATCAGTCCGGACGCCTCCCACTCATATCCTCCATTGGAGCAGCGTGACCGCGTCATCACGTACGGCCGCGCATTGACGTCAGCCTCGCGACACGCTGTAGGGGACTCGCTGCCAAAACGTAGCGCGATGACGCGGCGCTACCAAGACATGGCGCAGTGACGTAGGATACCCGCGACGCAGTCCGCTGCGGTGTCAACGTCATCAGTATTTGCAGCCAATTAGAGTAGGCAGCCGGCCCCTCCCATCCCTCAAATCCTAGCGCATGCGTAGACCCCCCAAATCTAGACTTAGTCTTGGAAAGGCCAGCGCATGTGCAGAGGGTTAGTAGTGGGACTTAGTTTATTTGTGCAATATTATATAGACACATCCCTGATAGCGGAGGTGTCCTATATTGATAAAGATAACATGGAAGGGTAAGTATTGTTCCTAGAAACATCTAGGTCCATAGACCAATAATAAAAGAGGTCACAAATCTCTGTGTCTTGATTACTCAGATCCAGTTCACCTTGGAATATATACACAATTTAAGGTAAGTATATTAGTCCAGCACTCTACAGATAATAGCTGGAATATCATACCAGGAAAAAAAATTTTTTTCTTTCCTTTTTTTTTCCCTTCCCCCATCTACATCATTAAACTGATACATATTACCCTTACTAGGGAGAACACAGCAACCCACGTAGAATAAAATAAGGTGTTACCCAGGCCCTTTTTTTTTTTTGGGTCCCAATACACATGTATGGTCTTCTTGGTATTGGTACTTTAGTCTCGGCAGATTTTCGAAAAGTAGTGTGCAGTAGTTTTGGAGGATATTAACCCTTTGTCATGGCAACGTTAGAGGGATTCTTGTGTGCACCACACCAAGAATGCACAATATAATGCAGGGAACATGTATATGAAGAATGAGACACTTGGTATGATGCTATTAAGGTTTTCAAATAAATGAAGCAAATGAAAGGGTCTCATTCAGGCCCTTCGGTGCACATGTGTCCAGTCTGTATATCCATGTGCACTCTTTTTGTAGTAGCCTTTTATCCAAGTTGCCTCTTCTTCCATTGTCCCTGACACATTCAATGCCTCGAAATGTCACTAGATCTGGGTTGCTGTCGTGTACCTCCTTCATGTGTACTGCTAGACTAGTTTGCTCTTTCCTATTAATGTTGCCAATATGGGCTAACACGCGACGCCGTAGTTGTTGTTTCGTCTTCCCTATGTATATCATCGGGCAAGGACATGAAGCTAAATAGATTACTCCACTCGTACGACAATTAATGAATTCTCTGATATTGAATACTTTCTGTAATGAAGGGCTAGTAAAAGTGGTACTTTTTTGCATGTACTTGCATGCCTTACAACTACCACATGGAAATGAGCCCTTCGGTGCTTCTACTGAAAGCCATGTTGATTCTGTTGGTACATGGGACAGATGACTGTGTACGAGTCTATCCCGCAGATTTCTACCTCGTCTGTAGGTTATTAGTGGCCTATTGGGTAAAAATTCTCTCAAATCACCATCCTTCATCAGGATATCCCAGTGTTTCATGAGGATGTTACGAACATCCTGTGATCTATCATCAAAACACCCAATAATTCGCGTCAATTCAGATGTGGACTTCTGTTTAGGTTCCAGCAGATCTTCTCTCCTCAATTCAGCGGCTTCCATTTCTGATTTCTTGATGACCTTCTCTGGGTACCCTCTGTCTCGGAATCGTTTATGCATCTCCACTGCCTTGAGATTGTAGTCGCTCTCATTGGAACAGTTACGTTTTGTCCTAATAAACTGACCTTTAGGTATTCCACGTTTTAGCTGGATCGGGTGGTGGCTGGACCAATGAAGCAGAGTATTTGTAGCCGTCTGTTTCCGAAAAATTGTAGTCTCAATGCAGTTGTTCTCTGTACGTGAGATGGCTAGATCCAAGAAGGTTACCTTATCATGATTGATCTCTGCTGTTAGAAAGAGGTTATGATCATTCCTATTTAGATGTTCAACAAACTCAAGAAAATCCTTTTCGGGGCCCGTCCATAGTATAAGGATGTCATCGATGAACCTTATCCACAGTTCTACAAATGCAGTCCATTTTTCATTGTCTTCACTGAACACCTTCACTTCCTCCCACCAGCCCAGGTATAGGTTGGCATAGCTGGGGGCACACGGGCTCCCCATAGCCGTACCCCTGGACTGGTGGAAGAACTTCCTGTTAAACAGGAAATAGTTGTGTTTCAGTACGAATGACAAGAGGTCAAGTATTAAGGTGTTATGTTCCTTAAACTGTACTCCCCTCTGTCTCAGAAAAAACTCCACTGCATTTAGGCCTTTTGTATGAGGAATGGAACTGTATAAGGATTCCACATCGAGACACGCAAACTTGGTTTCTGGGGTCAAATGGATGCCCTCAATACGTTTAAGGACATCCATTGTGTCTCTGGTATAGGCAGGAAGTGCCTCGACGAAGGGTCTAAGTACCTGGTCAAGGTACTTACTTACACCCTGTGTAAGACAGTCTATACCAGAGACAATGGGTCTCCCCTTAAGTGGGGACAACCCCTTGTGTACTTTGGGGAGCCCATAAAACGTAGCAATCTGAGGACTGGTGTTGTACATGTACGCAAATTCCTTATCACTAATAAGTGATTTATCCTTTGCTTGTATCAGGATTTCTTTCAATTTACTCAGGAACTGGTCTGTAGGGTCTTTCTGAAGAGTTTTGTAGGTGGCACTATCATTCAAAAGGGAGAGGCACATTTCAAGATACTGTTTCCGATCGAGTAGGACAATGTTACCCCCTTTATCAGAAGGCTTGATAACAATACTTGTGTCTTTCTCGATGGCCATCAAAGCTTTCATTTCGCTAGGTGTTAAATTCTGTCTCCCATAGGTTTTATTTGCTGATAATTTCTTCAACTCCCTGTTGACCATAGATTCAAATAGGTCAATAAATGGGAAATCTCCCACCGGAGTACTAGTGCTCTTAAGTTGGAGATTGGTAAATGGTCCCTGTGAGGGATCCCTCTCGTTCTCCAATTCAAGAGATTCCAGTACTGATAGTGCTTCCCTATCATTTGAACACAGACCCAATTCTGAGCATTTTTTTCTCTCCTGTATCAGGAAATGTTTTCTCCATCGGAGTTTGCGTAGGAACAATGATATATCTTTTACCCAGTTGAAATCATTGTATTTATTAGTCGGGATGAATGATAGGCCTTTTTTCAATACAGACGTTTCCTCATTAGATAGAATCCTCTTAGACAAATTCATAATTTGGAGTTCATTGGTGTTCTCATTTAGTGGAGTCAAATGCGCTTCAATGTCCTTAGTAATTAGAAAATCCGCTTCTAGTGGGATGGTCCTGGGCCCCCTCGGTCTCTTAACATGTAGTGAGAGATTGGCTGCCCTAAAAAATGTCTATCTCTTGAGTCAGTTCTTGTCTTATTACGAGGTCTTTGTCTGCTTGGTCCCCTATTCATGGGGTTACCTGCAAATCGACCTCTCCTTGGGAAATCACTTAAGGGCATCTCTCCTTCCGAGGAGCTCAGCTCTGATTCTGTATGGGATCTGTTGTCATATGCCCTGTTCTCTTTGAAATCGTTCATATCTCTATTGTATTGGTAGTGTTTTCGTTCTTTCAAGTGGCAAGTGTACTTATCAATAGTCAGTTTGAGAGAATTCTCTCTTTTCTCAAAATCTGCTTCACTTGAGAACTTCTGTATCTCCTTAATGAACTCATCAAGAGCTTTACTATTCCTCTCCAAATTTATCTTTTCCTCCTCTAGGAGTAGGGCCATGAATCTTAGAGAACTAGCCGTCGCCTCTTGTTCCCATTTAGACATAAAAGTGCTATTCCTCATCTTAGGAGGGGGCAATATATGGACTCTGAGTCCTCTGGGGACTATCTTATTCTCCAAATAATTGGAGAGTCCCTGGACCTCCCACCAGGCGCGCACGAAGTCTTTATAAAGTTTCGTCAGATTTTTAAACGCTTGATTAATGGAGATGGTATGTGAACTAGTATCCAATTCTTTATTTGAGAACACCGATTTAGCCTCAGTAAGCCAAGGTGCGGTGTCAATGCAGCTTGACAGAAAACTTGCCATTATTAATTCCTTGAAATCTTATCACCGTGGCAACAGTATACTTCCAAACAAAAAATAAGATTATATCCCCGAGAAGAACTGTCCGACTAATACATAAAACGTAACGTTTATTAAATAATTATAAAAATGGACGAATACGACCACAAAGTATTTAAAAGAAAATGAATCTAACACCCAAGGGTGATAGGTCCAACCTTGTGTTGAGACCCAAATAACTCAACAGTCTCCTTTCGAGACACAGTACTTAGACGTCCACCACTAAATGTCTATACGTCGAACTTCATCTTGGTTTCACCACATACAGTCAAGACATATAACTGTGGCGTCTATATACGGGGTACTGTTCCAAGTTTCTCCTGAGACCGTATATCAATAGATTATGTCTCCTTCGTCATCCCTTATATTGGGTGATAATATATCAAATTTCACTTTCTGCAGGGTATAGCAATCAATAGGGATACCCGTCTACTATATACCAAAGAGTGTGATTTAACTTTTCCCACCGATAGATCCTGGTGAGGATTCCTCTATGTGCTATATATCCCTGTTATGCGTGTTTTTATTCAGCCAACCCTGGATACCAACACTGGTGTAACTTCATATGGACTGATGTTACTGTACTATATCGCCACATCCAGTGCATATATTTAAATTACTGCACTTGATAATTAATGATTCTATCTATCTGATCATATACTAACGTTTCTCTCTTTATCATCTATCTTTTTAATCTTTCTAATCTATCTTTCTTAGTCAACGCGTTTCCACAACAGGTACTTCCGTCTGTTGTTTCATCAGGACAGAAAGCAGTACTGATAGGCTGGGACTTAGATGAATAATGTCTCAGTCTTAAGTAGTTTTTTGACCCAACTTAGATATTTAGATAACACACACCCAATGCTCCACTAGATGCAACAGTGGAGAGTAAGGGTTAAATTGATTAGGGTGCAACAGCCCAGCGGTTTAGGGCACAACCTGTAGCAAGAGCAGCTACATAGATAAAGGCAGCAATGGTAGGTGAAACAAATGCTCCATCTTAAATACTCGTAACTCCGCCCACAATGGTCATGTGGAGATGTCTCTAGCCCCAATCAGGTCCTTAGGATTACAACACACCCTCCCACTTACGTCCATACATCATTACGTGATCACGTGATCAATCCGGATGCCTCCCATTCATATCCTCCATTGGAGCAGCGTGCCCGCGTCATAACGTACAGCCGCGTCATGACGTCAGCCTCGCGACCTCGTGATCAGTCCGGACGCCTCCCACTCATATCCTCCATTGGAGCAGCGTGACCGCGTCATCACGTACGGCCGCGCATTGACGTCAGCCTCGCGACACGCTGTAGGGGACTCGCTGCCAAAACGTAGCGCGATGACGCGGCGCTACCAAGACATGGCGCAGTGACGTAGGATACCCGCGACGCAGTCCGCTGCGGTGTCAACGTCATCAGTATTTGCAGCCAATTAGAGTAGGCAGCCGGCCCCTCCCATCCCTCAAATCCTAGCGCATGCGTAGACCCCCCAAATCTAGACTTAGTCTTGGAAAGGCCAGCGCATGTGCAGAGGGTTAGTAGTGGGACTTAGTTTATTTGTGCAATATTATATAGACACATCCCTGATAGCGGAGGTGTCCTATATTGATAAAGATAACATGGAAGGGTAAGTATTGTTCCTAGAAACATCTAGGTCCATAGACCAATAATAAAAGAGGTCACAAATCTCTGTGTCTTGATTACTCAGATCCAGTTCACCTTGGAATATATACACAATTTAAGGTAAGTATATTAGTCCAGCACTCTACAGATAATAGCTGGAATATCATACCAGGAAAAAAAATTTTTTTCTTTCCTTTTTTTTCCCTTCCCCCATCTACATCATTAAACTGATACATATTACCCTTACTAGGGAGAACACAGCAACCCACGTAGAATAAAATTATGAATTTGTCTAAGAGGATTCTATCTAATGAGGAAACGTCTGTATTGAAAAAAGGCCTATCATTCATCCCGACTAATAAATACAATGATTTCAACTGGGTAAAAGATATATCATTGTTCCTACGCAAACTCCGATGGAGAAAACATTTCCTGATACAGGAGAGAAAAAAATGCTCAGAATTGGGTCTGTGTTCAAATGATAGGGAAGCACTATCAGTACTGGAATCTCTTGAATTGGAGAACGAGAGGGATCCCTCACAGGGACCATTTACCAATCTCCAACTTAAGAGCACTAGTACTCCGGTGGGAGATTTCCCATTTATTGACCTATTTGAATCTATGGTCAACAGGGAGTTGAAGAAATTATCAGCAAATAAAACCTATGGGAGACAGAATTTAACACCTAGCGAAATGAAAGCTTTGATGGCCATCGAGAAAGACACAAGTATTGTTATCAAGCCTTCTGATAAAGGGGGTAACATTGTCCTACTCGATCGGAAACAGTATCTTGAAATGTGCCTCTCCCTTTTGAATGATAGTGCCACCTACAAAACTCTTCAGAAAGACCCTACAGACCAGTTCCTGAGTAAATTGAAAGAAATCCTGATACAAGCAAAGGATAAATCACTTATTAGTGATAAGGAATTTGCGTACATGTACAACACCAGTCCTCAGATTGCTACGTTTTATGGGCTCCCCAAAGTACACAAGGGGTTGTCCCCACTTAAGGGGAGACCCATTGTCTCTGGTATAGACTGTCTTACACAGGGTGTAAGTAAGTACCTTGACCAGGTACTTAGACCCTTCGTCGAGGCACTTCCTGCCTATACCAGAGACACAATGGATGTCCTTAAACGTATTGAGGGCATCCATTTGACCCCAGAAACCAAGTTTGCGTGTCTCGATGTGGAATCCTTATACAGTTCCATTCCTCATACAAAAGGCCTAAATGCAGTGGAGTTTTTTCTGAGACAGAGGGGAGTACAGTTTAAGGAACATAACACCTTAATACTTGACCTCTGGTCATTCGTACTGAAACACAACTATTTCCTGTTTAACAGGAAGTTCTTCCACCAGTCCAGGGGTACGGCTATGGGGAGCCCGTGTGCCCCCAGCTATGCCAACCTATACCTGGGCTGGTGGGAGGAAGTGAAGGTGTTCAGTGAAGACAATGAAAAATGGACTGCATTTGTAGAACTGTGGATAAGGTTCATCGATGACATCCTTATACTATGGACGGGCCCCGAAAAGGATTTTCTTGAGTTTGTTGAACATCTAAATAGGAATGATCATAACCTCTTTCTAACAGCAGAGATCAATCATGATAAGGTAACCTTCTTGGATCTAGCCATCTCACGTACAGAGAACAACTGCATTGAGACTACAATTTTTCGGAAACAGACAGCTACAAATACTCTGCTTCATTGGTCCAGCCACCACCCGATCCAGCTAAAACGTGGAATACCTAAAGGTCAGTTTATTAGGACAAAACGTAACTGTTCCAATGAGAGCGACTACAATCTCAAGGCAGTGGAGATGCATAAACGATTCCGAGACAGAGGGTACCCAGAGAAGGTCATCAAGAAATCAGAAATGGAAGCCGCTGAATTGAGGAGAGAAGATCTGCTGGAACCTAAACAGAAGTCCACATCTGAATTGACGCGAATTATTGGGTGTTTTGATGATAGATCACAGGATGTTCGTAACATCCTCATGAAACACTGGGATATCCTGATGAAGGATGGTGATTTGAGAGAATTTTTACCCAATAGGCCACTAATAACCTACAGACGAGGTAGAAATCTGCGGGATAGACTCGTACACAGTCATCTGTCCCATGTACCAACAGAATCAACATGGCTTTCAGTAGAAGCACCGAAGGGCTCATTTCCATGTGGTAGTTGTAAGGCATGCAAGTACATGCAAAAAAGTACCACTTTTACTAGCCCTTCATTACAGAAAGTATTCAATATCAGAGAATTCATTAATTGTCGTACGAGTGGAGTAATCTATTTAGCTTCATGTCCTTGCCCGATGATATACATAGGGAAGACGAAACAACAACTACGGCGTCGCGTGTTAGCCCATATTGGCAACATTAATAGGAAAGAGCAAACTAGTCTAGCAGTACACATGAAGGAGGTACACGACAGCAACCCAGATCTAGTGACATTTCGAGGCATTGAATGTGTCAGGGACAATGGAAGAAGAGGCAACTTGGATAAAAGGCTACTACAAAAAGAGTGCACATGGATATACAGACTGGACACATGTGCACCGAAGGGCCTGAATGAGACCCTTTCATTTGCTTCATTTATTTGAAAACCTTAATAGCATCATACCAAGTGTCTCATTCTTCATATACATGTTCCCTGCATTATATTGTGCATTCTTGGTGTGGTGCACACAAGAATCCCTCTAACGTTGCCATGACAAAGGGTTAATATCCTCCAAAACTACTGCACACTACTTTTCGAAAATCTGCCGAGACTAAAGTACCAATACCAAGAAGACCATACATGTGTATTGGGACCCAAAAAAAAAAAAAAAAAAAGGGCCTGGGTAACACCTTATTTTATTCTACGTGGGTTGCTGTGTTCTCCCTAGTAAGGGTAATATGTATCAGTTTAATGATGTAGATGGGGGAAGGGAAAAAAAAGGAAAGAAAAAAATTTTTTTTCCTGGTATGATATTCCAGCTATTATCTGTAGAGTGCTGGACTAATATACTTACCTTAAATTGTGTATATATTCCAAGGTGAACTGGATCTGAGTAATCAAGACACAGAGATTTGTGACCTCTTTTATTATTGGTCTATGGACCTAGATGTTTCTAGGAACAATACTTACCCTTCCATGTTATCTTTATCAATATAGGACACCTCCGCTATCAGGGATGTGTCTATATAATATTGCACAAATAAACTAAGTCCCACTACTAACCCTCTGCACATGCGCTGGCCTTTCCAAGACTAAGTCTAGATTTGGGGGGTCTACGCATGCGCTAGGATTTGAGGGATGGGAGGGGCCGGCTGCCTACTCTAATTGGCTGCAAATACTGATGACGTTGACACCGCAGCGGACTGCGTCGCGGGTATCCTACGTCACTGCGCCATGTCTTGGTAGCGCCGCGTCATCGCGCTACGTTTTGGCAGCGAGTCCCCTACAGCGTGTCGCGAGGCTGACGTCAATGCGCGGCCGTACGTGATGACGCGGTCACGCTGCTCCAATGGAGGATATGAGTGGGAGGCGTCCGGACTGATCACGAGGTCGCGAGGCTGACGTCATGACGCGGCTGTACGTTATGACGCGGGCACGCTGCTCCAATGGAGGATATGAATGGGAGGCATCCGGATTGATCACGTGATCACGTAATGATGTATGGACGTAAGTGGGAGGGTGTGTTGTAATCCTAAGGACCTGATTGGGGCTAGAGACATCTCCACATGACCATTGTGGGCGGAGTTACGAGTATTTAAGATGGAGCATTTGTTTCACCTACCATTGCTGCCTTTATCTATGTAGCTGCTCTTGCTACAGGTTGTGCCCTAAACCGCTGGGCTGTTGCACCCTAATCAATTTAACCCTTACTCTCCACTGTTGCATCTAGTGGAGCATTGGGTGTGTGTTATCTAAATATCTAAGTTGGGTCAAAAAACTACTTAAGACTGAGACATTATTCATCTAAGTCCCAGCCTATCAGTACTGCTTTCTGTCCTGATGAAACAACAGACGGAAGTACCTGTTGTGGAAACGCGTTGACTAAGAAAGATAGATTAGAAAGATTAAAAAGATAGATGATAAAGAGAGAAACGTTAGTATATGATCAGATAGATAGAATCATTAATTATCAAGTGCAGTAATTTAAATATATGCACTGGATGTGGCGATATAGTACAGTAACATCAGTCCATATGAAGTTACACCAGTGTTGGTATCCAGGGTTGGCTGAATAAAAACACGCATAACAGGGATATATAGCACATAGAGGAATCCTCACCAGGATCTATCGGTGGGAAAAGTTAAATCACACTCTTTGGTATATAGTAGACGGGTATCCCTATTGATTGCTATACCCTGCAGAAAGTGAAATTTGATATATTATCACCCAATATAAGGGATGACGAAGGAGACATAATCTATTGATATACGGTCTCAGGAGAAACTTGGAACAGTACCCCGTATATAGACGCCACAGTTATATGTCTTGACTGTATGTGGTGAAACCAAGATGAAGTTCGACGTATAGACATTTAGTGGTGGACGTCTAAGTACTGTGTCTCGAAAGGAGACTGTTGAGTTATTTGGGTCTCAACACAAGGTTGGACCTATCACCCTTGGGTGTTAGATTCATTTTCTTTTAAATACTTTGTGGTCGTATTCGTCCATTTTTATAATTATTTAATAAACGTTACGTTTTATGTATTAGTCGGACAGTTCTTCTCGGGGATATAATCTTATTTTTTGTTTGGAAGTATACTGTTGCCACGGTGATAAGATTTCAAGGAATTAATAATGGCAAGTTTTCTGTCAAGCTGCATTGACACCGCACCTTGGCTTACTGAGGCTAAATCGGTGTTCTCAAATAAAGAATTGGATACTAGTTCACATACCATCTCCATTAATCAAGCGTTTAAAAATCTGACGAAACTTTATAAAGACTTCGTGCGCGCCTGGTGGGAGGTCCAGGGACTCTCCAATTATTTGGAGAATAAGATAGTCCCCAGAGGACTCAGAGTCCATATATTGCCCCCTCCTAAGATGAGGAATAGCACTTTTATGTCTAAATGGGAACAAGAGGCGACGGCTAGTTCTCTAAGATTCATGGCCCTACTCCTAGAGGAGGAAAAGATAAATTTGGAGAGGAATAGTAAAGCTCTTGATGAGTTCATTAAGGAGATACAGAAGTTCTCAAGTGAAGCAGATTTTGAGAAAAGAGAGAATTCTCTCAAACTGACTATTGATAAGTACACTTGCCACTTGAAAGAACGAAAACACTACCAATACAATAGAGATATGAACGATTTCAAAGAGAACAGGGCATATGACAACAGATCCCATACAGAATCAGAGCTGAGCTCCTCGGAAGGAGAGATGCCCTTAAGTGATTTCCCAAGGAGAGGTCGATTTGCAGGTAACCCCATGAATAGGGGACCAAGCAGACAAAGACCTCGTAATAAGACAAGAACTGACTCAAGAGATAGACATTTTTTAGGGCAGCCAATCTCTCACTACATGTTAAGAGACCGAGGGGGCCCAGGACCATCCCACTAGAAGCGGATTTTCTAATTACTAAGGACATTGAAGCGCATTTGACTCCACTAAATGAGAACACCAATGAACTCCAAATTATGAATTTGTCTAAGAGGATTCTATCTAATGAGGAAACGTCTGTATTGAAAAAAGGCCTATCATTCATCCCGACTAATAAATACAATGATTTCAACTGGGTAAAAGATATATCATTGTTCCTACGCAAACTCCGATGGAGAAAACATTTCCTGATACAGGAGAGAAAAAAATGCTCAGAATTGGGTCTGTGTTCAAATGATAGGGAAGCACTATCAGTACTGGAATCTCTTGAATTGGAGAACGAGAGGGATCCCTCACAGGGACCATTTACCAATCTCCAACTTAAGAGCACTAGTACTCCGGTGGGAGATTTCCCATTTATTGACCTATTTGAATCTATGGTCAACAGGGAGTTGAAGAAATTATCAGCAAATAAAACCTATGGGAGACAGAATTTAACACCTAGCGAAATGAAAGCTTTGATGGCCATCGAGAAAGACACAAGTATTGTTATCAAGCCTTCTGATAAAGGGGGTAACATTGTCCTACTCGATCGGAAACAGTATCTTGAAATGTGCCTCTCCCTTTTGAATGATAGTGCCACCTACAAAACTCTTCAGAAAGACCCTACAGACCAGTTCCTGAGTAAATTGAAAGAAATCCTGATACAAGCAAAGGATAAATCACTTATTAGTGATAAGGAATTTGCGTACATGTACAACACCAGTCCTCAGATTGCTACGTTTTATGGGCTCCCCAAAGTACACAAGGGGTTGTCCCCACTTAAGGGGAGACCCATTGTCTCTGGTATAGACTGTCTTACACAGGGTGTAAGTAAGTACCTTGACCAGGTACTTAGACCCTTCGTCGAGGCACTTCCTGCCTATACCAGAGACACAATGGATGTCCTTAAACGTATTGAGGGCATCCATTTGACCCCAGAAACCAAGTTTGCGTGTCTCGATGTGGAATCCTTATACAGTTCCATTCCTCATACAAAAGGCCTAAATGCAGTGGAGTTTTTTCTGAGACAGAGGGGAGTACAGTTTAAGGAACATAACACCTTAATACTTGACCTCTTGTCATTCGTACTGAAACACAACTATTTCCTGTTTAACAGGAAGTTCTTCCACCAGTCCAGGGGTACGGCTATGGGGAGCCCGTGTGCCCCCAGCTATGCCAACCTATACCTGGGCTGGTGGGAGGAAGTGAAGGTGTTCAGTGAAGACAATGAAAAATGGACTGCATTTGTAGAACTGTGGATAAGGTTCATCGATGACATCCTTATACTATGGACGGGCCCCGAAAAGGATTTTCTTGAGTTTGTTGAACATCTAAATAGGAATGATCATAACCTCTTTCTAACAGCAGAGATCAATCATGATAAGGTAACCTTCTTGGATCTAGCCATCTCACGTACAGAGAACAACTGCATTGAGACTACAATTTTTCGGAAACAGACGGCTACAAATACTCTGCTTCATTGGTCCAGCCACCACCCGATCCAGCTAAAACGTGGAATACCTAAAGGTCAGTTTATTAGGACAAAACGTAACTGTTCCAATGAGAGCGACTACAATCTCAAGGCAGTGGAGATGCATAAACGATTCCGAGACAGAGGGTACCCAGAGAAGGTCATCAAGAAATCAGAAATGGAAGCCGCTGAATTGAGGAGAGAAGATCTGCTGGAACCTAAACAGAAGTCCACATCTGAATTGACGCGAATTATTGGGTGTTTTGATGATAGATCACAGGATGTTCGTAACATCCTCATGAAACACTGGGATATCCTGATGAAGGATGGTGATTTGAGAGAATTTTTACCCAATAGGCCACTAATAACCTACAGACGAGGTAGAAATCTGCGGGATAGACTCGTACACAGTCATCTGTCCCATGTACCAACAGAATCAACATGGCTTTCAGTAGAAGCACCGAAGGGCTCATTTCCATGTGGTAGTTGTAAGGCATGCAAGTACATGCAAAAAAGTACCACTTTTACTAGCCCTTCATTACAGAAAGTATTCAATATCAGAGAATTCATTAATTGTCGTACGAGTGGAGTAATCTATTTAGCTTCATGTCCTTGCCCGATGATATACATAGGGAAGACGAAACAACAACTACGGCGTCGCGTGTTAGCCCATATTGGCAACATTAATAGGAAAGAGCAAACTAGTCTAGCAGTACACATGAAGGAGGTACACGACAGCAACCCAGATCTAGTGACATTTCGAGGCATTGAATGTGTCAGGGACAATGGAAGAAGAGGCAACTTGGATAAAAGGCTACTACAAAAAGAGTGCACATGGATATACAGACTGGACACATGTGCACCGAAGGGCCTGAATGAGACCCTTTCATTTGCTTCATTTATTTGAAAACCTTAATAGCATCATACCAAGTGTCTCATTCTTCATATACATGTTCCCTGCATTATATTGTGCATTCTTGGTGTGGTGCACACAAGAATCCCTCTAACGTTGCCATGACAAAGGGTTAATATCCTCCAAAACTACTGCACACTACTTTTCGAAAATCTGCCGAGACTAAAGTACCAATACCAAGAAGACCATACATGTGTATTGGGACCCAAAAAATGGGCCTGGGTAACACCTTATTTTATTCTACGTGGGTTGCTGTGTTCTCCCTAGTAAGGGTAATATGTATCAGTTTAATGATGTAGATGGGGGAAGGGAAAAAAAAGGAAAGAAAAAAATTTTTTTTCCTGGTATGATATTCCAGCTATTATCTGTAGAGTGCTGGACTAATATACTTACCTTAAATTGTGTATATATTCCAAGGTGAACTGGATCTGAGTAATCAAGACACAGAGATTTGTGACCTCTTTTATTATTGGTCTATGGACCTAGATGTTTCTAGGAACAATACTTACCCTTCCATGTTATCTTTATCAATATAGGACACCTCCGCTATCAGGGATGTGTCTATATAATATTGCACAAATAAACTAAGTCCCACTACTAACCCTCTGCACATGCGCTGGCCTTTCCAAGACTAAGTCTAGATTTGGGGGGTCTACGCATGCGCTAGGATTTGAGGGATGGGAGGGGCCGGCTGCCTACTCTAATTGGCTGCAAATACTGATGACGTTGACACCGCAGCGGACTGCGTCGCGGGTATCCTACGTCACTGCGCCATGTCTTGGTAGCGCCGCGTCATCGCGCTACGTTTTGGCAGCGAGTCCCCTACAGCGTGTCGCGAGGCTGACGTCAATGCGCGGCCGTACGTGATGACGCGGTCACGCTGCTCCAATGGAGGATATGAGTGGGAGGCGTCCGGACTGATCACGAGGTCGCGAGGCTGACGTCATGACGCGGCTGTACGTTATGACGCGGGCACGCTGCTCCAATGGAGGATATGAATGGGAGGCATCCGGATTGATCACGTGATCACGTAATGATGTATGGACGTAAGTGGGAGGGTGTGTTGTAATCCTAAGGACCTGATTGGGGCTAGAGACATCTCCACATGACCATTGTGGGCGGAGTTACGAGTATTTAAGATGGAGCATTTGTTTCACCTACCATTGCTGCCTTTATCTATGTAGCTGCTCTTGCTACAGGTTGTGCCCTAAACCGCTGGGCTGTTGCACCCTAATCAATTTAACCCTTACTCTCCACTGTTGCATCTAGTGGAGCATTGGGTGTGTGTTATCTAAATATCTAAGTTGGGTCAAAAAACTACTTAAGACTGAGACATTATTCATCTAAGTCCCAGCCTATCAGTACTGCTTTCTGTCCTGATGAAACAACAGACGGAAGTACCTGTTGTGGAAACGCGTTGACTAAGAAAGATAGATTAGAAAGATTAAAAAGATAGATGATAAAGAGAGAAACGTTAGTATATGATCAGATAGATAGAATCATTAATTATCAAGTGCAGTAATTTAAATATATGCACTGGATGTGGCGATATAGTACAGTAACATCAGTCCATATGAAGTTACACCAGTGTTGGTATCCAGGGTTGGCTGAATAAAAACACGCATAACAGGGATATATAGCACATAGAGGAATCCTCACCAGGATCTATCGGTGGGAAAAGTTAAATCACACTCTTTGGTATATAGTAGACGGGTATCCCTATTGATTGCTATACCCTGCAGAAAGTGAAATTTGATATATTATCACCCAATATAAGGGATGACGAAGGAGACATAATCTATTGATATACGGTCTCAGGAGAAACTTGGAACAGTACCCCGTATATAGACGCCACAGTTATATGTCTTGACTGTATGTGGTGAAACCAAGATGAAGTTCGACGTATAGACATTTAGTGGTGGACGTCTAAGTACTGTGTCTCGAAAGGAGACTGTTGAGTTATTTGGGTCTCAACACAAGGTTGGACCTATCACCCTTGGGTGTTAGATTCATTTTCTTTTAAATACTTTGTGGTCGTATTCGTCCATTTTTATAATTATTTAATAAACGTTACGTTTTATGTATTAGTCGGACAGTTCTTCTCGGGGATATAATCTTATTTTTTGTTTGGAAGTATACTGTTGCCACGGTGATAAGCTGAGAAAATCAGAGTCATCATTGATTTCTAGCTTGCTAGAAATCAGCGATGAACGAATAGTGCACGAACAGTGCACAATAGCAGCGCATTTAGACACAACAATTATCACTCAAAAGATGGCTTTTGAGCAAAATTTAAGCGATAATCGTTGTGTCTAAATGGGCCTTAAGTCGGATTCTTATGTTTAATACAAGACCCCAGTGCCTTCAGAACTCAGTTGCTCCTTCTGTCCTAGCCTTCAGTCTTCTCTCAGGTAGTATGTTGTGTAGACTTGAAGACACACAAGGTTAGTACCCCCAGCACACAGTTTGAACTCCATAAAACTTGTAAAGTAGACTCCACTTGACATTGTGATATCCCAATGGATGGAATTATATGTTTTCAGCTTGCTGTCTATGGCATCCACCATGGTCCCGTTCCTGCAACAGCTACCGCCGTCTGTTTAGCAGGTGATACACTTTATTATATGTAGAAAGTTTTAGAATATTGAGCGGCAGCAAACACTCTTTTCATGGTCGCTGTGTCAGACATCTGTACAAAAACCAAACACCACACTGTATATGTTTTTAATGTCTTTATTGGAATAGCAATAAGCAACATTGTAATAAAATATTACCGGCCCTTAAATAAAGAACACAAGGATCACAGTGACTCTTAGGTCAGCTCAGTGGACACAACGGAACATGCTGCGCCGGTTCTCACCATTGTTCTGAGATAAGAGCCACCAGACTCCAAGATCCAGAGGAAGGCAAAGAAAACCCCCGGAGAGTTCTACCTCAGGGGGAAAAAAAATTCCTTCCTGACCCCAGATGTGGCGATCGGACATCACCCTGGATCTAATCTGTCCTGCTGCATATTGCTGGATACCTGTATATAATTATATGCTAAGTAAAGCCGCACCTGGAAAGAAAGTGACATAGTATGCAACCTGCTTACAGTCTAATATACAGTAGAAACTCTGATTCTAAGAGCTTACAATCAAGTAGAATAACAGATATACTGATATTCAAGTTGCCATCTGTATTTAATGGGATGAGGGGAATGAACTGTGGACAGACCAGTGAAAGAAAGAATCAAGTGTGTCAAAAGAGGTTAAGTTTAGAAGTGTATATATCTGCACCAATTGGGACATCATATGTTTAGTATGATGCCATGTGCCTTACGATGTCAAGAGAAGTGCCGTTGCTATTTTACGCTCCTACCAGGTGAAATAAAGAATCAGGTGTGTCAAACTAAGTTTAGAAGTGTATACATCTGCAACAGTTGGGACATCATATGTTTAGTATGATGCCATGTGCCTTACGATCTCAGGAGAAGTGCCGTTGCTATTTTACGCTCCTACCAGGTGAAATAAAGAATCAGGTGTGTCAAACTAAGTTTAGAAGTGTATACATCTGCACCAGTTGGGACATCATATGTTTAGTATGATGCCATGTGCCTTACGATGTTAAGAGAAGTGCCATTGCTATTTTACGCTCCTATCAGGTGAAATAAGGAATCAAGTAGGTTTAACAAGTTTAGAAGTGTATACATCTGCACCAGTGTGGACATCATATGTTTAGTATGATGCCATGTGCCTTACGATGTTAAGAGAAGTGCCGTTGCTATTTTACGCTCCTACCAGGTGAAATAAAGAATCAGGTGTGTCAAACTAAGTTTAGAAGTGTATACATCTGCACCAATTGGGACATCATATGTTTAGTATGATGCCATGTGCCTTACGATGTCAAGAGAAGTGCCGTTGCTATTTTACGCT
The DNA here is from genome assembly GCF_035609145.1 of Eleutherodactylus coqui. Taxonomy (NCBI): domain Eukaryota; kingdom Metazoa; phylum Chordata; class Amphibia; order Anura; family Eleutherodactylidae; genus Eleutherodactylus; species Eleutherodactylus coqui. Next base: position 401,320,700 of record NC_089837.1, read on the forward strand.
CCTATCAGGTGAAATAAGGAATCATGTGTGTCAAACTAAGTTTAGAAGTGTATACATCTGCACCAATTGGGACATCATATGTTTAGTATGATGCCATGTGCCTTACGATGTCAAGAGAAGTGCCGTTGCTATTTTACGCTCCTACCAGGTGAAATAAGGAATCAAGTAGGTTTAACTAAGTTTAGAAGTGTATACATCTGCACCAGTTGGGACATCATATGTTTAGTATGATGCCATGTGCCTTACGATGTCAAGAGAAGTGCCGTTGCTATTTTTCGCTTCTACCAGGTGAAATAAAGAATCAGGTGTGTCAAACTAAGTTTAGAAGTGTACACATCTGCACCAGTTGGGACATCATATGTTTAGTATGATGCCATGTGCCTTACGATGTCAAGAGAAGTGCCGTTGCTATTTTTCGCTTCTACCAGGTGAAATAAAGAATCAGGTGTGTCAAACTAAGTTTAGAAGTGTATACATCTGCACCAGTTGGGACATCATATGTTTAGTATGATGCCATGTGCCTTACGATGTCAAGAGAAGTGCCGTTGCTATTTTACGCTCCTACCAGGTGAAATAAGGAATCAAGTAGGTTTAACTAAGTTTAGAAGTGTATACATCTGCACCAGTTGGGACATCATATGTTTAGTATGATGCCATGTGCCTTACGATGTTCAGAGAAGTGCCGTTGCTATTTTACGCTCCTACCAGGTGAAATAAAGAATCAGGTGTGTCAAACTAAGTTTAGAAGTGTATACATCTGCACCAATTGGGACATCATATGTTTAGTATGATGCCATGTGCCTCACGATGTTAAGAGATGTGCCGTTGCTATTTTACGCTCCTACCAGGTGAAACAAAGAATCAGGTGTGTCAAACTAAGTTTAGAAGTGTATACATCTGCAGCAGTTGGGACATCATATGTTTAGTATGATGCCATGTGCCTTACGATGTCAAGAGAAGTGCCGTTGCTATTTTACGCTCCTACTAGGTGAAATAAAGAATCAGGTGTGTCAAACTAAGTTTAGAAGTGTATACATCTGCACCAGTTGGGACATCATATGTTTAGTATGATGCCATATGCCTTACGATGTTCAGAGAAGTGCCGTTGCTATTTTACGCTCCTACCAGGTGAAATAAAGAATCAGGTGTGTCAAACTAAGTTTAGAAGTGTATACATCTGCACCAATTGGGACATCATATGTTTAGTATGATGCCATGTGCCTTACGATGTCAAGAGAAGTGCCGTTGCTATTTTACGCTCCTATCAGGTAAAATAAAGAATCAGGTGTGTCAAACTAAGTTTAGAAGTGTATACATCTGCACCAATTGGGACATCATATGTTTAGTATGATGCCATGTGCCTTACGATGTCAAGAGAAGTGCCGTTGCTATTTTACGCTCCTACCAGGTGAAATAAAGAATTAAGTAGGTTTAACAAGTTTGGAAGTGTATACATCTGCACCAATTGGGACATCATATGTTTCTTATGATGCCATGTGCCTTACGATGTCAAGAGAAGTGCCGTTGCTATTTTACGCTCCTATCAGGTGAAATAAAGAATTAAGTAGGTTTAACTAAGTTTAGAAGTGTATACATCTGCAGCAGTTGGGACATCATATGTTTAGTATGATGCCATGTGCCTTACGATGTCAAGAGAAGTGCCGTTGCTATTTTACGCTCCTACTAGGTGAAATAAAGAATCAGGTGTGTCAAACTAAGTTTAGAAGTGTATACATCTGCACCAGTTGGGACATCATATGTTTAGTATGATGCCATATGCCTTACGATGTTCAGAGAAGTGCCGTTGTTATTTTACGCTCCTACCAGGTGAAATAAAGAATCAGGTGTGTCAAACTCAGTTTAGAAGTGTATACATCTGCACCAATTGGGACATCATATGTTTAGTATGATGCCATGTGCCTTACGATGTTCAGAGAAGTGCCGTTGCTATTTTACACTCCTATCAGGTGAAATAAAGAATTAAGTAGGTTTAACAAGTTTAGAAGTGTATACATCTGCACCAATTGGGACATCATATGTTTAGTATGATGCCATGTGCCTTACGATGTCAAGAGTAGTGCCGTTGCTATTTTACGCTCCTATCAGGTGAAATAAAGAATTAAGTAGGTTTAACTAAGTTTAGAAGTGTATACATCTGCACCAGTTGGGACATCATATGTTTAGTATGATGCCATGTGCCTTACGATGTCAAGAGAAGTTCCGTTGCTATTTTACGCTCCTACCAGGTGAAATAAAGAATCAGGTGTGTCAAACTAAGTTCTGAAGTGTATACATCTGCACCAATTGGGACATCATATGTTTAGTATGATGCCATGTGCCTTATGATGTTCAGAGAAGTGCCGTTGCTATTTTACGCTCCTACCAGGTGAAATAAAGAATCAGGTGAGTCAAACTAAGTTTAGAAGTGTATACATCTGCACCAGTTGGGACATCATATGTTTAGTATGATGCCATGTGCCTTACGATGTCAAGAGTAGTTCCGTTGCTATTTTACGCTCCTATCAGGTGAAATAAAGAATTAAGTAGGTTTAACTAAGTTTAGAAGTGTATACATCTGCACCAGTTGGGACATCATATGTTTAGTATGATGCCATGTGCCTTACGATGTCAAGAGAAGTGCCGTTGCTATTTTACGCTCCTATCAGGTGAAATAAAGAATCAGGTGAGTCAAACTAAGTTTAGAAGTGTATACATCTGCACCAATTGGGACATCATATGTTTAGTATGATGCCATGTGCCTTATGATGTTCAGAGAAGTGCCGTTGCTATTTTACGCTCCTACCAGGTGAAATAAAGAATCAGGTGAGTCAAACTAAGTTTAGAAGTGTATACATCTGCACCAGTTGGGACATCATATGTTTAGTATGATGCCATGTGCCTTACGATGTCAAGAGTAGTTCCGTTGCTATTTTACGCTCCTATCAGGTGAAATAAAGAATTAAGTAGGTTTAACTAAGTTTAGAAGTGTATACATCTGCACCAGTTGGGACATCATATGTTTAGTATGATGCCATGTGCCTTACGATGTCAAGAGAAGTGCCGTTGCTATTTTACGCTCCTATCAGGTGAAATAAAGAATCAGGTGTGTCAAACTAAGTTTAGAAGTGTATACATCTGCACCAATTGGGACATCATATGTTTAGTATGATGCCATGTGCCTTACGATGTTCAGAGAAGTGCCGTTGCTATTTTACGCTCCTACCAGGTGAAATAAAGAATCAGGTGAGTCAAACTAAGTTTAGAAGTGTATACATCTGCACCAGTGTGGACATCATATGTTTAGTATGATGCCATGTGCCTTACGATGTCAAGAGAAGTGCCGTTGCTATTTTTCGCTTCTACCAGGTGAAATAAAGAATCAGGTGTGTCAAACTAAGTTAAGAAGTGTATACATCTGCACCAGTTGGGACATCATATGTTTAGTATGATGCCCTGTGCCTTACGATGTCAAGAGAAGTGCCGTTGCTATTTTTCGCTTCTACCAGGTGAAATAAGGTATCAAGTAGTTTTATCTAATTTTAGAAGTGTATACATCTGCACCAGTGTAAACATCATATGTTTAGTATGATGCCATGTGCCTTACGATGTCAAGAGAAGTGCCGTTGCTATTTTACGCTCCTACCAGGTGAAATAAAGAATCAAGTAGGTTTAACTAAGTTTAGAAGTGTATACATCTGCACCAGTTGGGACATCATATGTTTAGTATGATGCCATGTGCCTTACGATGTCAAGAGAAGTGCCGTTGCTATTTTACGCTCCTACCAGGTGAAATAAGGAATCAAGTAGGTTTAACTAAGTTTAGAAGTGTATACATCTGCACCAGTTGGGACATCATATGTTTAGTATGATGCCATGTGCCTTACGATGTTCAGAGAAGTGCCGTTGCTATTTTACGCTCCTACCAGGTGAAATAAAGAATTAAGTAGGTTTAACTAACTTTGGAAGTGTATACATCTGCACCAATTGGGACATCATATGTTTAGTATGATGCCATGTGCCTTACGATGTCAAGAGAAGTGCCGTTGCTATTTTACGCTCCTACCAGGTGAAATAAGGAATCAAGTAGGTTTAACTAAGTTTAGAAGTGTATACATCTGCACCAATTGGGACATCATATGTTTAGTATGATGCCATGTGCCTTACGATGTTCAGAGAAGTGCCGTTGCTAATTTACGCTCCTACCAGGTGAAATAAAGAATCAGGTGTGTCAAACTAAGTTTAGAAGTGTATACATCTGCACCAGTTGGGACATCATATGTTTAGTATGATGCCATGTGCTTTACGATGTCAAGAGTAGTTCCATTGCTATTTTACGCTCCTATCAGGTGAAATAAAGAATTAAGTAGGTTTAACTAAGTTTAGAAGTGTATACATCTGCACCAGTTGGGACATCATATGTTTAGTATGATGCCATGTGCCTTACGATGTCAAGAGTAGTGCCGTTGCTATTTTACGCTCCTATCAGGTGAAATAAAGAATTAAGTAGGTTTAACTAAGTTTAGAAGTGTATACATCTGCACCAGTTGGGACATCATATGTTTAGTATGATGCCGTGTGCCTTACGATGTCAAGAGAAGTTCCGTTGCTATTTTACGCTCCTACCAGGTGAAATAAAGAATTAAGTAGGTTTAACTAAGTTTAGAAGTGTATACATCTGCACCAGTTGGGACATCATATGTTTAGTATGATGCCATGTGCCTTACGATGTCAAGAGAAGTGCCGTTGCTATTTTACGCTCCTACCAGGTGAAATAAAGAATCAGGTGTGTCAAACTAAGTTTAGAAGTGTATACATCTGCACCAATTGGGACATCATATGTTTAGTATGATGCCATGTGCCTTACGATGTTCAGAGAAGTGCCGTTGCTATTTTACGCTCCTACCAGGTGAAATAAAGAATCAGGTGAGTCAAACTAAGTTTAGAAGTGTATACATCTGCACCAGTTGGGACATCATATGTTTAGTATGATGCCATGTGCCTTATGATGTCAAGAGAAGTGCCGTTGCTATTTTACGGTCCTATCAGGTGAAATAAAGAATCAAGTAGTTTTATCTAATTTTTGAAGTGTATACATCTGCACCAGTGTGGACATCATATGTTTAGTATGATGCCATGTGCCTTACGATGTCAAGAGTAGTGCCGTTGCTATTTTACGCTCCTATCAGGTGAAATAAAGAATTAAGTAGGTTTAACAAGTTTAGAAGTGTATACATCTGCACCAGTTGGGACATCATATGTTTAGTATGATGCCATGTGCCTTACGATGTCAAGAGAAGTGCCGTTGCTATTTTACGCTCCTATCAGGTGAAATAAAGAATTAAGTAGGTTTAACTAAGTTTGGAAGTGTATACATCTGCACCAGTTGGGACATCATATATTTAGTATGATGCCATGTGCCTTACGATGTCAAGAGAAGTGCCGTTGCTATTTTACGCTCCTATCAGGTGAAATAAAGAATCAAGTAGGTTTAACAAGTTTAGAAGTGTATACATCTGCACCAGTTGGGACATCATATGTTTAGTATGATGCCATGTGCCTTACGATGTCAAGAGAAGTGCCGTTGTTATTTTACGCTCCTACCAGGTGAAATAAAGAATCAGGTGTGTCAAACTAAGTTTAGAAGTGTATACATCTGCACCAGTTGGGACATCATATGTTTAGTATGATGCCATGTGCCTTACGATGTCAAGAGAAGTGCCGTTGCTATTTTACGCTCCTACCAGGTGAAATAAAGAATCAGGTGTGTAAAACTAAGTTTAGAAGTGTATACATCTGCACCAGTTGGGACATCATATGTTTAGTATGATGCCATGTGCCTTACGATGTCAAGAGAAGTGCCGTTGCTATTTTTCGCTTCTACCAGGTGAAATAAAGAATCAGGTGTGTCAAACTAAGGTTGGAAGTGTATACATCTGCACCAGTTGGGACATCATATGTTTAGTATGATGCCATGTGCCTTACGATGTCAAGAGAACTGCCGTTGCTATTTTACGCTCCTACCAGGTGAAATAAAGAATTAAGTAGGTTTAACTAACTTTGGAAGTGTATACATCTGCACCAGTTGGGACATCATATGTTTAGTATGATGCCATGTGCCTTACGATGTTCAGAGAAGTGCCGTTGCTATTTTACGCTCCTACCAGGTGAAACAAAGTATCAGGTGTGTCAAACTAAGTTTAGAAGTGTATACATCTGCACCAGTTGGGACCTCATATGCTTAGTATGATGCCATGTGCCTTACGATGTCAAGAGAAGTGCCGTTGCTATTTTACGCTCCTCCCAGGTGAAATAAAGAATCAGGTTTGTCAAACTAAGGTTAGAAGTGTATACATCTGCACCAGTTGGGACATCATATGTTTAGTATGATGCCATGTGCCTTACGATGTTAAGAGAAGTGCCGCTGCTATTTTACGCTCCTATCAGGTGAAATAAAGAATTAAGTAGGTTTAACAAGTTTAGAAGTGTATACATCTGCACCAGTTGGGACATCATATGTTTAGTATGATGCCATGTGCCTTACGATGTCAAGAGAAGTGCCGTTGCTATTTTACGCTCCTATCAGGTGAAATAAAGAATTAAGTAGGTTTAACAAGTTTAGAAGTGTATACATCTGCACCAGTTGGGACATCATATGTTTAGTATGATGCCATGTGCCTTACGATGTTCAGAGAAGTGCCGTTGCTATTTTACGCTCCTACCAGGTGAAATAAAGAATCAGGTGTGTCAAACTAAGTTTAGAAGTGTATACATCTGCACCAATTGGGACATCATATGTTTAGTATGATGCCATGTGCCTTACGATGTTCAGAGAAGTGCCGTTGCTATTTTACGCTCCTACCAGGTGAAATAAAGAATCAGGTGAGTCAAACTAAGTTTAGAAGTGTACACATCTGCACCAGTTGGGACATCATATGTTTAGTATGATGCCATGTGCCTTACGATGTCAAGAGTAGTGCCGTTGCTATTTTACGCTCCTATCAGGTGAAATAAAGAATTAAGTAGGTTTAACAAGTTTAGAAGTGTATACATCTGCACCAGTTGGGACATCATATGTTTATTATGATGCCGTGTGCCTTACGATGTCAAGAGAAGTGCCGTTGCTATTTTACGCTCCTATCAGGTGTAATAAAGAATTAAGTAGGTTTAACTAAGTTTGGAAGTGTATACATCTGCACCAATTGGACATCATATGTTTAGTATGATGCCATGTGCCTTACGATGTCAAGAGAAGTGCCGTTGCTATTTTACGCTCCTACCAGGTGAAATAAAGAATTAAGTAGGTTTAACAAGTTTAGAAGTGTATTCATCTGCACCAGTTGGGACATCATATGTTTAGTATGATGCCATGTGCCTTACGATGTCAAGAGAAGTGCCGTTGCTATTTTACGCTCCTATCAGGTGAAATAAAGAATTAAGTAGGTTTAACTAAGTTTGGAAGTGTATACATCTGCACCAGTTGGGACATCATATATTTAGTATGATGCCATGTGCCTTACGATGTCAAGAGAAGTGCCGTTGCTATTTTACGCTCCTATCAGGTGAAATAAAGAATCAAGTAGGTTTAACAAGTTTAGAAGTGTATACATCTGCACCAGTTGGGACATCATATGTTTAGTATGATGCCATGTGCCTTACGATGTCAAGAGAAGTGCCGTTGTTATTTTACGCTCCTACCAGGTGAAATAAAGAATCAGGTGTGTCAAACTAAGTTTAGAAGTGTATACATCTGCACCAGTTGGGACATCATATGTTTAGTATGATGCCATGTGCCTTACGATGTCAAGAGAAGTGCCGTTGCTATTTTACGCTCCTACCAGGTGAAATAAAGAATCAGGTGTGTCAAACTAAGTTTAGAAGTGTATACATCTGCACCAATTGGGACATCATATGTTTAGTATGATGCCATGTGCCTTACGATGTCAAGAGTAGTGCCGCGTCTATTTTACGCTCCTATCAGGTGAAATAAAGAATTAAGTAGGTTTAACAAGTTTAGAAGTGTATACATCTGCACCAGTTGGGACATCATATGTTTAGTATGATACCATGTGCCTTACGATGTCAAGAGAAGTGTCGTTGCTATTTTTCGCTTCTACCAGGTGAAATAAAGAATCAGGTGTGTCAAACTAAGTTTAGAAGTGTATACATCTGCACCAGTTGGGACATCATATGTTTAGTATGATGCCATGTGCCTTACGATGTCAAGAGAAGTGCCGTTGCTATTTTTCGCTTCTACCAGGTGAAATAAAGAATCAGGTGTGTCAAACTAAGTTTAGAAGTGTACACATCTGCACCAGTTGGGACATCATATGTTTAGTATGATGCCATGTGCCTTACGATGTTCAGAGAAGTGCCGTTGCTATTTTACGCTCCAACCAGGTGAAACAAAGTATCAGGTGTGTCAAACTAAGTTTAGAAGTGTATACATCTGCACCAGTTGGGACCTCATATGCTTAGTATGATGCCATGTGCCTTACGATGTCAAGAGAAGTGCCGTTGCTATTTTACGCTCCTCCCAGGTGAAATAAAGAATCAGGTGTGTCAAACTAAGTTTAGAAGTGTACACATCTGCACCAGTGTGGACATCATATGTTTAGTATGATGCCATGTGCCTTACGATGTCAAGAGAAGTGCCGTTGCTATTTTACGCTCCTACCAGGTGAAATAAAGAATTAAGTACGTTTAACTAAGTTTGGAAGTGTATACATCTGCACCTGTTGGGACATCATATGTTTAGTATGATGCCATGTGCCTTACGATGTCAAGAGAAGTGCCGTTGCTATTTTACGCTCCTATCAGGTGAAATAAAGAATTAAGTAGGTTTAACTAAGTTAAGAAGTGTATACATCTGCACCAGTTGGGACATCATATGTTTAGTATGATGCCATGTGCCTTACGATGTCAAGAGAAGTGCCGTTGCTATTTTACGCTCCTACCAGGTGAAATAAAGAATCAGGTGCGTCAAACTAAGTTTAGAAGTGTATACATCTGCACCAGTTGGGACATCATATGTTTAGTATGATGCCATGTGCCTTACGATGTCAAGAGAAGTGCCGTTGCTATTTTACGCTCCTACCAGGTGAAATAAAGAATCAGGTGTGTCAAACTAAGTTTAGAAGTGTATACATCTGCACCAATTGGGACATCATATGTTTAGTATGATGCCATGTGCCTTATGATGTTCAGAGAAGTGCTGTTGCTATTTTACGGTCCTATCAGGTGAAATAAGGAATCAAGTAGTTTTATCTAATTTTTGAAGTGTATACATCTGCACCAGTTGGGACATCATATGTTTAGTATGATGCCATGTGCCTTACGATGTCAAGAGTAGTGCCGTTGCTATTTTACGCTCCTATCAGGTGAAATAAAGAATTAAGTAGGTTTAACAAGTTTAGAAGTGTATACATCCGCACCAGTTGGGACATCATATGTTTAGTATGATGCCATGTGCCTTACGATGTCAAGAGAAGTGCCGTTGCTATTTTACGCTCCTACCAGGTGAAATAAAGAATTAAGTAGGTTTAAAAAGTTTAGAAGTGTATACATCTGCACCAATTGGGACATCATATGTTTAGTATGATGCCATGTGCCTTACGATGTCAAGAGAAGTGCCGTTGCTATTTTACGCTCCTACCAGGTGAAATAAGGAATGAAGTAGGTTTAACTAAGTTTAGAAGTGTATACATCTGCACCAGTTGGGACATCATATGTTTAGTATGATGCCATGTGCCTTACGATGTCAAGAGAAGTGCCGTTGCTATTTTACGCTCCTATCAGGTGAAATAAAGAATTAAGTAGGTTTAACTAAGTTTAGAAGTGTATACATCTGCACCAGTTGGGACATCATATATTTAGTATGATGCCATGTGCCTTACGATGTCAAGAGAAGTGCCGTTGCTATTTTACGCTCCTATCAGGTGAAATAAAGAATCAAGTAGGTTTAACTAAGTTTGGAAGTGTATACATCTGCACCAGTTGGGACATCATATATTTAGTATGATGCCATGTGCCTTACGATGTCAAGAGAAGTGCCGTTGTTATTTTACGCTCCTACCAGGTGAAATAAAGAATCAGGTGTGTAAAACTAAGTTTAGAAGTGTATACATCTGCACCAGTTGGGACATCATATGTTTAGTATGATGCCATGTGCCTTACGATGTTCAGAGAAGTGCCGTTGCTATTTTACGCTCCTATCAGGTGAAATAAAGAATTAAGTAGGTTTAACTAAGTTTAGAAGTGTATACATCTGCACCAGTTGGGACATCATATGTTTAGTATGTTGCCATGTGCCTTACGATGTCAAGAGACGTGCCGTTGCTATTTTACGCTCCTATCAGGTGAAATAAAGAATTAAGTAGGTTTAACTAAGTTTAGAAGTGTATACATCTGCACCAGTTGGGACATCATATGTTTAGTATGATGCCGTGTGCCTTACGATGTCAAGAGAAGTTCCGTTGCTATTTTACGCTCCTACCATGTGAAATAAAGAATTAAGTAGGTTTAACTAAGTTTAGAAGTGTATACATCTGCACCAGTTGGGACATCATATGTTTAGTATGATGCCATGTGCCTTACGATGTCAAGAGAAGTGCCGTTGCTATTTTACGCTCCTACCAGGTGAAATAAAGAATCAGGTGTGTCAAACTAAGTTTAGAAGTGTATACATCTGCACCAATTGGGACATCATATGTTTAGTATGATGCCATGTGCCTTACGATGTCAAGAGAAGTGCCGTTGCTATTTTACGCTCCTACTAGGTGAAATAAAGAATCAGGTGTGTCAAACTAAGTTTAGAAGTGTATACATCTGCACCAGTTGGGACATCATATGTTTAGTATGATGCCATATGCCTTACGATGTTCAGAGAAGTGCCGTTGCTATTTTACGCTCCTACCAGGTGAAATAAAGAATCAGGTGTGTCAAACTAAGTTTAGAAGTGTATACATCTGCACCAATTGGGACATCATATGTTTAGTATGATGCCATGTGCCTTACGATGTCAAGAGAAGTGCCGTTGCTATTTTACGCTCCTATCAGGTAAAATAAAGAATCAGGTGTGTCAAACTAAGTTTAGAAGTGTATACATCTGCACCAATTGGGACATCATATGTTTAGTATGATGCCATGTGCCTTACGATGTCAAGAGAAGTGCCGTTGCTATTTTACGCTCCTACCAGGTGAAATAAAGAATTAAGTAGGTTTAACAAGTTTGGAAGTGTATACATCTGCACCAATTGGGACATCATATGTTTCTTATGATGCCATGTGCCTTACGATGTCAAGAGAAGTGCCGTTGCTATTTTACGCTCCTATCAGGTGAAATAAAGAATTAAGTAGGTTTAACTAAGTTTAGAAGTGTATACATCTGCAGCAGTTGGGACATCATATGTTTAGTATGATGCCATGTGCCTTACGATGTCAAGAGAAGTGCCGTTGCTATTTTACGCTCCTACTAGGTGAAATAAAGAATCAGGTGTGTCAAACTAAGTTTAGAAGTGTATACATCTGCACCAGTTGGGACATCATATGTTTAGTATGATGCCATATGCCTTACGATGTTCAGAGAAGTGCCGTTGTTATTTTACGCTCCTACCAGGTGAAATAAAGAATCAGGTGTGTCAAACTCAGTTTAGAAGTGTATACATCTGCACCAATTGGGACATCATATGTTTAGTATGATGCCATGTGCCTTACGATGTTCAGAGAAGTGCCGTTGCTATTTTACACTCCTATCAGGTGAAATAAAGAATTAAGTAGGTTTAACAAGTTTAGAAGTGTATACATCTGCACCAATTGGGACATCATATGTTTAGTATGATGCCATGTGCCTTACGATGTCAAGAGTAGTGCCGTTGCTATTTTACGCTCCTATCAGGTGAAATAAAGAATTAAGTAGGTTTAACTAAGTTTAGAAGTGTATACATCTGCACCAGTTGGGACATCATATGTTTAGTATGATGCCATGTGCCTTACGATGTCAAGAGAAGTTCCGTTGCTATTTTACGCTCCTACCAGGTGAAATAAAGAATCAGGTGTGTCAAACTAAGTTCTGAAGTGTATACATCTGCACCAATTGGGACATCATATGTTTAGTATGATGCCATGTGCCTTATGATGTTCAGAGAAGTGCCGTTGCTATTTTACGCTCCTACCAGGTGAAATAAAGAATCAGGTGAGTCAAACTAAGTTTAGAAGTGTATACATCTGCACCAGTTGGGACATCATATGTTTAGTATGATGCCATGTGCCTTACGATGTCAAGAGTAGTTCCGTTGCTATTTTACGCTCCTATCAGGTGAAATAAAGAATTAAGTAGGTTTAACTAAGTTTAGAAGTGTATACATCTGCACCAGTTGGGACATCATATGTTTAGTATGATGCCATGTGCCTTACGATGTCAAGAGAAGTGCCGTTGCTATTTTACGCTCCTATCAGGTGAAATAAAGAATCAGGTGAGTCAAACTAAGTTTAGAAGTGTATACATCTGCACCAATTGGGACATCATATGTTTAGTATGATGCCATGTGCCTTATGATGTTCAGAGAAGTGCCGTTGCTATTTTACGCTCCTACCAGGTGAAATAAAGAATCAGGTGAGTCAAACTAAGTTTAGAAGTGTATACATCTGCACCAGTTGGGACATCATATGTTTAGTATGATGCCATGTGCCTTACGATGTCAAGAGTAGTTCCGTTGCTATTTTACGCTCCTATCAGGTGAAATAAAGAATTAAGTAGGTTTAACTAAGTTTAGAAGTGTATACATCTGCACCAGTTGGGACATCATATGTTTAGTATGATGCCATGTGCCTTACGATGTCAAGAGAAGTGCCGTTGCTATTTTACGCTCCTATCAGGTGAAATAAAGAATCAGGTGTGTCAAACTAAGTTTAGAAGTGTATACATCTGCACCAATTGGGACATCATATGTTTAGTATGATGCCATGTGCCTTACGATGTTCAGAGAAGTGCCGTTGCTATTTTACGCTCCTACCAGGTGAAATAAAGAATCAGGTGAGTCAAACTAAGTTTAGAAGTGTATACATCTGCACCAGTGTGGACATCATATGTTTAGTATGATGCCATGTGCCTTACGATGTCAAGAGAAGTGCCGTTGCTATTTTTCGCTTCTACCAGGTGAAATAAAGAATCAGGTGTGTCAAACTAAGTTAAGAAGTGTATACATCTGCACCAGTTGGGACATCATATGTTTAGTATGATGCCCTGTGCCTTACGATGTCAAGAGAAGTGCCGTTGCTATTTTTCGCTTCTACCAGGTGAAATAAGGTATCAAGTAGTTTTATCTAATTTTAGAAGTGTATACATCTGCACCAGTGTAAACATCATATGTTTAGTATGATGCCATGTGCCTTACGATGTCAAGAGAAGTGCCGTTGCTATTTTACGCTCCTACCAGGTGAAATAAAGAATCAAGTAGGTTTAACTAAGTTTAGAAGTGTATACATCTGCACCAGTTGGGACATCATATGTTTAGTATGATGCCATGTGCCTTACGATGTCAAGAGAAGTGCCGTTGCTATTTTACGCTCCTACCAGGTGAAATAAGGAATCAAGTAGGTTTAACTAAGTTTAGAAGTGTATACATCTGCACCAGTTGGGACATCATATGTTTAGTATGATGCCATGTGCCTTACGATGTTCAGAGAAGTGCCGTTGCTATTTTACGCTCCTACCAGGTGAAATAAAGAATTAAGTAGGTTTAACTAACTTTGGAAGTGTATACATCTGCACCAATTGGGACATCATATGTTTAGTATGATGCCATGTGCCTTACGATGTCAAGAGAAGTGCCGTTGCTATTTTACGCTCCTACCAGGTGAAATAAGGAATCAAGTAGGTTTAACTAAGTTTAGAAGTGTATACATCTGCACCAATTGGGACATCATATGTTTAGTATGATGCCATGTGCCTTACGATGTTCAGAGAAGTGCCGTTGCTAATTTACGCTCCTACCAGGTGAAATAAAGAATCAGGTGTGTCAAACTAAGTTTAGAAGTGTATACATCTGCACCAGTTGGGACATCATATGTTTAGTATGATGCCATGTGCTTTACGATGTCAAGAGTAGTTCCATTGCTATTTTACGCTCCTATCAGGTGAAATAAAGAATTAAGTAGGTTTAACTAAGTTTAGAAGTGTATACATCTGCACCAGTTGGGACATCATATGTTTAGTATGATGCCATGTGCCTTACGATGTCAAGAGTAGTGCCGTTGCTATTTTACGCTCCTATCAGGTGAAATAAAGAATTAAGTAGGTTTAACTAAGTTTAGAAGTGTATACATCTGCACCAGTTGGGACATCATATGTTTAGTATGATGCCGTGTGCCTTACGATGTCAAGAGAAGTTCCGTTGCTATTTTACGCTCCTACCAGGTGAAATAAAGAATTAAGTAGGTTTAACTAAGTTTAGAAGTGTATACATCTGCACCAGTTGGGACATCATATGTTTAGTATGATGCCATGTGCCTTACGATGTCAAGAGAAGTGCCGTTGCTATTTTACGCTCCTACCAGGTGAAATAAAGAATCAGGTGTGTCAAACTAAGTTTAGAAGTGTATACATCTGCACCAATTGGGACATCATATGTTTAGTATGATGCCATGTGCCTTACGATGTTCAGAGAAGTGCCGTTGCTATTTTACGCTCCTACCAGGTGAAATAAAGAATCAGGTGAGTCAAACTAAGTTTAGAAGTGTATACATCTGCACCAGTTGGGACATCATATGTTTAGTATGATGCCATGTGCCTTACGATGTCAAGAGAAGTGCCGTTGCTATTTTACGGTCCTATCAGGTGAAATAAAGAATCAAGTAGTTTTATCTAATTTTTGAAGTGTATACATCTGCACCAGTGTGGACATCATATGTTTAGTATGATGCCATGTGCCTTACGATGTCAAGAGTAGTGCCGTTGCTATTTTACGCTCCTATCAGGTGAAATAAAGAATTAAGTAGGTTTAACAAGTTTAGAAGTGTATACATCTGCACCAGTTGGGACATCATATGTTTAGTATGATGCCATGTGCCTTACGATGTCAAGAGAAGTGCCGTTGCTATTTTACGCTCCTATCAGGTGAAATAAAGAATTAAGTAGGTTTAACTAAGTTTGGAAGTGTATACATCTGCACCAGTTGGGACATCATATATTTAGTATGATGCCATGTGCCTTACGATGTCAAGAGAAGTGCCGTTGCTATTTTACGCTCCTATCAGGTGAAATAAAGAATCAAGTAGGTTTAACAAGTTTAGAAGTGTATACATCTGCACCAGTTGGGACATCATATGTTTAGTATGATGCCATGTGCCTTACGATGTCAAGAGAAGTGCCGTTGTTATTTTACGCTCCTACCAGGTGAAATAAAGAATCAGGTGTGTCAAACTAAGTTTAGAAGTGTATACATCTGCACCAGTTGGGACATCATATGTTTAGTATGATGCCATGTGCCTTACGATGTCAAGAGAAGTGCCGTTGCTATTTTACGCTCCTACCAGGTGAAATAAAGAATCAGGTGTGTAAAACTAAGTTTAGAAGTGTATACATCTGCACCAGTTGGGACATCATATGTTTAGTATGATGCCATGTGCCTTACGATGTCAAGAGAAGTGCCGTTGCTATTTTTCGCTTCTACCAGGTGAAATAAAGAATCAGGTGTGTCAAACTAAGGTTGGAAGTGTATACATCTGCACCAGTTGGGACATCATATGTTTAGTATGATGCCATGTGCCTTACGATGTCAAGAGAACTGCCGTTGCTATTTTACGCTCCTACCAGGTGAAATAAAGAATTAAGTAGGTTTAACTAACTTTGGAAGTGTATACATCTGCACCAGTTGGGACATCATATGTTTAGTATGATGCCATGTGCCTTACGATGTTCAGAGAAGTGCCGTTGCTATTTTACGCTCCTACCAGGTGAAACAAAGTATCAGGTGTGTCAAACTAAGTTTAGAAGTGTATACATCTGCACCAGTTGGGACCTCATATGCTTAGTATGATGCCATGTGCCTTACGATGTCAAGAGAAGTGCCGTTGCTATTTTACGCTCCTCCCAGGTGAAATAAAGAATCAGGTTTGTCAAACTAAGGTTAGAAGTGTATACATCTGCACCAGTTGGGACATCATATGTTTAGTATGATGCCATGTGCCTTACGATGTTAAGAGAAGTGCCGCTGCTATTTTACGCTCCTATCAGGTGAAATAAAGAATTAAGTAGGTTTAACAAGTTTAGAAGTGTATACATCTGCACCAGTTGGGACATCATATGTTTAGTATGATGCCATGTGCCTTACGATGTCAAGAGAAGTGCCGTTGCTATTTTACGCTCCTATCAGGTGAAATAAAGAATTAAGTAGGTTTAACAAGTTTAGAAGTGTATACATCTGCACCAGTTGGGACATCATATGTTTAGTATGATGCCATGTGCCTTACGATGTTCAGAGAAGTGCCGTTGCTATTTTACGCTCCTACCAGGTGAAATAAAGAATCAGGTGTGTCAAACTAAGTTTAGAAGTGTATACATCTGCACCAATTGGGACATCATATGTTTAGTATGATGCCATGTGCCTTACGATGTTCAGAGAAGTGCCGTTGCTATTTTACGCTCCTACCAGGTGAAATAAAGAATCAGGTGAGTCAAACTAAGTTTAGAAGTGTACACATCTGCACCAGTTGGGACATCATATGTTTAGTATGATGCCATGTGCCTTACGATGTCAAGAGTAGTGCCGTTGCTATTTTACGCTCCTATCAGGTGAAATAAAGAATTAAGTAGGTTTAACAAGTTTAGAAGTGTATACATCTGCACCAGTTGGGACATCATATGTTTATTATGATGCCGTGTGCCTTACGATGTCAAGAGAAGTGCCGTTGCTATTTTACGCTCCTATCAGGTGTAATAAAGAATTAAGTAGGTTTAACTAAGTTTGGAAGTGTATACATCTGCACCAATTGGACATCATATGTTTAGTATGATGCCATGTGCCTTACGATGTCAAGAGAAGTGCCGTTGCTATTTTACGCTCCTACCAGGTGAAATAAAGAATTAAGTAGGTTTAACAAGTTTAGAAGTGTATTCATCTGCACCAGTTGGGACATCATATGTTTAGTATGATGCCATGTGCCTTACGATGTCAAGAGAAGTGCCGTTGCTATTTTACGCTCCTATCAGGTGAAATAAAGAATTAAGTAGGTTTAACTAAGTTTGGAAGTGTATACATCTGCACCAGTTGGGACATCATATATTTAGTATGATGCCATGTGCCTTACGATGTCAAGAGAAGTGCCGTTGCTATTTTACGCTCCTATCAGGTGAAATAAAGAATCAAGTAGGTTTAACAAGTTTAGAAGTGTATACATCTGCACCAGTTGGGACATCATATGTTTAGTATGATGCCATGTGCCTTACGATGTCAAGAGAAGTGCCGTTGTTATTTTACGCTCCTACCAGGTGAAATAAAGAATCAGGTGTGTCAAACTAAGTTTAGAAGTGTATACATCTGCACCAGTTGGGACATCATATGTTTAGTATGATGCCATGTGCCTTACGATGTCAAGAGAAGTGCCGTTGCTATTTTACGCTCCTACCAGGTGAAATAAAGAATCAGGTGTGTCAAACTAAGTTTAGAAGTGTATACATCTGCACCAATTGGGACATCATATGTTTAGTATGATGCCATGTGCCTTACGATGTCAAGAGTAGTGCCGCGTCTATTTTACGCTCCTATCAGGTGAAATAAAGAATTAAGTAGGTTTAACAAGTTTAGAAGTGTATACATCTGCACCAGTTGGGACATCATATGTTTAGTATGATACCATGTGCCTTACGATGTCAAGAGAAGTGTCGTTGCTATTTTTCGCTTCTACCAGGTGAAATAAAGAATCAGGTGTGTCAAACTAAGTTTAGAAGTGTATACATCTGCACCAGTTGGGACATCATATGTTTAGTATGATGCCATGTGCCTTACGATGTCAAGAGAAGTGCCGTTGCTATTTTTCGCTTCTACCAGGTGAAATAAAGAATCAGGTGTGTCAAACTAAGTTTAGAAGTGTACACATCTGCACCAGTTGGGACATCATATGTTTAGTATGATGCCATGTGCCTTACGATGTTCAGAGAAGTGCCGTTGCTATTTTACGCTCCAACCAGGTGAAACAAAGTATCAGGTGTGTCAAACTAAGTTTAGAAGTGTATACATCTGCACCAGTTGGGACCTCATATGCTTAGTATGATGCCATGTGCCTTACGATGTCAAGAGAAGTGCAGTTGCTATTTTACGCTCCTCCCAGGTGAAATAAAGAATCAGGTGTGTCAAACTAAGTTTAGAAGTGTACACATCTGCACCAGTGTGGACATCATATGTTTAGTATGATGCCATGTGCCTTACGATGTCAAGAGAAGTGCCGTTGCTATTTTACGCTCCTACCAGGTGAAATAAAGAATTAAGTACGTTTAACTAAGTTTGGAAGTGTATACATCTGCACCTGTTGGGACATCATATGTTTAGTATGATGCCATGTGCCTTACGATGTCAAGAGAAGTGCCGTTGCTATTTTACGCTCCTATCAGGTGAAATAAAGAATTAAGTAGGTTTAACTAAGTTAAGAAGTGTATACATCTGCACCAGTTGGGACATCATATGTTTAGTATGATGCCATGTGCCTTACGATGTCAAGAGAAGTGCCGTTGCTATTTTACGCTCCTACCAGGTGAAATAAAGAATCAGGTGCGTCAAACTAAGTTTAGAAGTGTATACATCTGCACCAGTTGGGACATCATATGTTTAGTATGATGCCATGTGCCTTACGATGTCAAGAGAAGTGCCGTTGCTATTTTACGCTCCTACCAGGTGAAATAAAGAATCAGGTGTGTCAAACTAAGTTTAGAAGTGTATACATCTGCACCAGTTGGGACATCATATGTTTAGTATGATGCCATGTGCCTTATGATGTTCAGAGAAGTGCTGTTGCTATTTTACGGTCCTATCAGGTGAAATAAGGAATCAAGTAGTTTTATCTAATTTTTGAAGTGTATACATCTGCACCAGTTGGGACATCATATGTTTAGTATGATGCCATGTGCCTTACGATGTCAAGAGTAGTGCCGTTGCTATTTTACGCTCCTATCAGGTGAAATAAAGAATTAAGTAGGTTTAACAAGTTTAGAAGTGTATACATCCGCACCAGTTGGGACATCATATGTTTAGTATGATGCCATGTGCCTTACGATGTCAAGAGAAGTGCCGTTGCTATTTTACGCTCCTACCAGGTGAAATAAAGAATTAAGTAGGTTTAAAAAGTTTAGAAGTGTATACATCTGCACCAATTGGGACATCATATGTTTAGTATGATGCCATGTGCCTTACGATGTCAAGAGAAGTGCCGTTGCTATTTTACGCTCCTACCAGGTGAAATAAGGAATGAAGTAGGTTTAACTAAGTTTAGAAGTGTATACATCTGCACCAGTTGGGACATCATATGTTTAGTATGATGCCATGTGCCTTACGATGTCAAGAGAAGTGCCGTTGCTATTTTACGCTCCTATCAGGTGAAATAAAGAATTAAGTAGGTTTAACTAAGTTTGGAAGTGTATACATCTGCACCAGTTGGGACATCATATATTTAGTATGATGCCATGTGCCTTACGATGTCAAGAGAAGTGCCGTTGCTATTTTACGCTCCTATCAGGTGAAATAAAGAATCAAGTAGGTTTAACTAAGTTTGGAAGTGTATACATCTGCACCAGTTGGGACATCATATATTTAGTATGATGCCATGTGCCTTACGATGTCAAGAGAAGTGCCGTTGTTATTTTACGCTCCTACCAGGTGAAATAAAGAATCAGGTGTGTCAAACTAAGTTTAGAAGTGTATACATCTGCACCAGTTGGGACATCATATGTTTAGTATGATGCCATGTGCCTTACGATGTTCAGAGAAGTGCCGTTGCTATTTTACGCTCCTATCAGGTGAAATAAAGAATTAAGTAGGTTTAACTAAGTTTAGAAGTGTATACATCTGCACCAGTTGGGACATCATATGTTTAGTATGTTGCCATGTGCCTTACGATGTCAAGAGACGTGCCGTTGCTATTTTACGCTCCTATCAGGTGAAATAAAGAATTAAGTAGGTTTAACTAAGTTTAGAAGTGTATACATCTGCACCAGTTGGGACATCATATGTTTAGTATGATGCCGTGTGCCTTACGATGTCAAGAGAAGTTCCGTTGCTATTTTACGCTCCTACCATGTGAAATAAAGAATTAAGTAGGTTTAACTAAGTTTAGAAGTGTATACATCTGCACCAGTTGGGACATCATATGTTTAGTATGATGCCATGTGCCTTACGATGTCAAGAGAAGTGCCGTTGCTATTTTACGCTCCTACCAGGTGAAATAAAGAATCAGGTGTGTCAAACTAAGTTTAGAAGTGTATACATCTGCACCAATTGGGACATCATATGTTTAGTATGATGCCATGTGCCTTATGATGTTCAGAGAAGTGCCGTTGCTATTTTACGCTCCTACCAGGTGAAATAAAGAATCAGGTGAGTCAAACTAACTTTAGAAGTGTATACATCTGCACTAGTTTGGACATCATATGTTTAGTATGATGCCATGTGCCTTACGATGTCAAGAGAAGTGCCGTTGCTATTTTACGCTCCTACCAGGTGAAATAAAGAATCAGGTGAGTCAAACTAAGTTTAGAAGTGTATACATCTGCACCAGTTGGGACATCATATGTTTAGTATGATGCCATGTGCCTTACGATGTCAAGAGAAGTGCCGTTGCTATTTTACGCTCCTATCAGGTGAAATAAGGAATCAAGTAGTTTTATCTAATTTTAGACGTGTATACATCTGCACCAATTGGGACATCATATGTTTAGTATGATGCCATGTGCCTTACGATGTCAAGAGTAGTGCCGTTGCTATTTTACGCTCCTACCAGGTGAAATAAAGAATTAAAGGGGTTGTCCCGCGCCGAAACGGGTTTTTTTTTTTTTCAACCCCCCCCCCCCCCGTTCGGCGCGAGACAACCCCGATGCAGGGAAGTAAAGAAAGTTTACCGGAGCGCTTACCTTATTCCCCGCGCTCCGGTGACTTCAATACTTACCGCTGAAGATGGCCGCCGGGATCCTCTGTCTTCGTGGACCGCAGCTCTTCTGTGCGGTCCACTGCCGATTCCAGCCTCCTGATTGGCTGGAATCGGCACGTGACGGGGCGGAGCTACACGGAGCCGCTCTCTGGCACGAGCGGCTCCATAGAAGACTGCTGAAGACCCGGACTGCGCAAGCGCGGCTAATTTGGCCATCGGAGGCCAAAAATTAGTCGGCACCATGGAGACGAGGACGCTAGCAACGGAGCAGGTAAGTAAAAAACTTTTTATAACTTCTGTATGGCTCATAATTAATGCACAATGTATATTACAAAGTGCATTATTATGGCCATACAGAAGTGTATAGACCCACTTGCTGCCTCGGGACAACCCCTTTAAGTAGGTTTAACTAAGTTTAGAAGTGTATACATCTGCACCAGTTGGGACATCATATGTTTAGTATGATGCCATGTGCCTTACGATGTCAAGAGAAGTGCCGTTGCTATTTTACGCTCCTATCAGGTGAAATAAAGAATTAAGTAGGTTTAACTAAGTTTAGAAGTGTATACATCTGCACCAGTTGGGACATCATATGTTTAGTATGGTGCCATGTGCCTTACAATGTCAAGAGAAGTGCCGTTGCTATTTTACGCTCCTACCAGGTGAAATAAGGAATCAAGTAGGTTTGACTAAGTTTAGAAGTGTATACATCTGCACCAGTTGGGACATCATATGTTTAGTATGATGCCATGGGCCTTACGATGTTCAGAGAAGTGCCGTTGCTATTTTACGCTCCTACCAGGTGAAATAAAGAATCAGGTGTGTCAAACTAAGTTTAGAAGTGTATACATCTGCACCAGTTGGACATCATATGTTTAGTATGATGCCATGTGCCTTACGATGTTAAGAGATGTGCCGTTGCTATTTTACGCTCCTACCAGGTGAAACAAAGAATCAGGTGTGTCAAACTAAGGTTAGAAGTGTATACATCTGCACCAGTTGGGACATCATATGTTTAGTATGATGCCATGTGCCTTACGATGTCAAGAGAAGTGCCGTTGCTATTTTACGCTCCTACCAGGTGAAATAAAGAATTAAGTAGGTTTAACAAGTTTAGAAGTGTATACATCTGCACCAGTTGGGACATCATATGTTTAGTATGATGCCATGTGCCTTACGATGTCAAGAGAAGTGCCGTTGCTATTTTACGCTCCTATCAGGTGAAATAAAGAATTAAGTAGGTTTAACTAAGTTAAGAAGTGTATACATCTGCACCAGTTGGGACATCATATGTTTAGTATGATGCCATGTGCCTTACGATGTCAAGAGAAGTGCCGTTGCTATTTTACGCTCCTACCAGGTGAAATAAAGAATTAAGTAGGGTTAACTAAGTTTGGAAGTGTATACATCTGCACCAGTTGGGACATCATATGTTTAGTATGATGCCATGTGCCTTACGATGTCAAGAGAAGTGCCGTTGCTATTTTACGCTCCTACCAGGTGAAATAAAGAATCAGGTGTGTCAAACTAAGTTTAGAAGTGTATACATCTGCACCAATTGGGACATCATATGTTTAGTATGATGCCATGTGCCTTATGATGTTCAGAGAAGTGCCGTTGCTATTTTACGCTCCTACCAGGTGAAATAAAGAATCAGGTGAGTCAAACTAACTTTAGAAGTGTATACATCTGCACTAGTTTGGACATCATATGTTTAGTATGATGCCATGTGCCTTACGATGTCAAGAGAAGTGCCGTTGCTATTTTACGCTCCTACCAGGTGAAATAAAGAATCAGGTGAGTCAAACTAAGTTTAGAAGTGTATACATCTGCACCAGTTGGGACATCATATGTTTAGTATGATGCCATGTGCCTTACGATGTCAAGAGAAGTGCCGTTGCTATTTTACGCTCCTATCAGGTGAAATAAGGAATCAAGTAGTTTTATCTAATTTTAGACGTGTATACATCTGCACCAATTGGGACATCATATGTTTAGTATGATGCCATGTGCCTTACGATGTCAAGAGTAGTGCCGTTGCTATTTTACGCTCCTACCAGGTGAAATAAAGAATTAAAGGGGTTGTCCCGCGCCGAAACGGGTTTTTTTTTTTTTCAACCCCCCCCCCCCCCCGTTCGGCGCGAGACAACCCCGATGCAGGGAAGTAAAGAAAGTTTACCGGAGCGCTTACCTTATTCCCCGCGCTCCGGTGACTTCAATACTTACCGCTGAAGATGGCCGCCGGGATCCTCTGTCTTCGTGGACCGCAGCTCTTCTGTGCGGTCCACTGCCGATTCCAGCCTCCTGATTGGCTGGAATCGGCACGTGACGGGGCGGAGCTACACGGAGCCGCTCTCTGGCACGAGCGGCTCCATAGAAGACTGCTGAAGACCCGGACTGCGCAAGCGCGGCTAATTTGGCCATCGGAGGCCAAAAATTAGTCGGCACCATGGAGACGAGGACGCTAGCAACGGAGCAGGTAAGTAAAAAACTTTTTATAACTTCTGTATGGCTCATAATTAATGCACAATGTATATTACAAAGTGCATTATTATGGCCATACAGAAGTGTATAGACCCACTTGCTGCCTCGGGACAACCCCTTTAAGTAGGTTTAACTAAGTTTAGAAGTGTATACATCTGCACCAGTTGGGACATCATATGTTTAGTATGATGCCATGTGCCTTACGATGTCAAGAGAAGTGCCGTTGCTATTTTACGCTCCTATCAGGTGAAATAAAGAATTAAGTAGGTTTAACTAAGTTTAGAAGTGTATACATCTGCACCAGTTGGGACATCATATGTTTAGTATGGTGCCATGTGCCTTACAATGTCAAGAGAAGTGCCGTTGCTATTTTACGCTCCTACCAGGTGAAATAAGGAATCAAGTAGGTTTGACTAAGTTTAGAAGTGTATACATCTGCACCAGTTGGGACATCATATGTTTAGTATGATGCCATGGGCCTTACGATGTTCAGAGAAGTGCCGTTGCTATTTTACGCTCCTACCAGGTGAAATAAAGAATCAGGTGTGTCAAACTAAGTTTAGAAGTGTATACATCTGCACCAGTTGGACATCATATGTTTAGTATGATGCCATGTGCCTTACGATGTTAAGAGATGTGCCGTTGCTATTTTACGCTCCTACCAGGTGAAACAAAGAATCAGGTGTGTCAAACTAAGGTTAGAAGTGTATACATCTGCACCAGTTGGGACATCATATGTTTAGTATGATGCCATGTGCCTTACGATGTCAAGAGAAGTGCCGTTGCTATTTTACGCTCCTACCAGGTGAAATAAAGAATTAAGTAGGTTTAACAAGTTTAGAAGTGTATACATCTGCACCAGTTGGGACATCATATGTTTAGTATGATGCCATGTGCCTTACGATGTCAAGAGAAGTGCCGTTGCTATTTTACGCTCCTATCAGGTGAAATAAAGAATTAAGTAGGTTTAACTAAGTTAAGAAGTGTATACATCTGCACCAGTTGGGACATCATATGTTTAGTATGATGCCATGTGCCTTACGATGTCAAGAGAAGTGCCGTTGCTATTTTACGCTCCTACCAGGTGAAATAAAGAATTAAGTAGGGTTAACTAAGTTTGGAAGTGTATACATCTGCACCAGTTGGGACATCATATGTTTAGTATGATGCCGTGTGCCTTACGATGTTAAGAGAAGTGCCGTTGCTATTTTACTCTCCTACCAGGTGAAATAAAGAATCAGGTGTGTCAAACTAAGTTTAGAAGTGTATACATCTGCACCAATTGGGACATCATATGTTTATTATGATGCCATGTGCCTTACGATGTTAAGAGAAGTGCCGTTGCTATTTTACTCTCCTACCAGGTGAAATAAAGAATCAGGTGTGTCAAACTAAGTTTAGTAGTGTATACATCTGCACCAATTGGGACATCATATGTTTAGTATGATGCCATGTGCCTCACGATGTTAAGAGAAATGCCGTTGCTATTTTACGCTCCTTCCAGGTGAAATAAGGAATCAAGTAGGTTTAACTAAGTTTAGAAGTGTATACATCTGCACCAATTGGGACATCATATGTTTAGTATGATGCCATGTGCCTTACGATGTCAAGAGTAGTGCCGTTGCTATTTTAAGCTCCTACCAGGTGAAATAAAGAATCAGGTGTGTCAAACTAAGTTTAGAAGTGTACACATCTGCACCAGTTGGGACATCATATGTTTAGTATGATGCCATGTGCCTTACGATGTTCAGAGAAGTGCCGTTGCTATTTTACGCTCCTACCAGGTGAAATAAAGAATCAGGTGTGTCAAACTCAGTTTAGAAGTGTATACATCTGCACCAATTGGGACATCATATGTTTAGTATGATGCCATGTGCCTTACGATGTTCAGAGAAGTGCCGTTGCTATTTTACACTCCTATCAGGTGAAATAAGGAATCAAGTAGGTTTAACTAAGTTTAGAAGTGTATACATCTGCACCAGTTGGGACATCATATGTTTAGTATGATGCCATGTGCCTTACGATGTCAAGAGAAGTGCCGTTGCTATTTTACGCTCCTACCAGGTGAAATAAAGAATCAGGTGTGTCAAACTAAGTTTAGAAGTGTATACATCTGCACCAATTGGGACATCATATGTTTAGTATGATGCCATGTGCCTTATGATGTTCAGAGAAGTGCCGTTGCTATTTTACGCTCCTATCAGGTGAAATAAGGAATCATGTGTGTCAAACTAAGTTTAGAAGTGTATACATCTGCACCAGTTGGGACATCATATGTTTAATATGATGCCATGTGCCTTACGATGTCAAGAGAAGTGCCGTTGCTATTTTACGCTCCTATCAGGTGAAATAAGGAATCAAGTAGTTTTATCTAATTTTAGAAGTGTATACATCTGCACCAGTTGGGACATCATATGTTTAGTATGATGCCATGTGCTTTACGATGTCAAGAGAAGTGCCGTTGCTATTTTACGCTCCTATCAGGTGAAATAAAGAATTAAGTAGGTTTAACAAGTTTAGAAGTGTATACATCTGCACCAGTTGGGACATCATATGTTTAGTATGATGCCATGTGCCTTACGATGTCAAGAGAAGTGTCGTTGCTATTTTACGCTCCTACCAGGTGAAATAAAGAATTAAGTAGGTTTAACTAAGTTTAGAAGTGTATAGATCTGCACCAGTTGGGACATCATATGTTTAGTATGATGCCATGTGCCTTACGATGTCAAGAGAAGTGCCGTTGCTATTTTACGCTCCTATCAGGTGAAATAAAGAATTAAGTAGGTTTAACTAAGTTTAGAAGTGTATACATCTGCACCAGTTGGGACATCATATGTTTAGTATGATGCCATGTGCCTTACGATGTCAAGAGAAGTGCCGTTGCTATTTTACGCTCCTACCAGGTGAAATAAAGAATTAAGTAGGTTTAACTAAGTTTAGAAGTGTATAGATCTGCACCAGTTGGGACATCATATGTTTAGTATGATGCCATGTGCCTTACGATGTCAAGAGAAGTGCCGTTGCTATTTTACGCTCCTATCAGGTGAAATAAAGAATTAAGTAGGTTTAACTAAGTTTAGAAGTGTATACATCTGCACCAGTTGGGACATCATATGTTTAGTATGATGCCATGTGCCTTACGATGTCAAGAGAAGTGCCGTTGCTATTTTACGCTCATATCAGGTGAAATAAAGAATTAAGTAGGTTTAACAAGTTTAGAAGTGTATACATCTGCACCAGTTGGGACATCATATGTTTAGTATGATGCCATGTGCCTTACGATTTCAAGAGAAGTGCCGTTGCTATTTTACGCTCCTACCAGGTGAAATAAGGAATCAAGTAGTTTTATCTAATTTTAGAAGTGTATACATCTGCACCAGTTGGGACATCGTATGTTTAGTATGATGCCATGTGCCTTACGATGTCAAGAGTAGTTCCGTTGCTATTTTACGCTCCTATCAGGTGAAATAAAGAATTAAGTAGGTTTAACTAAGTTTAGAAGTGTATACATCTGCACCAGTGTGGACATCATATGTTTAGTATGATGCCATGTGCCTTACGATGTCAAGAGTAGTTCCGTTGCTATTTTACGCTCCTATCAGGTGAAATAAAGAATTAAGTAGGTTTAACTAAGTTTAGAAGTGTATACATCTGCACCAGTTGGGACATCATATGTTTAGTATGATGCCATGTGCCTTACGATGTCAAGAGAAGTGCCGTTGCTATTTTTCGCTTCTACCAGGTGAAATAAAGAATCAGGTGTGTCAAACTAAGGTTAGAAGTGTATACATCTGCACCAGTTGGGACATCATATGTTTAGTATGATGCCATGTGCCTTACGATGTCAAGAGTAGTTCCGTTGCTATTTTACGCTCCTATCAGGTGAAATAAAGAATTAAGTAGGTTTAACTAAGTTTAGAAGTGTATACATCTGCACCAGTTGGGACATCATATGTTTAGTATGATGCCATGTGCCTTACGATGTCAAGAGTAGTGCCGTTGTTATTTTACGCTCCTACCAGGTGAAATAAGGAATCAAGTAGTTTCATCTAATTTTAGAAGTGTATACATCTGCACCAATTGGACATCATATGTTTAGTATGATGCCATGTGCCTTACGATGTCAAGAGTAGTGCCGTTGCTATTTTACGCTCCTACCAGGTCAAATAAAGAATCAAGTAGGTTTACCAAGTTTAGAAGTGTATACATCTGCACCAGTTGGGACATCATATGTTTAGTATGATACCATGTGCCTTACGATGTCAAGAGTAGTGCCGTTGCTATTTTACGCTCCTACCAGGTGAAATAAAGAATTAAGTAGGTTTAACTAAGTTAAAAAGTGTATACATCTGCACCAGTTGGGACATCATATGTTTAGTATGATGCCATGTGCCTTACGATGTCAAGAGAAGTGCCTTTGCTATTTTACGCTCCTACCAGGTGAAATAAAGAATCAGGTGTGTCAAACTAAGTTTAGAAGTGTATACATCTGCACCAATTGGGACATCATATGTTTAGTATGATGCCATGTGCCTTACGATGTTCAGAGAAGTGCCGTTGCTTTTTTACGCTCCTACCAGGTGAAATAAAGAATCAGGTGAGTCAAACTAAGTTTAGAAATGTATACATCTGCACCAGTTGGGACATCATATGTTTAGTATGATGCCATGTGCCTTACGATGTCAAGAGTAGTTTCGTTGCTATTTTACGCTCCTGTCAGGTGAAATAAAGAATTAAGTAGGTTTAACTAAGTTTAGAAGTGTATACATCTGCACCAGTTGGGACATCATATGTTTAGTATGATGCCATGTGCCTTACGATGTCAAGAGTAGTGCCGTTGTTATTTTACGCTCCTACCAGGTGAAATAAAGAATCAGGTGTGTCAAACTCAGTTTAGAAGTGTATACATCTGCAGCAATTGGGACATCATATGTTTAGTATGATGCCATGTGCCTTACGATGTCAAGAGAAGTGCCGTTGCTATTTTTCACTTCTACCAGGTGAAATAAAGAATCAGGTGTGTCAAACTAAGTTTAGAAGTGTATACATCTGCACCAGTTGGGACATCATATGTTTAGTATGATGCCATGTGCCTTACGATGTCAAGAGAAGTGCCGTTGCTATTTTTCACTTCTACCAGGTGAAATAAAGAATCAGGTGTGTCAAACTAAGTTTAGAAGTGTATACATCTGCACCAGTTGGGACATCATATGTTTAGTATGATGCCATGTGCCTTACGATGTTCAGAGAAGTGCCGTTGCTATTTTACGCTCCTACCAGGTGAAATAAAGAATCAGGTGTGTCAAACTAAGTTAAGAAGTGTATACATCTGCACCAGTGTGGACATCATATGTTTAGTATGATGCCATGTGCCTCACAACGTTAAGAGAAGTGCCGTTGCTATTTTTCGCTTCTACCAGTTGAAATAAGGAATCAAGCAGTTTTATCTAATTTTAGAAGTGTATACATCTGCACCAGTTGGGACATCATATGTTTAGTATGATGCCATGTGCCTTACGATGTCAAGAGTAGTGCCGTTGCTATTTTACGCTCCTATCAGGTGAAATAAAGAATTAAGTAGGTTTAACAAGTTTAGAAGTGTATACATCTGCACCAATTGGGACATCATATGTTTAGTATGATGCCATGTGCCTTACGATGTCAAGAGAAGTGCCGTTGCTATTTTACGCTCCTATCAGGTGAAATAAAGAATTAAGTAGGTTTAACTAAGTTTGGAAGTGTATACATCTGCACCAGTTGGGACATCATATGTTTAGTATGATGCCATGAGCCTTATGATGTTCAGAGAAGTGCCGTTGCTATTTTACGCTCCTACAAGGTGAAATAAAGAATCAGGTGTGTCAAACTAAGTTTAGAAGTGTATACATCTGCACCAATTGGGACATCATATATTTAGTATGATGCCATGAGCCTTATGATGTTCAGAGAAGTGCCGTTGCTATTTTACGCTCCTACCAGGTGAAATAAAGAATCAGGTGAGTCAAACTAAGTTTAGAAGTGTATACATCTGCACCAGTTGGGACATCATATGTTTAGTATGATGCCATGTGCCTTACGATGTCAAGAGAAGTGCCGTTGCTATTTTACGCTCCTATCAGGTGAAATAAGGAATCAAGTAGTTTTATCTAATTTTAGAAGTGTATACATCTGCACCAGTTGGGACATCATATGTTTAGTATGATGCCATGTGCCTTACGATGTCAAGAGAAGTGCCGTTGCTATTTTACGCTCCAATCAGGTGAAATAAAGAATTAAGTAGGTTTAACAAGTTTAGAAGTGTATACATCTGCACCAGTTGGGACATCATATGTTTAGTATGATGCCATGTGCCTTACGATGTCAAGAGAAGTGCCGTTGCTATTTTACGCTCCTACCAGGTGAAATAAAGAATCAGGTGTGTCAAACTAAGTTTAGAAGTGTATACATCTGCACCAATTGGGACATCATATGTTTAGTATGATGCCATGTGCCTTACGATGTCAAGAGAAGTGCCGTTGCTATTTTACGCTCCTATCAGGTGAAAAAAGGAATCAAGTAGTTTTATCTAATTTTAGAAGTGTACACATCTGCACCAGTGTGGACATCATATGTTTAGTATGATGCCATGTGCCTTACGATGTCAAGAGTAGTGCCGTTGCTATTTTACGCTCCTATCAGGTGAAATAAAGAATTAAGTAGGTTTAACTAAGTTTGGAAGTGTATACATCTGCACCAGTTGGGACATCATATGTTTAGTATGATGCCATGTGCCTTACGATGTCAAGAGAAGTGCCGTTGCTATTTTACGCTCCTATCAGGTGAAATAAAGAATTAAGTAGGTTTAACTAAGTTTAGAAGTGTATACATCTGCACCAGTTGGGACATCATATGTTTAGTATGATGCCATGTGCCTTACGATGTCAAGAGAAGTGCCGTTGCTATTTTACGCTCCAATCAGGTGAAATAAAGAATTAAGTAGGTTTAACAAGTTTAGAAGTGTATACATCTGCACCAGTTGGGACATCATATGTTTAGTATGATGCCATGTGCCTTACGATGTCAAGAGAAGTGCCGTTGCTATTTTACGCTCCTACCAGGTGAAATAAAGAATCAGGTGTGTCAAACTAAGTTTAGAAGTGTATACATCTGCACCAATTGGGACATCATATGTTTAGTATGATGCCATGTGCCTTACGATGTCAAGAGAAGTGCCGTTGCTATTTTACGCTCCTATCAGGTGAAAAAAGGAATCAAGTAGTTTTATCTAATTTTAGAAGTGTACACATCTGCACCAGTGTGGACATCATATGTTTAGTATGATGCCATGTGCCTTACGATGTCAAGAGTAGTGCCGTTGCTATTTTACGCTTCTATCAGGTGAAATAAAGAATTAAGTAGGTTTAACAAGTTTAGAAGTGTATACATCTGCACCAGTTGGGACATCATATGTTTAGTATGATGCCATGTGCCTTACGATATCAAGAGAAGTGCCGTTGCTATTTTACGCTCCTGCCAGGTGAAATAAAGAATTAAGTAGGTTTAACTAAGTTTGGAAGTGTATACATCTGCACCAGTTGGGACATCATATGATTAGTATGATGCCGTGTGCCTTACGATGTCAAGAGAAGTGCCGTTGCTATTTTACGCTCCTATCAGGTGAAATAAAGAATTAAGTAGGTTTAACAAGTTTAGAAGTGTATACATCTGCACCAGTTGGGACATCATATGTTTAGTATGATGCCATGTGCCTTACGATGTTCAGAGAAGTGCCGTTGCTATTTTACGCTCCTACCAGGTGAAATAAAGAATTAAGTAGGTTTAACTAAGTTTGGAAATGTATACATCTGCACCAGTTGGGACATCATATGTTTAGTATGATGCCATGTGCCTTACGATGTCAAGAGTAGTGCCGTTGCTATTTTACGCTTCTATCAGGTGAAATAAAGAATTAAGTAGGTTTAACAAGTTTAGAAGTGTATACATCTGCACCAGTTGGGACATCATATGTTTAGTATGATGCCATGTGCCTTACGATATCAAGAGAAGTGCCGTTGCTATTTTACGCTCCTACCAGGTGAAATAAAGAATTAAGTAGGTTTAACTAAGTTTGGAAGTGTATACATCTGCACCAGTTGGGACATCATATGATTAGTATGATGCCGTGTGCCTTACGATGTCAAGAGAAGTGCCGTTGCTATTTTACGCTCCTATCAGGTGAAATAAAGAATTAAGTAGGTTTAACAAGTTTAGAAGTGTATACATCTGCACCAGTTGGGACATCATATGTTTAGTATGATGCCATGTGCCTTACGATGTTCAGAGAAGTGCCGTTGCTATTTTACGCTCCTACCAGGTGAAATAAAGAATTAAGTAGGTTTAACTAAGTTTGGAAATGTATACATCTGCACCAGTTGGGACATCATATGTTTAGTATGATGCCATGTGCCTTACGATGTCAAGAGAAGTGCCGTTGCTATTTTACGCTCCTATCAGGTGAAATAAGGAATCAAGTAGTTTTATCTAATTTTAGAAGTGTATACATCTGCACCAGTTGGGACATCATATGTTTAGTATGATGCCATGTGCCTTACGATGTCAAGAGTAGTTCCGTTGCTATTTTACGCTCCTATCAGGTGAAATAAAGAATTAAGTGGGTTTAACTAAGTTTAGAAGTGTATACATCTGCACCAGTTGGGACATCATATGTTTTGTTTAGTATGATGCCATGTGCCTTACGATGTCAAGAGAAGTGCCGTTGCTATTTTACGCTCCTACCAGGTGAAATAAAGAATCAGGTGAGTCAAACTAAGTTTAGAAGTGTATACATCTGCACCAGTTGGGACATCATATGTTTAGTATGATGCCGTGTGCCTTACGATGTCAAGAGAAGTGCCGTTGCTATTTTACGCTCCTATCAGGTGAAATAAAGAATTAAGTAGGTTTAACAAGTTTAGAAGTGTATACATCTGCACCAGTTGGGACATCATATGTTTAGTATGATGCCATGTGCCTTACGATGTTCAGAGAAGTGCCGTTGCTATTTTACGCTCCTACCAGGTGAAATAAAGAATTAAGTAGGTTTAACTAAGTTTGGAAATGTATACATCTGCACCAGTTGGGACATCATATGTTTAGTATGATGCCATGTGCCTTACGATGTCAAGAGAAGCGCCGTTGCTATTTTACGCTCCTATCAGGTGAAATAAGGAATCAAGTAGTTTTATCTAATTTTAGAAGTGTATACATCTGCACCAGTTGGGACATCATATGTTTAGTATGATGCCATGTGCCTTACGATGTCAAGAGTAGTTCCGTTGCTATTTTACGCTCCTATCAGGTGAAATAAAGAATTAAGTAGGTTTAACTAAGTTTAGAAGTGTATACATCTGCACCAGTTGGGACATCATATGTTTTGTTTAGTATGATGCCATGTGCCTTACGATGTCAAGAGAAGTGCCGTTGCTATTTTACGCTCCTACCAGGTGAAATAAAGAATCAGGTGAGTCAAACTAAGTTTAGAAGTGTATACATCTGCAGCAGTTGGGACATCATATGTTTAGTATGATGCCATGTGCCTTACGATGTCAAGAGAAGTGCCGTTGCTATTTTACGCTCCTACCAGGTGAAATAAGGAATCAAGTAGGTTTAACTAAGTTTGGAAGTGTATACATCTGCACCAGTTGGGACATCATATGTTTAGTATGATGCCATGTGCCTTACGATGTCAAGAGAAGTGCCGTTGCTATTTTACGCTCCTATCAGGTGAAATAAGGAATCAAGTAGTTTTATCTAATTTTAGAAGTGTATACATCTGCACCAGTTGGGACATCATATGTTTAGTATGATGCCGTGTGCCTTACGATGTCAAGAGAAGTGCCGTTGCTATTTTACGCTCCTATCAGGTGAAATAAAGAATTAAGTAGGTTTAACAAGTTTAGAAGTGTATACATCTGCACCAGTTGGGACATCATATGTTTTGTATGATGCCATGTGCCTTACGATGTCAAGAGAAGTGCCATTGCTATTTTACGCTCCTACCAGGTGAAATAAAGAATTAAGTAGGTTTAACTAAGTTTGGAAATGTATACATCTGCACCAGTTGGGACATCATATGTTTAGTATGATGCCATGTGCCTTACGATGTCAAGAGTAGTGCCGTTGCTATTTTACGCTCCTATCAGGTGAAATAAAGAATTAAGTAGGTTTAACTAAGTTTAGAAGTGTATACATCTGCACCAGTTGGGACATCATATGTTTAGTATGATGCCATGTGCCTTACGATGTCAAGAGAAGTGTCGTTGCTATTTTTCGCTTCTACCAGGTGAAATAAAGAATCAGGTGTGTCAAACTAAGTTTAGAAGTGTATACATCTGCACCAGTTGGGACATCATATGTTTAGTATGATGCCATGTGCCTTACGATGTCAAGAGAAGTGCCGTTGCTATTTTTCGCTTCTACCAGGTGAAATAAAGAATCAGGTGTGTCAAACTAAGGTTAGAAGTGTATACATCTGCACCAGTTGGGACATCATATGTTTAGTATGATGCCATGTGCCTTACGATGTCAAGAGAACTGCCGTTGCTATTTTACGCTCCTACCAGGTGAAATAAAGAATTAAGTAGGTTTAACTAAGTTTGGAAGTGTATACATCTGCACCAGTTGGGACATCATATGTTTAGTATGATGCCATGTGCCTTACGATGTCAAGAGAAGTGCCGTTGCTATTTTACGCTCCTATCAGGTGAAATAAAGAATTAAGTAGGTTTAACTAAGTTAAGAAGTGTATACATCTGCACCAGTTGGGACATCATATGTTTAGTATGATGCCATGTGCCTTACGATGTCAAGAGAAGTGCCGTTGCTATTTTACGCTCCTATCAGGTGAAATAAAGAATTAAGTAGGTTTAACAAGTTTAGAAGTGTATACATCTGCACCAATTGGACATCATATGTTTAGTATGATGCCATGTGCCTTACGATGTTCAGAGAAGTGCCGTTGCTATTTTACGCTCCTACCAGGTGAAATAAAGAATCAGGTGCGTCAAACTAAGTTAAGAAGTGTATACATCTGCACCAGTTGGACATCATATATTTAGTATGATGCCATGTGCCTTACGATGTCAAGAGAAGTGCCGTTGCTATTTTACGCTCCTACCAGGTGAAATAAAGAATCAGGTGTGTCAAACTAAGTTTAGAAGTGTATACATCTGCACCAGTTGGGACATCATATGTTTAGTATGATGCCATGTGCTTTACGATGTTCAGAGAAGTGCCGTTGCTATTTTACGCTCCTATCAGGTGAAATAAGGAATCAAGTAGTTTTATCTAATTTTAGAAGTGTATACATCTGCACCAGTTGGGACATCATATGTTTAGTATGATGCCATGTGCCTTACGATGTCAAGAGAAGTGCCGTTGCTATTTTACGCTCCTATCAGGTGAAATAAAGAATTAAGTAGGTTTAACTAAGTTTAGAAGTGTATACATCTGCACCAGTTGGGACATCATATGTTTTGTTTAGTATGATGCCATGTGCCTTACGATGTCAAGAGAAGTGCCGTTGCTATTTTACGCTCCTACCAGGTGAAATAAAGAATCAGGTGAGTCAAACTAAGTTTAGAAGGGTATACATCTGCACCAGTTGGGACATCATATGTTTAGTATGATGCCATGTGCCTTACGATGTCAAGAGAAGTGCCGTTGCTATTTTACGCTCCTACCAGGTGAAATAAGGAATCAAGTAGGTTTAACTAAGTTTAGAAGTGTACACATCTGCACCAGTTGGGACATCATATGTTTAGTATGATGCCATGTGCCTTACGATATCAAGAGAAGTGCCGTTGCTATTTTACGCTTCTACCAGGTGAAATAAAGAATTAAGTAGGTTTAACTAAGTTTGGAAGTGTATACATCTGCACCAGTTGGGACATCATATGTTTAGTATGATGCCATGTGCCTTACGATGTCAAGAGAAGTGCCGTTGCTATTTTACGCTCCTATCAGGTGAAATAAAGAATTAAGTAGGTTTAACTAAGTTTAGAAGTGTATACATCTGCACCAGTTGGGACATCATATGTTTAGTATGATGCCATGTGCCTTACGATGTCAAGAGAAGTGTCATTGCTATTTTACGCTCCTACCAGGTGAAATAAAGAATTAAGTAGGTTTAACTAAGTTTGGAAATGTATACATCTGCACCAGTTGGGACATCATATGTTTAGTATGATGCCATGTGCCTTACGATGTCAAGAGTAGTGCCGTTGCTATTTTACGCTCCTATCAGGTGAAATAAAGAATTAAGTAGGTTTAACTAAGTTTAGAAGTGTATACATCTGCACCAGTTGGGACATCATATGTTTAGTATGATGCCATGTGCCTTACGATGTCAAGAGAAGTGCCGTTGCTATTTTTCGCTTCTACCAGGTGAAATAAAGAATCAGGTGTGTCAAACTAAGGTTAGAAGTGTATACATCTGCACCAGTTGGGACATCATATGTTTAGTATGATGCCATGTGCCTTACGATGTCAAGAGAATTGCCGTTGCTATTTTACGCTCCTACCAGGTGAAATAAAGAATTAAGTAGGTTTAACAAGTTTAGAAGTGTATACATCTGCACCAGTTGGGACATCATATGTTTAGTATGATGCCATCTGCCTTACGATGTCAAGAGAAGTGCCGTTGCTATTTTACGCTCCTATCAGGTGAAATAAAGAATTAAGTAGGTTTAACTAAGTTAAGAAGTGTATACATCTGCACCAGTTGGGACATCATATGTTTAGTATGATGCCATGTGCCTTACGATGTCAAGAGAAGTGCCGTTGCTATTTTACGCTCCTATCAGGTGAAATAAAGAATTAAGTAGGTTTAACAAGTTTAGAAGTGTATACATCTGCACCAGTTGGGACATCATATGTTTAGTATGATGCCATGTGCCTTACGATGTTCAGAGAAGTGCCGTTGCTATTTTACGCTCCTACCAGGTGAAATAAAGAATCAGGTGCGTCAAACTAAGTTAAGAAGTGTATACATCTGCACTAGAGATGAGCGAACACGTTCGGCCCCGCCCCTTTTTCGCCCGAACACCGAACTTTGCGAACACCTCGGTGTTCGGGCGAAAAAGTTCGGGGGCCGCCGTGGCAGCGCGGGGGGGTGCGGCGGGGAGTGGGGGGGAGAGGGAGAGAGAGAGGGCTCCCCCCTGTTCCCCGCTACTGCCGCCCGCGCCGCCGCGCATCTCCCCGCCCCCCGGCGGCACGCGGACACTTACGCGCGAACACTGCAGTGTTCGCTAAAGCCGGTGTCCGGGTGCGGATGTGTCCGTAACGGACACGTTCGCTCATCTCTAATCTGCACCAGTTGGGACATCATATGTTTAGTATGATGCCATGTGCCTTACGATGTCAAGAGAAGTGCCGTTGCTATTTTACGCTCCTACCAGGTGAAATAAAGAATCAGGTGTGTCAAACTAAGTTTAGAAGTGTATACATCTGCACCAATTGGGACATCATATGTTTAGTATGATGCCATGTGCTTTACGATGTTCAGAGAAGTGCCGTTGCTATTTTACGCTCCTACCAGGTGAAATAAAGAATCAGGTGAGTCAAACTAAGTTTAGAAGTGTATACATCTGCACCAGTGTGGACATCATATGTTTAGTATGATGCCATGTGCCTTACGATGTCAAGAGAAGTGCCGTTGCTATTTTACGCTCCTATCAGGTGAAATAAGGAATCAAGTAGTTTTATCTAATTTTTGAAGTGTATACATCTGCACCAGTTGGGACATCATATGTTTAGTATGATGCCATGTGCCTTACGATGTCAAGAGTAGTGCCGCTGCTATTTTACGCTCCTACCAGGTGAAATAAAGAATTAAGTAGGTTTAACAAGTTTAGAAGTGTATACATCCGCACCAGTTGGGACATCATATGTTTAGTATGATGCCATGTGCCTTACGATGTCAAGAGAAGTGCCGTTGCTATTTTACGCTCCTATCAGGTGAAATAAAGAATTAAGTAGGTTTAACAAGTTTAGAAGTGTATACATCTGCACCAGTTGGGACATCATATGTTTAGTATGATGCCATGTGCCTTACGATGTCAAGAGAAGTGCCGTTGCTATTTTACGCTCCTACCAGGTGAAATAAAGAATCAGGTGTGTCAAACTAAGTTTAGAAGTGTATACATCTGCACCAATTGGGACATCATATGTTTAGTATGATGCCATGTGCCTTACGATGTCAAGAGTAGTGCCGTTGCTATTTTACGCTCCTATCAGGTGAAATAAAGAATTAAGTAGGTTTAACTAAGTTTAGAAGTGTATACATCTGCACCAGTTGGGACATCATATGTTTAGTATGATGCCATGTGCCTTACGATGTCAAGAGAAGTGCCGTTGCTATTTTACGCTCCTACCAGGTGAAATAAAGAATTAAGTAGGTTTAACAAGTTTAGAAGTGTATACATCTGCACCAGTTGGGACATCATATGTTTAGTATGATGCCATGTGCCTTACGATGTCAAGAGAAGTGCCGTTGCTATTTTACGCTCCTATCAGGTGAAATAAAGAATTAAGTAGGTTTAACTAAGTTTGGAAGTGTATACATCTGCACCAATTGGGACATCATATGTTTAGTATGATGCCATGTGCCTCACGATGTTAAGAGAAGTGCCGTTGCTATTTTACGCTCCTTCCAGGTGAAATAAGGAATCAAGTAGGTTTAACTAAGTTTAGAAGTGTATACATCTGCACCAGTTGGGACATCATATGTTTAGTATGATGCCATGTGCCTTACGATGTCAAGAGTAGTGCCGTTGCTATTTTACGCTCCTACCAGGTGAAATAAAGAATTAAGTAGGTTTAACTAAGTTTGGAAATGTATACATCTGCACCAGTTGGGACATCATATGTTTAGTATGATGCCATGTGCCTTACGATGTCAAGAGTAGTGCCGTTGCTATTTTACGCTCCTATCAGGTGAAATAAAGAATTAAGTAGGTTTAACTAAGTTTAGAAGTGTATACATCTGCACCAGTTGGGACATCATATGTTTAGTATGATGCCATGTGCCTCACGATGTTAAGAGAAGTGCCATTGCTATTTTACGCTCCTTCCAGGTGAAATAAGGAATCAAGTAGGTTTAACTAAGTTTAGAAGTGTATACATCTGCACCAGTTGGGACATCATATGTTTAGTATGATGCCATGTGCCTTACGATGTCAAGAGAAGTGTCATTGCTATTTTACGCTCCTACCAGGTGAAATAAAGAATTAAGTAGGTTTAACTAAGTTTGGAAATGTATACATCTGCACCAGTTGGGACATCATATGTTTAGTATGATGCCATGTGCCTTACGATGTCAAGAGAAGTGCCGTTGCTATTTTTCGCTTCTACCAGGTGAAATAAAGAATCAGGTGTGTCAAACTAAGGTTAGAAGTGTATACATCTGCACCAGTTGGGACATCATATGTTTAGTATGATGCCATGTGCCTTA
Organism: Eleutherodactylus coqui; assembly: GCF_035609145.1. Classification (NCBI taxonomy): domain Eukaryota; kingdom Metazoa; phylum Chordata; class Amphibia; order Anura; family Eleutherodactylidae; genus Eleutherodactylus; species Eleutherodactylus coqui. The sequence goes on from NC_089837.1 coordinate 401,359,803, forward strand.
CGATGTCAAGAGAACTGCCGTTGCTATTTTACGCTCCTACCAGGTGAAATAAAGAATTAAGTAGGTTTAACTAAGTTTGGAAGTGTATACATCTGCACCAGTTGGGACATCATATGTTTAGTATGATGCCATGTGCCTTACGATGTCAAGAGAAGTGCCGTTGCTATTTTACGCTCCTATCAGGTGAAATAAAGAATTAAGTAGGTTTAACTAAGTTAAGAAGTGTATACATCTGCACCAGTTGGGACATCATATGTTTAGTATGATGCCATGTGCCTTACGATGTCAAGAGAAGTGCCGTTGCTATTTTACGCTCCTATCAGGTGAAATAAAGAATTAAGTAGGTTTAACAAGTTTAGAAGTGTATACATCTGCACCAGTTGGGACATCATATGTTTAGTATGATGCCATGTGCCTTTCGATGTCAAGAGAAGTGCCGTTGCTATTTTACGCTCCTATCAGGTGAAATAAAGAATTAAGTAGGTTTAACAAGTTTAGAAGTGTATACATCTGCACCAGTTGGGACATCATATGTTTAGTATGATGCCATGTGCCTTACGATGTCAAGAGAAGTGCCGTTGCTATTTTACGCTCCTATCAGGTGAAATAAAGAATTAAGTAGGTTTAACTAAGTTTAGAAGTGTATACATCTGCACCAGTTGGGACATCATATGTTTAGTATGGTGCCATGTGCCTTACAATGTCAAGAGAAGTGCCGTTGCTATTTTACGCTCCTACCAGGTGAAATAAGGAATCAAGTAGGTTTGACTAAGTTTAGAAGTGTATACATCTGCACCAGTTGGGACATCATATGTTTAGTATGATGCCATGGGCCTTACGATGTTCAGAGAAGTGCCGTTGCTATTTTACGCTCCTACCAGGTGAAATAAAGAATCAGGTGTGTCAAACTAAGTTTAGAAGTGTATACATCTGCACCAGTTGGACATCATATGTTTAGTATGATGCCATGTGCCTTACGATGTTAAGAGATGTGCCGTTGCTATTTTACGCTCCTACCAGGTGAAACAAAGAATCAGGTGTGTCAAACTAAGGTTAGAAGTGTATACATCTGCACCAGTTGGGACATCATATGTTTAGTATGATGCCATGTGCCTTACGATGTCAAGAGAAGTGCCGTTGCTATTTTACGCTCCTACCAGGTGAAATAAAGAATTAAGTAGGTTTAACAAGTTTAGAAGTGTATACATCTGCACCAGTTGGGACATCATATGTTTAGTATGATGCCATGTGCCTCACGATGTTAAAGGAGATGTCTCGAGGAAGCAGTGATTTTTTTTTTTTGCCCAGTCTCCCTAATTAAACATACATTACTAAGCCCCCCTGTAAATGACATTTCTAGCTGGTTTGTACTTACCGTTCCAGCGTTTCAGCAACTTATAAAAGTTTCCCCAAGATGGCCGCCGGCTCTTTCCCCGTCGCTCGCTGCAGCCCGACGTGCGCGCTCCCGAGACGCTGCCAGCTGTGTCTCCATGGCAACCGGACGCCGCGCAGCCGCCGACCAGACGCCCCGCAGCCGCCGACCAGTCACCCACCGCCAGGCAGCAGGTAACCGGCGCTAGCCCCCGGCTCCCCAGCGCTACGCTCCCGGCTCCCCAGCGCTAGACCCTCAGCCCAGGTGAAGGCCCCGGAGCCCAGCGCTAGGTTCCGGAGCCCAGGTGAAGGTCCCGGAGCCCAGCGCTGGGCTCCGGGGCCTTCACCTGTCAGTGAACATCACCCCCGACCCATCACTTACCCCCCTGGCCCAGCACTAGTTCCCCTGGCCTAGCGACAGCCCCCCCCCGGCCTAGCCACAGCCCCCCCATCGCAGCGACAGCCCCCCCGGCCTAGCGACAGCCCCCCCATCGCAGCGACAGCCCCCCCCGGCCTAGCGACAGCCCCCCCATCGCAGCGACAGCCCCCCCCGGCCTAGCGACAGCCCCCCCATCGCAGAGACAGCCCCCCCATCGCAGCGGCAGCCCCCCCCCATCGCAGCGACAGCGACGACAGCAAGCCCCCCCCCTCCCCCTCCGGCGCAGCGGCAGCCCCCCCCCCCCTGGCCCATCACTTACCTGGACGGCAGGACAGCTGGACGGCAGGACAGCTGGGCGGCTTCTCCGGACAGCTGGGCGGCTCTGCACCTTCCTCTAACAGAGGAAGGTACAGAATGGCCGATCCAGCGCGCTCCCGAGCAGTGACAGCTCATCTGCGCATGCGCAGAAGAGCTGTAGCGGGGAGCACACTGAAGCGGCTCGTGCTGAAAGGAGAAGACCGGACTGCGCAAGCGCGTCTAAAAAAGCAAGCTGCCAGCGAATTTAGATGGAACCATGGAGACGAGGACGCTAGCAACGGAGCAGGTAAGTGGAATAACTTCTGTATGGCTCATATTTAATGCACGATGTATATTACAAAGTGCATTAATATGGCCATACGGAAGTGTATACCCCCACTTGGTTTTGCGAGACCACCCCTTTAAGAGAAGTGCCGTTGCTATTTTACGCTCCTACCAGGTGAAATAAGGAATCAAGTAGGTTTAACTAAGTTTGGAAGTGTATACATCTGCACCAATTGGGACATCATATGTTTAGTATGATGCCATGTGCCTCACGATGTTAAGAGAAGTGCCGTTGCTATTTTACGCATCTACCAGGTGCAATAAGGAATCAAGTAGGGTTAACTAAGTTTAGAAGTGTATACATCTGCACCAGTTGGGACATCATATGTTTAGTATGATGCCATGTGCCTTACGATGTCAAGAGAAGTGCCGTTGCTATTTTACGCTCCTACCAGGTGAAATAAAGAATCAGGTGTGTCAAACTAAGTTTAGAAGTGTACACATCTGCACCAGTTGGGACATCATATGTTTAGTATGATGCCATGTGCCTTACGATGTCAAGAGAAGTGCCGTTGCTATTTTACGCTCCTATCAGGTGAAATAAAGAATTAAGTAGGTTTAACAAGTTTAGAAGTGTATACATCTGCACCAATTGGGACATCATATGTTTAGTATGATGCCATGTGCCTCACGATGTTAAGAGAAGTGCCGTTGCTATTTTACGCTCCTACCAGGTGAAATAAAGAATTAAGTAGGTTTAACTAACTTTGGAAGTGTATACATCTGCACCAGTTGGGACATCATATGTTTAGTATGATGCCATGTGCCTTACGATGTTCAGAGAAGTGCCGTTGCTATTTTACGCTCCTTCCAGGTGAAATAAAGAATTAGGTGTGTCAAACTAAGTTTAGAAGTGTATACATCTGCACCAGTTGGACATCATATGTTTAGTATGATGCCATGTGCCTTACGATGTCAAGAGAAGTGCCGTTGCTATTTTACGCTCCTACCAGGTGAAATAAAGAATCAGGTGTGTCAAACTAAGGTTAGAAGTGTATACATCTACACCAATTGGGACATCATATGTTTAGTATGATGCCATGTGCCTCACGATGTCAAGAGAAGTGCCGTTGCTATTTTACGCTCCTACCAGGTGAAATAAAGAATCAGGTGTGTCAAACTAAGTTTAGAAGTGTATACATCTGCACCAATTGGGACATCATATGTTTAGTATGATGCCATGTGCCTTACGATGTCAAGAGAGGTGCCGTTGCTATTTTTTGCTCCTATCAGGTGAAATAAGGAATCAAGTAGTTTTAACTAAGTTTAGAAGTGTATACATCTGCACCAGTTGGGACATCATATGTTAATTATGATGTTACGTGACTTACAATGTCAAGAGAAGTGCCGTTGCTATTTTTCGCTTCTACCAGGTGAAATAAGGAATCAAGTAGGTTTATCTAATTTTAGAAGTGTATACATCTGCACCAGTGTGGACATCATATGTTTAGTATGATGCCATGTGCCTTACGATGTTAAGAGAAGTGCCGTTGCTATTTTACGCTCCTACCAGGTGAAATAAAGAATCAGATGTGTTAAACTAAGTTAAGAAGTGTATACATCTGCACCAGTGTGGACATCATATGTTTAGTATGATGCCATGTGCCTTACGATGTCAAGAGAAGTGCCGTTGCTATTTTGCGCTCCTACCAGGTGAAATAAAGAATCATGTGTGTCAAACTAAGTTTAGAAGTGTATACATCTGCACCAGTTGGGACATCATATGTTTAGTATGATGCCATGTGCCTTACGATGTCAAGAGAAGTGCCGTTGCTATTTTGCGCTCCTACCAGGTGAAATAAAGAATCATGTGTGTCAAACTAAGTTTAGAAGTGTATACATCTGCACCAGTTGGGACATCATATGTTTAGTATGATGCCATGTGCCTTACGATGTCAAGAGAAGTGCCGTTGCTATTTTACGCTCCTACCAGGTGAAATAAGGAATCAAGTAGGTTTAACAAGCTTAGAAGTGTATACATCTGCACCAGTTGGGACATCATATGTTTATTATGATGTTACGTGACTTACAATGTCAAGAGAAGTGCCGTTGCTATTTTTTGCTCATACCAGGTGAAATAAAGAATAAAGTGTGTTAAAGCTAATTTTAGATGTTTATTTTTCTGTACCAAAGGGGACATTATGTTTAGTATGCCATGTGCCTTATAATGTCATTAGAAATGCCGTTATTTTTTGCTCCTACCAGGTAAAATAACTAAAGTTAAGATGTTTATTCATCTGTACTGATTGGGACGTCATAGGTAGAGTACATATGGCCATTTACTTTAATGGAGTCTATGGATGTCGTATGTGTGGAAGGCCCAACTGTAAAGCCACCTCCTATAAACCAGAGCAGAGAGCTGCTGCAAAGATCAGCTGGTGCTCTGGATGAGTCTGATCAACCATGTATTACATAGTCCCCCATTCTTTTCAGAGGGGTCTGTGCAATATCACATGTGTCCATAGAGGGCCTCCTAGTGAGTGCTGACTGACCCGTGATTGTTAGTAAGAGAAGTGGTTTCTACAGATGGCAAGACCCCTGTGAGGCCAGGTCACACCTCACATAGCCCCCCAAAGCGCATAGACTATCATACAGCGCCCAGATGTGCCCATTTTACAGGATGTGTGAGCGAGGCCTCAGTACAGAGGAGCCACATACCTGGACTTGTCTTCTGCAGGACGTCAAGCTGAAATGACACAAGACAGTTCAGGTTTAGAACTCTGGACATTCTACACCAACTGTGACATTCCATCTCTGTTGTCATGTGCCTTGTGATGTCATGATGTTATAGTTCTCAGCAAGAGACATAAAATAATCTTGTAGCTGTAATACATTTTAATGGGAACTAAGAACAATAACATTATATTCTTCTGGCTAACACGGCACCAAACGTTTTTCTTTTATTATGTAATTTTTGTTTTATGCTCCTAAGAGCTTACAATCTATACATGCACGCTCAGTCAGGCATATAGGTGTTTTCAATGGGAAGAGGTGAATAAACGTCTGCTGGACTCACCGGCAGCCACTTATCTCTCGCGGGAACAGAGAAAAATAAAGGGGTTCTCTAGGCAGCGCTCGCTGTCAGTGCCGGGATATATCGGGGTTGGAGTGGAAGCCGCTGCTCCGAGCCCCTGTGTAGTGGCCAGAGCTTGTTACTGCATGCTGGGGTCTCACTGAATTTTCGGCACTGCCTGGAAAATCCTTTAAATAATCAGCATGCCTGGTCTTACTTTCCCTCAGCATCTATTGTCAGGGGAAAGTTGGGTGTCCATCGTGAATATTAGATAGTCATCCAATCCTGCCAAATTTGGCAAGTTTAGCTAACTTTTATCTCATATGTACAGGAACCCTAAGACTATATCTTATTATACATTATGAATGAAATAATGTACCAGTTGAGATGATGTAAAATAATACTGCAGAGGCCAGCATCCAAGTCCAGCCTGTGATTTGATTTCCTTGCGGTATCTCACTGTTCAGCACCTGAAGTCTACACTGTTTTCTGTGTGCCTGTATTAGTATTTGTAAGAGACCGTCATCATCAACTAGTTTGGAGTAAACTTATAAAACTTTGAAAACCACTAAAATGATTTGGCATCCAGGAAATCTAAGGGGTTGTCCCGCCGCCCAAAGTGAATTTTATTTTTTCCCATTAATGCCCTGTAAAGTAAAAGCATCATACAATGCAGCACTACACATAAAAAACGATATTCTGTTCACCTTTTTATTCATTATCTTCTCTTTGTATAGCTGACCTGTAAAATCATTCAAAGATGGTGCCGCCAGGGTAGTTTCCATGATGCACTGATCTCTCTTCTCCTCATCGTGATGCCGGTCACATGACTGGAGACCGACGTCATCATGAGAGACACACGCTGTTATGGCGAGAGCGATATCAGGCTGTGAGTGACGGACCGATATCGCTCTCTCCGTCCATGCGAGTGCCCTGCATGCGAGGTGTTTCAAGGTTAAGGCAGTAACGTTGGGGACAGAGGCCCCATATAGTGGAGGCCGCACATGACGCGGGGGGGCAGACAACTTAAGCAGTAAGGGAAGGTAAGGGTTAATGAAAGTTAGGGGGTTTGGTAGAATGTTCTGGGAGGTATGGTAAGGGTTAACGAAAGTTAGGGTGTATAGTAGAATGTTCTGGAATCAGGGGGGGAAGATAGTGATTGGTAGAAAGGGTAGAAGGCGGGGGGATATATAAGCAGGGGGTTAGAGGCAGCGCCATCTTTTCCAAAGAAATTTGCGAGTCAGAAAGTACGGGAAAAGGACTTACTATGGCTGAGATAGATAGGTTGTTGCAGGAGCTCAGGGCAGCGGCGTCTGTTCATGGCCAGGACTGGCTGCAAGCCCAGGTGTCTGGTCTGCTGGGCAGTGTCGGTGGAGGAGAAGCAGTTCCAGCAGTGCAGGAGAGGAGGTCGCGGCGGGCTAGACCTCCGTCGCGGCTGCGAGACGATGACGTCACCCCTCCAGCTCGTCGGCGGCTCCGGAGCCCCTCCGGGGACCCTTTGGGCAGCGGTTCCCTTCCTAAGCCTCGGGGAGAGGAGCAGCGGTCCAGGAGGAATCCAAGCAGGCTGCCGGTGAGCACGGTGAGCAGGGGCTCCCGCTCCGGTCAGGGGGCGGGGCCTGCAGCATCAGTCTGCACAGAGCAGGCAGGAGGAACGGAAGCCTCCCCTGGTGATGCACCGGCCGGGGGAGCTTCTGGCAAGCGTCCAGTAAGGAGAGGAACGGCCGCAGGGGCTGGTGGCAGCGTCAGGACCAGTGGGAGGAGGAGATTCCCTACGGCGGCCCCCCGTGGTGATGTACCGGCCAGGGGCCGGACCAGACAGACCAGGTCAAACATGCAGTCTCCTGTGATGGATAGTCGGCGACAGATTTCGGAGGGTGCTGCTGGCAGCGGCACAGTGCGAGTCCGGTCAGTCGTGGTTGTTCCGGGTCGGGAACAACGAGCGGGGACCAGTCAGAGCGCAACGGCCGAGCTGGCAGGACAGCGGCTGGAAGACGACGAGCTTGCAGAATCCGGGAGCGACGAGGATCTGACGACTTCCCGGGACCCGGCTGATGGTGACACAGCTTCCATGCAGCCTGGTGAGCATTGCTCAATGTCATGTTTGTCAAATGCATTATGTGATAGAGAGTTAGTGAGTGAAAGTTTGGAGGTGAATGCTAGTAACTTGAGAGGTGAGTTTGGGGGTGAATCACGGGAGTTGTTAGGTAACGTTAGGGAGCTTTTGCAGCGGTGTGATAGGGAGAGGGGAACGGGATTACCAATCCCGTCTCCGGTGGCGGCGTGGGTTCCGCAAGGGGGTAGAAGCGCAGTGGGGCTCATGGAGGGCCCGGGTTTTTTAGTGCCTGCGGAGGTTCAGCGTGGTGCGGGGGTGACGGTAGCAGTGCAGACAGAGAAGGATGGGGAGGCAGTAAGGCTTGATGACAGGGCAAAAGGTGAGGTCTATGTATGCTTTGAGGGCCCGCTAGGGGCTCATTTAAAGAAGGAGGTGCGTGAAAAGATCTGGAAAGACGAATACGTCGAGATCTTTTCATTGCTGCCTCTGGAAAAATTTAATTTAGAGAAAGGGAAGAGAACGGAGACCAAAAAAGAGGAGGAGGAGAAAAAACGCTGGAGGCTGATTCCGCAAACGTTTGCGAACTGGCTTCAGGCGTTTGCTATTTTGGCTGGGGTCATTGGGGAAAAGGCGCCAGAAAATTGTTCGGCCCTTTTCTGCTACATGGATTCCATAGGTGAGGCACATAGGACTTACGGGGGTCAGGCGTGGTTGCGTTATGACGAGCAATTTCGTCAACGCAAAGCAGTGCGCCCCAATATCCGGTGGGATCACAAGGATATTGGTTTGTGGCTCAAGGTCATGGCCCCTACACGGTATGGGCAGTCCTTTCCTGGGAGTGCCGGATCTTCCGGCACAAGCAGTGGAGGAAGTTCTGCCGAGAGCGGCGGGGCATCAGGAGTGCGGAAGGCGGGTTTTTGCTGGCAATTTAACGAAGGCCAGTGTAAATTTGGAGCAAGTTGTCGTTTCAAACACAACTGCTCCGTGTGTAGTGGAACGTCCCATGGAGCGTCGAAATGTTTTAAGCGCGGAAAGGGAAAATTGGCAGGGTCGGATAATAAGAGGGAGGACGCCGGTGAAGGTTCTAGAGATGGCCCCCTTTCTAAGTAGGTATCCAGATGTGGAGAAAGGGCGGCTGCTATTATTGGGGTTTTCCAAGGGTTTTAGAATCCCGGACCCTTTGCACCAGGTTCCTTGCGCGCTAAAAAACCTACGTTCGGCGTTGCAATTTCCATCGGTGGTGAAGGAGAAGCTGGAGAAGGAAGTCCAGTTGGGACGTATGGCAGGGCCATTTTCGGCCCCCCCACTTCCTAATCTGGTGATTTCTCCATTGGGGGTGGTTCCTAAGAAGGAACCAGGGAAGTTTCGCCTTATTCACCATCTGTCTTTTCCAAAAGGTGAGTCGGTGAATGATGGGATAGATCCTGAACTCTGTTCAGTGGTCTACACATCATTTGATGCAGCGGCAAAATGGGTGCAGCGATGCGGTAAGGGGGCACTATTGGCAAAGACAGATGTGGAATCGGCGTTTCGTTTGTTGCCAGTTCACCCCGACAGTATTCATTTGCTGGGGTGTGTTTGGGAGGGTCAGTTTTTTGTAGATCAATGTTTGCCTATGGGGTGCTCGATTTCTTGCGCCTATTTTGAGGCATTTAGTTCGTTTTTAGAGTGGGTTGTTAGGGATGTGTCCGGTTTGCAATCCATTTTGCATTACTTGGACGATTTTTTGTGTATAGGTCCGGCAGGTTCAAGCGTGTGTACTTCCCTTTTGTCTACGGTGCAGTGGGTTTCTACAAAATTTGGGGTTCCATTGGCACCCGAAAAGACGGAGGGTCCAGTTACTTGCCTGAGTTTTCTTGGTATCACAATTGATACTGAGAAGATGGAATGCCGGTTGCTGGAGGAAAAATTGATTGCGCTACGTTTGCATTTGGGGAGGGTAGCTCAAGCAAAGAAGGTTACCTTGCGGGATTTGCAGTCGTTGCTCGGTAAATTGAATTTTGCTAGTCGAATTATACCGATGGGGCGAGTATTTTGTAGAAAAATGGCGCGAGCGACGGCCGGTGTTAAAGCAAGTCATCATTTTGTGCGTATCTCTACTGAGATCCGTGCAGATCTTTCAGTTTGGTCCTCCTTTTTGATTAAGTATAATGGGAGGTCGTTGTTTATTGACCAGGCGGTGGATAATTTTGATTGTGAATTATTCACAGATGCGGCTGGGGCGTTTGGTTTCGGAGCATTTTTTCGGGGTCAATGGTGCGCAGGTCAGTGGCCGGACGAATGGCGGCTATGCGGGGCTGTAAAAAATTTAGTATTGCTGGAACTGTTCCCAATTGTAGTAGTGGTGTCGGTCTGTGGTGAATGGTTTAGGAACAAGAAGGTGCGGTTCCATTGTGATAATTTGGGAGTAGTGCAGGTGATTAATAGTGTGTCGGCCCGGTCGCCGCCAGTAGTGGATCTATTACGGCATTTAGTCTTGGTTTGTTTGTCTTTGAATGCATGGGTGGTAGCGGTCCATGTTCCGGGGGTGGAGAACAACATAGCGGATTCTCTTTCTCGTTTCCAGTGGGATCGTTTTCGGGAATTGGCGCCGGAGGCGGAACAGGAGGGTCTGCGTTGTCCACCGGAGCTATGGACCGTGGTCGACGTGCGGCCGAGCAGTTGATTATCGGTTCGTTTGGCACAGGTTACATGGTCGGCTTATTTATCGGCGTGGGAACAGTGGCAGGGATGGTTGAGTGGGTTGAGAGGGGATCTGTCTGAGGATGATCAGGTGACGGCGTTACTTGCTTGGTTGGGTAATGTGTCCCTTATGGAGTGGTCAGTGGCGAGGGTCAACCGTTTTATGGCTGGGTTGGCTTTTGGTTTTAAGTCTCGAGGGCAGCGAGATTTGACAAAGGCCTTCTTGGTGCGGCAGGCGTTGAGAGGTTTTCGGAAGGATAAGCGAGTAAAAGATAGGAGGAGGCCGATTACTTTTGAATTGTTGGAAAGGATGGGCGTGGAGTTGGGAAGTTTTTGCACAGACGCTTTTGAGTTGCGGCTATTTCGGTGTGCATTTGCGTTAGCGTTTTTCGAGGCTTTTAGATTGGGGGAATTAGTCTCCCCCAGTAAGGCAGTTCAGGGGGGTTTAGCTAGGTCGGATGTGGTCGCGTTCGGCAACGGGTTGCAAATCTGGTTGCGACGGTCTAAAACGGATCAAATGTGCAAAGGCAAAGAAATTTCTTTGTCGCAGGTGCCTGGGGCATTGATGTGCCCGGTACATTGTTTTAACGAGTATGTACATTTGCGGGAAGGGGTTACGGGGCCGTTGTTTTGTCATAAGGACGGGTCTTTTTTGTCTCAGTATCAGTTCAACGCGGTGTTGCAAAAAACTATGTCGGTTTTGGGGTTGGCAGGAGCCGGATATTCGTCTCATTCTTTTCGGATTGGGGCCGCAACGGAGGCCGCGCAGTGGGGCTTATCAGCAGAAGCGGTAAAAAAGATTGGAAGATGGGAGTCCAGTAGATATCGGCTGTATGTTCGGCCTGAATCGGTGTAATCGGTTGTGGTAAGAGTGGTTTGAGTGTTGTCATAAAAAAAAAAAAAAAACATTTAAAAAAAATAAAAATAAAAATTTCCGTTGTAAGACGTCATACAGAGGAGGAATAACTGGATTATGAATGATTCGTGGTTTTGTATCCCATTTCAGGTCCCATTTCAGGTCCCAGGTATCCAGTGTTGCTTTGGCTGATGGGACACTCTTTCGTGTACTGGGCTGCAGAGAGGGCAAGGGTGAGACCGACAGGGAGGCAGTTAGGGTTCGCGAAGGAATTAGTATCAGTGCGTTGGTTGGGTGTGAGGGGCATGAAGTGGAGCCAGGTGTTGCGGGATGTAGATAACTATGTGAGATTAGACAGGAGCCCGGACATTTTGGTCCTGCATGTTGGGGGCAACGACCTGGGGAGTCGCCCGGCGCGTGAGTTGCGCCGTGACATCACGCATGACTTCCTTCGTTTGCGTTGCCTCTTTCCATGCATGATCATTGTGTGGTCAGAGATTATTCCGAGGAGGAGCTGGAGGGGGGTTCGCTCGATTGAAGGGATTAACCGGGCCAGGGTAAAGCTGAACAGGCACGTGTCAGCTTTCGTTGCGAGGAATGGAGGTGTCAGCGTTCGGCACATCGACTTGGAAAAAGGTGAGGGAAACTACTGGGCAGCCGATGGGGTCCACCTTAACGATATTTGGACCGATCTGTGGGCAGTTGCCATTCAGGAAGGCATAGAGAGGGCATTAGGCTTGTTGGGGGCGGCGCAGACTGAGGTGTAAGTCGTGCTTGCGTTGGCGGGTGGGGGGTCCTTGGAGTAGTTGGAAATCGTGTGCGGGGGGAGTTGGGTGGGCATGGGCTCACCTGTTTAGACTCCCTCCTTGGGTATTAAGATGGTGTCTAGTGCGATTACTTGGGCTGTGGAGGGGGCAGTAGACTCCCTCCGCCTTAAGTGACGGTAGTGGTAGCCACCCAATGGGCGGCCTGTTACCCTTGAGCCTGTATGCCGGCTGTGGGGCGAAGTTCTGGTTTTATGGTATTGTCGCACCAGATTTTGTAACTTCAAGGACTCCCCCCTCGTGCGTTGGTATAATCTTGTGTGTTTTGTTATATATTTGTTTGTTAATAAACTGGCTGCTGTGGCCAATTTAGCCAAAAATAAGTCTATGTGTGATTTTTGGGGGTAAAGGGGGGTAGATGGCTACAGCAAAAGGGCGTTCTGCCCTCCCCGGGTCAAGGTTAAGGCAGTAACGTTGGGGACAGAGGCCCCATATAGTGGAGGCCGCACATGACGCGGGGGGGGGCAGAAAACTTAAGCAGTAAGGGAAGGTAAGGGTTAATGAAAGTTAGGGGGTTTGGTAGAATGTTCTGGGAGGTAAGGTAAGGGTTAACGAAAGTTAGGGTGTATAGTAGAATGTTCTGGAATCAGGAGGGGGAAGATAGTGATTGGTAGAAAGGGTAGAAGGCGGGGGGATATATAAGCAGGGGGTTAGAGGCAGCGCCATCTTTTCCAGAGAAATTTGCGAGTCCCACCCTCCCGCCTGTATGATTTGGTGAGAAGGTGTGGGGGATCTTGTTTGTCATGGCAGCTTGGCGGGTGGGGGGGGCCTTGGAGTAGTTGGAAATCGTGTGGGGGGGGAGTTGGGTGGGCATGGGCTCACCTGTTTAGACTCCCTCCTTAGGTATTAAGATGGTGTCTGGTGCGATTACTTGGGCTGTGGAGGGGGCAGTAGACTCCCTCCGCCTTAAGTGACGGTAGTGGTAGCCACCCAATGGGCGGCCTGTTGCCCTTAAGCCTGTATGCCGGCTGTGGGGCGAAGTTCTGGTTTTATGGTATTGTCGCACCAGATTTTGTAACTTCAAGGACTCCCCCCTCGTGCGTTGGTATAATCTTGTGTGTTTTGTTATATATTTGTTTGTTAATAAACTGGCTGCTGTGGCCAATTTAGCCAAAAATAAGTCTATGTGTGATTTTTGGAGGTAAAGGGGGGTAGATGGCTACAGCAAAAGGGCGTTCTGCCCTCCCCGGGTCATGTGAAAACAGCTTCGCATCCCTGTGGGGATCCCTTAATCCCACTGCTTTCAATGGGGTGGGAGTAGAAGCCACGCCGGCTCCATTCAAAGCAATGAAAGAGCATTGCGATCTCCTGCTAGAGCTGTGACCCCCAAATGGTACTTCCCCATTGTGCCCCCAAATAGTGCCCACACATAGCATGGTGCCCCCACATAACATAGTGGCCCCGCATAGTGCCCCCTCACAGTGCTTTCACTTAGTGCCCCACATGGTACTCCCCCATGTGCTCCTACACGGTGCCCCCACATAACATAGTGGCTCCACGTGTTGCTCCCCCATGGTACCCCCACATGGTACTCCCCCATAGTGCCCCCAAATAGTGTCAACACATAACAGTGCACATAACATAGTGCCCCCCCCCCCACAGTGTTCCCATATAGTGTCCACACTCAGTGCCCCCACATAACATAGTGTCCCACATAGAGCCCACCACAGTGTTCCCACATGGTGCCCCCCCATGGTGCTCCCTCATAGTGCTCCTACATGGTGCCCCCACATAACAGAGTGCTCCCACATAGTGCCTCCACATGATGCTCCCACATAGTGCTCCCACAAAGTGCCCCCACACAGTGCTCCCACATGGTACTCCCATTTAATGTCCCCACATAGTGCTCCCCCATAACGTAGTGCACATAACATAGTGACCCCACATAGTGTTCCTACATAGTGCCCACACACACAGTGCCTCCACATAATATAGTGCTCCCACAGTGCCCCCCACCTAGTGCCCCCACATGGTGCCCTCCCACATAATGCCCCCACATGGTGCCCTCCCACATAGTGCCCCCACATCGTCCCTCCCCACAGTGCCCCGACATAACATAGTGCCCCCAATAGTAGCAGCAAGAGCAATAGTGCCCCCCTAACAGTAGCAGCAAGAGCATCAGTGCCCCCAAATAGTAGTAGCAACACCATCAGTGCCCCCCCAATAGTAGCTCCAGCAGCATTAGTGCCCACACAATAGTAACCCCAGCAGCATCAGTGTCCCCACAATAGTAGCCCCAGTAGCATCAGTGTCCCCACATTAGTAGCAAAAATGCCCCCCAATAGTATCTCCAGCAGCATCAGTGCCTCCCCAATAGCATCCCCAGCAGCAACAGTGCCCCCCAGCAGAAATAGTGACCCCCAGTAGTTGCCCCAGCACAATAAGTGACCCCCAATAATTGTCCAAGCACTAATAGTGCCCCCGAATACTTGCCCCAGCAGAGATAGTAACCCCCAACAATTACCCCAGCAGTGAGATAGTGACCCCCAATAGTTGCCACAGCACAAATAGTGACCCCCAATAATTGCCCCAGCAGTACTAGTGACCCCCAATAATTGCCCCAGCAGTAAGAGTGACCCCCAATAATTGCCCCGGCAGTAATAGTGACCCTCAATACTTGCCCCAGCAGTAATAGTGACCCACAATACTTGCCCCAGCTGAAATAGTGACCCGAAACAATTACCCCAGCAGCGAGATAGTGATACCCAATAGTTGCCCAAGCAGTACTACTGACCCTCAATAATTGCCCAGGCAGTAATAGTGACCCCCAATAATTGCCCCAGCAGTAATAGGGACCCCCAAATAGCTGCCCCAGTAGTAATAGGGACCACCCATAGCTGCCCCAGTAGTAATAGTAAAAATCACTGATGGGAACCACTAATGATAAAACTTAACTTTTAATAATAAAAATATTTAAAATGCGTAGCCAGATACTTGTTTTATTCTCTATGAGCTCAAAGAAATGAGGTTATGTCACTTGCGAATGTACGATCAGTCGCAGAATTGTATATATTGAGCCAATATGAGATATAGCTTTTTGGGCTCAATATATATACTATGTAGTTGTTACCAATTGTCACTCGAATCAATAATATACTATGATGGAAAGTATATACGGATTGCAATCAGCTACCACTGATTGTTAGATGTGACAAATTGTGGCAATCTACATGCAACAAAAATTGCTGTTTCAAATTGTTAGTTTCAGCATTCAATTAGAGCAAGCAGGTGATAGAGAAAACCATGTCTGGCTCTTGAATACAACAGTTTAGTTATGTTATAATCTGTGTACTCCCTAGCTTGCAATATGAATGTCAAACACTCATTAAAGAAGAATGCATCAATTCACATAACATTCTTCTATGATCATTACTAGAGATGAGCGAGCACCAAAATGCTCGGGTGCTCGTTACTCGAGACGAACTTTTCGCGATGCTCGAGGGTTCGTTGCGAGTAACGAACCCCATTGAAGTCAATGGGCAACCCGAGCATTGTTGTATATCGCCGATGCTCGCTAAGGTTTTCAGTTGTGAAAATCTGGGCAATTCAAGAAAGTGATGGGAACGACACAGAAACGGATAGGGCAGGCGAGGGGCTACATGTTGGGCTGCATCTCAAGTTCCCAGGTCCCACTATTAAGCCACAATAGCGGCAAGAGTGCCCCCCCCTCCCAACAATTTTTACTTCTGAAAAACCCTCATTAGCAAGGCATACCTTAGCTAAGCACCACACTACCTCCAACAAAGCACAATCACTGCCTGCATGACACTCCGCTGCCACTTCTTCTGGGTTACATGCTGCCCCCCCCCCCCCCCCCTCGCACGACCCTGCGTCCGCAGCGCACACCAAAGTGTCCCTACGCAGCCTTCAGCTGCCCTCATGCCACACGCTGGCCTCATAGCCACACCACCCTTATGTCTATTTATAAGTGCGTCTGCCATGAGGAGGAACCGCAGGCACACACTGCAGAGGGTTGGCACGCCCAGGCAGCGACCCTCTTTAAAAGGGGCGGGGCGATAGCCCACAATGCTGTACAGAAGCAATGAGAAATCCAATCCCGTGCCACCTCCATCAGGAGCTGCATACGTGGGCATAGCAATGGGGAACCCATGTGCCACACACGATTCATTCTGTCAAGGTGTCTGCATGCCCCAGTCAGACTGGGGTTTTTAATAAATAGTCACAGGCAGGTAAAACTCCGCAATGGGAATTCCGTGTGCACCCACAGCATGGGTGGCTCCCTGGAACCCACCGGCTGTACATAAATGTATCCCATTGCAGTGCCCTGGACAGCAGAGCTAACGTCAGATTAAATGCAGGTGGGCTTCGGCCCACACTGCATGCCCCAGTCACACCGGGGTTTTTTATAAATAGTCACAGGCAGGTACAACTCCGCAATGGGAATTCCGTGTGCACCCACAGCATGGGTGGCTCCCTGGAACCCACCGGCTGTACATAAATGTATCCCATTGCAGTGCCCTGGACAGCAGAGCTAACGTCAGATTAAATGCAGGTGGGCTTCAGCCCACACTGCATGCCCCAGTCAGACTGGGGTTTTTTATAAGTAGACACAAGCAGGTACAACTCCCTATTGTGAAGTCCGTGTGGACCGACAGCATAGGTGGCTCCCTGGAACCCACCGGCGGTACATAAATAAATCCCATTGCGTGCCCAGCACAGCTGAGGTAACGTCAGGTTTAATGCAGGTGGGCTTCGGCCCACACTGCATGCCCCAGTCAGACTGGGGTTCTTTAGAAGTGGACACAGGCAGTTACAACTCCGTGTGGACCGACAGCATAGGTGGGTCCCAAGAAGCCACCGGCGGTACATAAATAAATCCCATTGCAGTGCCCTGGACAGCAGAGCTAACGTCAGATTAAATGCAGGTGGGCTTCAGCCCACACTGCATGCCCCAGTCAGACTGGGGTTTTTTATAAGTAGACACAAGCAGGTACAACTCCCTATTGTGAAGTCCGTGTGGACCGACAGCATAGGTGGCTCCCTGGAACCCACCGGCGGTACAAAAATAAATCCGATTGCGTGCCCAGCACAGCTGAGGTAACGTCAGGTTTAATGCAGGTGGGCTTCGGCCCACACTGCATGCCCCAGTCAGACTGGGGTTCTTTAGAAGTGGACACAGGCAGTTACAACTCCGTGTGGACCGACAGCATGGGTGGGTCCCAGGAAGCCACCGGCGGTACATAAATAAATCCCATTGCAGTGCCCAGCACAGCTGAGGTAACGTCAGGTTTAATGCAGGTGGGCTTCGTCCCACACTGCATGCCCCAGTCAGACTGGGGTTCTTTATAAGTAGACACATGTAGTTACAACTCCGTGTGGACCGACAGCATAGGTGGGTCCCAAGAAGCCACCGGCGGTACATAAATATATCCCATTGCATTGCCCAGCACAGCTGAGGTAACGTACGATTACATGCAGGTGTCAGAACCAGCAATTCTCGGGGCTGCCGTGCCCGCACCACCAGTCCTGCCACCCGGGTTACAGGAGTGCGGCGTAGGGGAGCCCCGGTTCTAGTGATCTCCCCGGGCCGCTGTAAAACTGGTCACCGCTGGGCTGCTAGGGAGGCAGCAGGTGCTTCTCGAGTTACCTGACAACCAAGCAGGCTTCGCTGGTAACGGTCTGTTCTGTAGGCTGGGGGCGTGTCCCCAGCACCTCCTGATTGCCCTGCTGCTGTCAGGCTCCCCGCCCCAATCTGCTGCTAGGGCGGGAGCTCTTACAGCATTTAAGGCCGGCTTCACACGAGCGTGACGGGCTCCGCCGCATAATATTCCGCAGTGAAGCCCGTCACGGCGCCCCCCAGAGACCCCATACTTACCAGCGGAAGATAGCGTAAAGACGCTTCCCCGCCCACCGCCATCGCGTCACGTGACACGCCCACCGCGTCACATGACGCGGCCGGCTGTGTCACGTGACGCGCCGGTCGCGTCATATGACGCGCGGCGGTAGGCGGGGAAGCGTTTTTTCACGCTATCTTCCGCTGGTTGCAGCGGGAGATAGCGTGAACGGACGGCTTCCATTGACTGCAATGGAAGCCATCAGCGCGTACACCCGCGGCAAATAGAACATGCTGCGGGTGAGGACGGGAGATTTCACGGTGCGAAATTCCGCGGTGGAATTCCGCACCGTGAGCATTGTGCTATTAGGTTCAATAGAACCTAATAGCAGGGGGCAACGCAGCGGATTTTTGCCGCGAATTTACGCGGCGTAAATCCGTTCGTGGGAAGGAGGCCTAAAAGTGTGTGTTTTCCTTCCAGCCCTTGCCAGTGTTAGTTTGGTTCTCCAGCTGCACCCGCGTTATTTCTGACTGCTCTTTTGTGACCCCGGCTTTCCTGACCTCTGCTTTTGGACCTTGACTACGTTTTTGCCTGACCCCTCTGTACTGCGTACCCTCCTGTTGCCGACCCGGATTGTCTGACCACTCTATCGTTTGTTTGTCTTCAGTGTCTGTTTGTCTTCCCGTGTCCCGCTTCCCTAGTGAGGGTAGGGACCGCCGCCCAGTTGTCGCCCTGGGGGTTAGCCCAGGGGGGCAAGTAGGCAGGGACAGGGGTTGCGGGATATCTCAGGGACCCCCATATCCCGGACACTGTCCTGACAGTAACACTGGCCGAATGTCAGACCCTTGCATCCGCCCGTCAACTTTGAACCCCTTGATGGAGGCCGTGGCGGCTTTAACGAACCTTGTCCAGGACCTAACCGCCCGCATGCAGCTACAGAGAAAAGCGGCAGCTGCAGGTCCCATGCAGCCCCCTTCCGCTCCAGGAACAATGTCAGAACCTCGAGCCACGCTTCCGGATTGCTTCTCTGGAGAGAGAAGTCAGTTTTTTGCATTTAGAGAGAGCTGCAAGCTCTACTTTGATCTCCGCCCCCACTCCTCTGGTACTGAATACCAGAAAGTGGGAATTGTAATTACCCGCCTGAGGGGAGAGCCCCAAAATTGGGCTTTCTCGTTACCAGCTAGCTCTCCCGCCCGACTATCCCTTGACGCCTTTTTTTCCGCCTTGGGTCAAGTTTATGACGAACCCGACCGGGCCGGCTACGCAGTCTCCAAGCTTCTGGCCCTGCGCCAGGGTTGCAAGATGGCGGAGGACTACTGTTCCCAATTCCGCCAACATTGTACGGAATCCGGGTGGAATGATGCCGCCCTAAAAGACCTATTTTTGACCGGTCTGTCTGAGGGTCTTAAGGACCTATTCGTGGCCCACCCGGAGCCAAGAACCCTGGAGCAAGCCATGTCGCTGGCTATTCGGGCCGACCGACGTTTGAGGGCCAGACACGCCGCTCAGACCACTCCCCACGCCCACTTCTTCTACTGACCCGACTTTTTCACCTCCCACCACCGAGGCCATGGAGCTGGGAGCCATGACCAACCCCAAGCAACGACGGGAATATCGCCTGAAGAAGAACCTCTGCTTCTACTGTGGGGAGCCGGGTCACCGCATTGCAACCTGCGCTAAGAAGCCATGGCAGGAAAACTTCCGCTCCTAGGCAGTTGTCGGGAGGACTGTCTAGGAGCCAAGGTACTCCCTGTGTTGTCCAAAATGTTATTGCCCTGTACCCTAGAATTCCATTCTTTCCACCGTACTGGGCAAGCCTTCAGTGATTCTGGGGCTGCTGCTAATTTTGTTAACTTTAGTTTCGCTGCTCAACTGTCTGGGGTTTTGTTACGTTTAGAGACTCCGATTTTTGTTTCAGGAGTGGACTTCACTCCACTGCGAGCAGGGGTAGTTAATCTGGTTACCCCTGAGGTAAGGTTTACTATAGGAGCCCTACATGTTGAAACCTGCACATTTCTGGTGATGAGAGATTTGTCTGTGGACGTCGCCCTAGGTCTCCCCTGGCTCCGGTAGCACCATCCGGTAGTAAATTGGGACACGTTGGAACTGGTAGAGTGGGGTCCCCGCTGTGCCAACCACCTATGTCCGGTGGAGGTGGGCATCTCCACCTGCGAGGGGATTCCCCTACCAGATTACCTCTCCGAGTTCTCGTACGTTTTCTCCAAGCAATTATCTGAAGCCCTGCCCCCTCATAGGGAATGGGACTGTAAAATTGATTTGATTCCTGGGGCCAAACTTCCTAAGGGCCGCATTTATAATGTTACGGTTCCAGAGAGAGAATCCATGAGGGACTATATCCAGGACAGCTTGGCCAAGGGGCACATCTGGCCCTCAGAATCCCCGGTGGGTGCCGGGTTTTTCTTCGTCGAGAAAAAGGATGGGGGTCTCCGGCCCTGTATTGACTATAGAGAGCTAAATAAGATCACAGTCAGAAACCAGTATGCCCTTCCACTCATTCCTGACCTCCTCAACCAGGTCGCTGGTGCCCAATGGTTTTCTAAACTTGATCTCAGGGGGGCATACAACCTCATTCGCATTCGGGAGGGGGATGAGTGGAAAACCGCCTTCAATACGCCTCTCAGTCATTTTGAATACCTAGTAATGCCTTTTGGATTGTGTAACGCCCCCGACATTTTTCAGGGGTACATGAATTCTGTGTTTCAGGATATCATGCGGGTGTTTGTCGTTGTATATCTAGACGACATTCTGATTTTTTCCTCCGACTTGCCGAGTCACCGTACTCATGTTCAGACCGTGCTAGCTCGACTCAGACTTAACAAGCTGTTTGCTAAGCTCGAGAAATGTGTTTTCGGGGTACAAAAGATATCATTCTTGGGGTATATCATCACGCCATGCGACTTCCAGATGGATCCTGGGAAAGTGAAAGCCATCACGGAGTGGGCCCGGCCAGGTACCTTGAAAGCTCTTCAACGCTTCCTCGGCTTCGCCAATTACTATCGCAAGTTCATTAAAGACTTCTCCGTGGTGGCTAAACCTCTAACGGACCTCACCAGAAAGGGAGCAGATGTGAATACCTGGTCTTCTGAGGCTCTTAGGGCCTTTGATAACCTAAAGGTGGCGTTCTCTTAAGCGCCCGTCCTAGTACAACCGGATCTGTCCTGCCCATTTGTGGTGGAGGTAGCCCTTGCCAGTGTTAGTTTGGTTCTCCAGCTGCACCCGCGTTATTTCTGACTGCTCTTTTGTGACCCCGGCTTTCCTGACCTTTTGGACCTTGACTACGTTTTTGCCTGACCCCTCTGTACTGCGTACCCTCCTGTTGCCGACCCGGATTGTCTGACCACTCTACCGTTTGTTTGTCTTCAGAGTCTGTTTGTCTTCCCGTGTCCCGCTTCCCTAGTGAGGGTAGGGATCGCCGCCCAGTTGTCGCCCTGGGGGTTAGCCCAGGGGGGCAAGTAGGCAGGGACAGGGGTTGCGGGATATCTCAGGGACCCCCATATCCCGGACACTGTCCTGACAGTAGGTGGTCTTCGGCCCACACTGCATGCCCCAGTCTGACTGGTGTTTTTAATACATAGACACTGGCAGGTACAAATCCCTAATGTGAAGTCCCTGTGGACCCACAGCATGGGTGGCTCCCTGGAACCCATCGGCGGTACATAAATATATCCCATTGCAGTGCCCTGCTCAGCAGAGCTAACGTCACATACAATACAGGTGTGCTTCGGCCCACAGTGCATGCCCCAGTCAGAGTGGTAATATGTACCTTAACAGTAACCGCGTTGGTGGGAATGTGGTGGCGACTGCGGACCTAGTAGCGCGGTTTATTTAGTTGGTTTTCGGAATGTGACCAGGATTAAGTGGCCCGTGGCGGGGGGATGGTGGGGGGGCTCTCTTGCTGTGTCAGTAAAGGTGAAATTCTTGGACTGCCACCAGACGGACCAATGCAAAGGTATTTGCCAAGAATGTTTTCATTGTTGGAGGAGGAGGGGGATGTTTTTGAGGCACTACGTGTCCTCTCCACGTGTCCATGGTTATATGCACCTTAACAGTAACCACATTGGTGGGAAATGGCTTCGCCACCATCATGTCTTTGGGAAGCCTCCGCTTCCACACCCCAGTGACATAGCATTAGCAGCGGTATAGGTAGAGCCCAGAATTAGTAACATTTCAGCGGTAGCATTAGGGACAGGCCCCAGTAACATATCACTAGCAGCATTATAGGGGGAGCACAGTATTAGTTCCATTTCAGTAGTAGTAGCAGTCCAGACAGGCCCCAGTAACAATTCCGAAGCAGCAGTATAGGGGGAGCACAGTATTAGTTCCATTTCAGTAGTAGTAGCAGTCAAGACAGGCCACAGTAACATTCCCGTTGCAGCAGTTTAGGGAGATAACAGTCTCTTTCACATTTCAGTAGTTGCAGTATAGACAAGGCCCCAGTTACACTTATGTAGCAAAAGTGTAGGCCAACCCCACACACCTTGCTGTAGCATGAGTGCAGGCGAAGCCCATAAAAATTACTAGGATTTCACTGTAGGCGAGGGCCCCAAAAAATTGGTGTACCAATAGTACTAATGTACCTCAGAAAAATTGCCCATGCCCAACCAAGAGGGCAGGTGAAACCCATTAATCGCTTTGGTTAATGTGGCTTAATTTGTAACTAGGCCTGTAGGCAGCCCAGTTAAAATAAAAATTGGTTCAGGTGCAAGTTTCAACGCTTTAATGAGAATTGAAACGTATAAACATTGTTTACAAAAGTAATATGACTGAGCCTTGTGGGCCTAAGAAAAATTACCCGTTCGGCGTGATTACGTGAGGTTTCAGGAGGAGGAGCAGGAGGAGGAGGATGAATATAATACACAGATTGATGAAGCTAAAAGGTCCCCGTTTTTGATGGTGATAGAGAACAATGCTTCCATCCGCGGGTGCAGCCTACGTATTATTTAGGTACCGCTGCTGTCCGCTGGTGGAGAAGAGAAGTCTGGGGAAATCCAGGCTTTGTTCATCTTTATGAGTGTAAGCCTGTCGGCACTGTCGGTTGACAGGCAGGTACGCTTATCCGTGATGATTCCCCCAGCCGCACTAAACACCCTCTCTGACAAGACGCTAGCCGCAGGACAAGCAAGCACCTCCAGGGCATACAGCGCAAGTTCAGGCCATGTGTCCAGCTTCGACACCCAGTAGTTGTAGGGGGCAGAGGCATCACGGACGACGGTCGTGCGATTGGTTACGTACTCCCTCACCATCCTTTTACAGTGCTCCCGCCGACTCAGCCTTGACTGGGGAGCGGTGACACAGTCTTGCTGGGGAGCCATAAAGCTGTCAAAGGCCTTGGAGAGTATTCCCCTGCCTGTGCTGTACATGCTGCCTGATCTCCATGCCTCCCCTGCTACCTGGCCCTCGGAACTGCGCCTTCTGCCACTAGCGCTGTCGGATGGGAATTTTACCATCAGCTTGTCCGCCAGGGTCCTGTGGTATAGCATCACTCTCGAACCCCTTTCCTCCTCGGGTATGAGAGTGGAAAGGTTCTCCTTATACCGTGGGTCGAGCAGTGTGTACACCCAGTAATCCATAGTGGCCACAATGCGTGTAACGCGAGAGTCACGAGAAAGGCATCCTAACATGAAGTCAGCCATGTGTGCCAGGGTACCTGTACACAACACATGGCTGTCCTCACTAGGAAGATCACTTTCAGGATCCTTCTCCTCCTTCTCAGGCCATACATGCTGAAAGGATGACAGGCAAGCAGCATGGGTACCCTCAGCAGTGGGCCAAGCTGTCTCTTACCCCTCCTCCTCCTCAACGCGCTGAGATATAGACATGAGGGTGCTCTGACTATCCAGCGACATACTGTCTTCCCCCGCCTCGCAAAGCATCTGCCTTTATGCTTTGCAGGGAACTTCTCAAGAGGCATAGCAGAGGAATGGTGACGCTAATGATTGCAGCATCCCCGCTCACCATCTGGGTAGACTCCTCAAAGTTTCCAAGGACCTGGCAGATGTCTGCCAACCAGGCCCACTCCTCTGTAAAGAATTGAGGAGGCTGACTCCCACTACGCCGCCCATGTTGGAGTTCGTATTCCACTATAGCGCTACGCTGCTCATAGAGCCTGGCCAACATGTGGAGCGCAGAGTTCCACCGTGTGGGCACGTCGCACAGCAGTCGGTGCACTGGCAGATTAAACCGATGTTGCAGGGTGCGCAGGGTGGCAGCGTCCGTCTTGGACTTGCGGAAATGTGCGCAGAGCCAGCGCACCTTTCCGAGCAGGTCTGACAAGCGTGGGTAGCTTTTCAGAAAGCGCTGAACCACCAAATTAAAGACGTGGGCCAGGCATGGCACGTGCGTGAGGCTGCCGAGCTGCAGAGCCGCCACCAGGTTACAGCCATTGTCACACACGACCATGCCCGGTTGGAGGCTCAGCGGCGAAAGCCAGTGGTTGGTCTGCTCTGTCAGACCCTGCAGCAGTTCGTGGGCCGTGTGCCTCTTCTCTTCTAAGCTGAGTAGTTTCAACACGGTCTGCTGACGCTTGCCCACCGCTGTGCTGCCACGCCGCGCGACACCGACGGCAGGCGACGTGCTGCTGCTGACACATCTTGATTGCGAGACAGAGGTTGCATAGGAGGAGGAGGGTGGTTTAGTGGAGGAAGCATACACCGCCGCAGATACCACCACCGAGCTGGGGCCCGCAATTCTGGGGGTGGGTAGGACGTGAGCGGTCCCAGGCTCTGACTCGGTCCCAGCCTCCACTAAATTCACCCAATGTGTCGTCAGGGAGATATAGTGGCCCTGCCCGCCTGTGCTTGTCCACGTGTCCGTTGTTAATTGGACCTTGGCAGTAACCGCGTTGGTGAGGGTGCGTACAATGTTGCGGGAGACATGGTCGTGCAGGGCTGGGACGGCACATGGGGAAAAGTAGTGGCGACTGGGAACCGAGTAGCGCGGGGCCGCCATCATGCTTTTGAAAGCCTCCGTTTCCACAAGCCTATACGGCAGCATCTCCAGGCTGATCAATTTGGCTATGTGCACGTTTAACGCTTGAGCGTGCGGGTGCGTGGCGGCGTACTTGCGCTTGCGCTCAAACAGTTGTGCTAGCAATGGCTGGATGCTGTGCTGAGAGACAATGCTGGATGGGGCCGAGGACAGCGGAGGTGAGGGTGTGGGTGCAGGCCGGGAGACGGTAGTGCCTGTGTCCTGAGAGGGGGGTTGGATCTCAGTGGCAGGTTGGGGCACAGGGGGAGAGGCAGTGGTGCAAACCGGAGGCGCTGAATGGCCTTCATCCCACCTTGTGGGGTGCTTGGCCATCATATGTCTGCGCATGCTGGTGGTGGTGAGGCTGGTGGTGGTGGCTCCACGGCTGATCTTGGCACAACAAACCTTGCACACCACAGTTCGTCGGTCGTCTGCACTCTCAGTGAAAAACTGCCACACCTTTGAGCACCTCGGCCTCTGCAGGGTGGCATGGCACGAGGGGGCGCTTTGGGAAACAGTTGGTGGATTATTTGGTCTGACCCTGCCTCTACCCCTGGCCACCACACTGCCTCTTCCTACCTGCCCTGCTGCTGCACTTGCCTCCCCCTCTGAAGACCTGTCCTCAGTAGGCTTAGCAAACCAGGTGGGGTCAGTCAACTCATCGTCCAGCTGCTCTTCCTCTGAATCCTCTGTGCACTCCTCCCTCAGACTTACTGCAATTACTACTACCTGAGTGATAGACAACTGTGTCTCATCATCATCGTCCTCCTCACCCACTGAAAGCTCTTGAGACAGTTGCCGGAAGTCCCCAGCCTCATCCCCCGGACCCCGGGAACTTTCCAAAGGTTGGGCATCGGTCACGACAAACTCCTCCGGTGGGAGAGAAACCATTGCTGCCCATTCTGGGAAGGGGCCAGAGAAGAGTTCCTGGGAGTCTGCCTGCTCCTCAGAATGTGTCATTGTAATAGAGTGAGGAGGCTGGGAGGAAGGAGGAGCAGCAGCCAGAGGATTCAGAGTTGCAGCAGTGGACGGCGTAGAAGTCTGGGTGGTCAATAGATTGCTGGATGCACTTTCTGCCATCCACGACAGGACCTACTCACACTGCACATTTTCTAATAAAGGTCTACCGCGTGGACCCATTAATTGTGAGATGAATCTGGGGACACCAGAAACGTGCCTCTCTCCTAATCCCGCAGCAGTCGGCTGCGATGCACCTGGATCAGGAGCTCGGCCTGTGCCCACACCCTGACTTGGGCCTCCGCGTCCTCGCCTGCGTCCACGTCCTCTAGGCCTACCCCTACCCCTCAGCATGGTGTATTACGAGTAGAGCAGAAACAGAACGCTGTAATTAAATGTGTCGCTTATTGGCCTGTGGTTGGAGGCTGACTTTGCTTACGGAACGCACAGCAGAGCCAGGAAACAATTTTGCGCACACCTGTAGTGAGACGTAGGTGCGTATGACTGAGCTAGTGGAATTCACAGCGCAGAAGCAGTTAAGTGGCCAAAGGGCAGTGGTAGGCCTTAAGTATTTTGCTTCAATTTTTTTAAATGGTGAGCTGAAACACCAGACTGATACTGTATGCAGCGTATATTATGTATACTGTTTCCCTCTGGCGCTATGACGGCGGTGATGTAACGGGCACAGCAGAGCCAGGAAACAATTTTGCGCACGCCTGTAGTGAGACGTAGGTGCGTATGACTGAGCTAGTGGAATTCACAGCGCAGAAGCAGTCAAGTGGCCAAAGGGCAGTGGTAGGCCTTAAGTATTTTGCTTCAATTTTTTAAAATGGTGAGCTGAAACACCACACAGATACTGTATGCAGCATATATTATGTATACTGTTTCCCTCTGGCGTTATGACGGCGGTGATGTAACGGTCACAGCAGAGCCAGGAAACAATTTTGCGCAAGCCTGCTGTAACGCTTAGCTGCGTATTAATTAGGACTACTACCCCCAGCAGACACGCAGTACACTGAAGACGGTCACAGGCAGCCCAAATATAGTATTTTTCCCCAATTTTTTTGAAAAAGCCCACTGCCTATATAGACAGTATATCTCTTTCACCTTTCCCACTGTCCCTGCCTCACCAGTACTGCCCCTATACTCTGTAAAATGACTGCAGACTGTCTATGTGTCTGTGACTGTTGGGTGTCAGACAGCGTATGCAGCGTATATATGTATACTGTTTCCCTCTGGCGCTATGACGGCGGTGATGTAACGGAGACAGCAGAGCCAGGAAACAATTTTGCGCAAGCCTGCTGTAACGCTTAGCTGCGTATTAATTAGGACTACTACCCCCAGCAGACACGCAGTACACTGAAGACGGTCACAGGCAGCCCAAATATAGTATTTTTTCCCAATTTTTTTGAAAAAGCCCACTGCCTATATAGACAGTATATCTCTTTCACCTTTCCCACTGTCCCTGCCTCCCCAGTACTGCCCCTATACTCTGTACAATGACTGCAGACTGAGGACGCAATGGTCTGCACGCCCGATATACAAAAAAAAAAAATTGTGCAACACTGCTAAAAGCAGCCTCAACAGTACTGCACACGGTCAGATGTGGCCCTAAGAAGGACCGTTGGGGTTCTTGAAGCCTAAAATAACACCTAACACTCTCCCTATAGCAGCAGCAGCAGCACTTTCCCTGATCTCTGTCAGAATGCGTCTGTGGCGAGCCGCGGGCGGGGCAGATTTTAATACTCAGGTGACACCTGATCTTCCCAGCCACTCACTGCAGGGGGGTGGTATAGGGCTGGAACGTCACAGGAGGAAGTTGTAATACCTTCCCTGTCTTTCTATTGGCCAGAAAAATGCGAGATGAAAGTGAAAGTAACTCGAACATCGCGTGGTGCTCATCTCGAGTAACGAGCATCTCGAACACCCTAATACTCGATCGAGCATCAAGCTCGGACGAGTACGCTCGCTCATCTCTATTAACCACCTAACCTCTGTCTCATGCAAGAGTTGGCTGACTATGTGCTCCCTAGTTTGTTTTCTCCGCTTTGCGGAAAGTCAGGATGGTTCCACAGAGGAAGATGTGTCATGGAGTAGAATCAAGTGCTTAATCTTATGTGGCATCAGTTTTAAGGGGACATGTAAAACCATTTTAAGTTCCACGGAGCACAGATGCTAGATTCTAGATCAAAGTCTGAATAGTGTTTAGAATCTCGG
The DNA here is from genome assembly GCF_035609145.1 of Eleutherodactylus coqui. NCBI lineage: Eukaryota > Metazoa > Chordata > Amphibia > Anura > Eleutherodactylidae > Eleutherodactylus > Eleutherodactylus coqui. Next base: position 401,387,579 of record NC_089837.1, read on the forward strand.
ATCCAATTTATAAAATGTCTGGAGATGCTGGCGAGGTTATATCCTCTTACACTCATTGTAAAAAAAAAAGCTCCTAGAAGAAGTTGTCAGAACCAAATGAAACTTTTTATGTGTGATTGTACCGTTGATATAAGAAAGTGATTACGGTATCAGAGCAAAACTGATGTCTTGAAGGGAGGCTCTAGTACCCTGTTGGGCCGCATCTAGCTTGGATACAAGATGCGATACGGGCATTCATGGAGGCTCTTGTACCCTGTTGGGCTGCCTTTAGCTTCGATGCAAGATGTGATGCGGGCAAACATGGAAGCATTAGTATTCTGTTGGGCCACCTCTAACTTGGATACAAGATGTGATATGGGTGGGTATGGAGGCTCTAGTACCCTGTTGGGCTGCCTCTAGCTCAGATGTAAGATGTGATATGTGTGGGCATGGAGGCTTAGTACTCTGTTGTACCACCTCTAGCTTGGATACAAGATGCGAAACGGGTGGGCATGGAGGCTCTAGCACCCTGTTGTACCACCTCTAGCTTGGACACAAGATATGATATGTGTAAGCATGGAGGCATCCAGGTCCGTATGGTATCCTTCGGCATATCGGTCCACATTTGCTGTAACTGAGCCTCTAGATCATACAAACTCGTAAGCTTTTGAAGTTTGCATCCCATTTCATACTATACATGTTCTATTGGTGGTAAATCTGGTGACCGGGCAGGCCACGGAAGTGAGGCAATGTTGTGGAAGCTTTCCTGTGACCCTTGTGTGTGCGACCGAGCATTATCTTGCTGGAAAATGCCTATTGGAAGCCGCCAGGAGAGGAACACATGTGGCTGCAGGATGTCCTGAACATATTACTGAGGTGTTATTGTCCCTCGTACTACTACAGGGGTGACCAACTATCGTACGCGATGGCCCCCTAGACCAGGGGTGTCAAACTCATTTTCACCGAGGGCCACATCAGGCTTATGGTGACCTTCAAAGTGCCGATTGTAAGGCCGTCTGCAAACGGCTGGGTCGGATCCCGACCCGAGCCCCTGCAGGGACCAGCGCAGCACTCACCTGCTCCTGCGGCTCTGGCTCTGCGAATGTTCCGGCTGCCGGCCAGCCGGCGCATTCGCAGAGCGGAGCCAGTGGCCGATGAGTGACATTTCTGTGCGGGCCTCTGCTAGCCCCGCAGAGTAATAGAGCATGCTGCGCTTTGTTTTCCGTGTGAGATTTTGCGTGGACAAACCACGGCCGTCTGCATAGGATTGCGTTTTTTAACGCAATCCTATGGCAGCTTCCATGGGCGAAAATTCTGCGGGAAATCCCGCTGCGGAATTTCCGCCCGTGGACAGGGGGCCTAAGACAGTACAGTAAGGGCCTGTTCACACAAGCGTATTTGTGTACATAATATGCAGTGAATAGAAGCCATTGATTTCACTGAGTTCATTCACATGATGTATATTTTCACACAGCATGACCTTTTTTGGAGCGTACTACGCACCCCAATAGGCGATTGAAGTGAATGGGCCCCGCAAATACGTGCTGAATGCTCAGAAAACCTATGTATTCACTGCATATTTGCGCACCATTTCAATGGGCCCATCTACGTTCTTTTTTACGTACGCAAATATAAAGGCATAAGCGATTTTCAATTGCGCAAATACGCAGCGTATTTGTGTGACCGAAATACAATTACACCCGTGTGAACGAGCCCTAATAGTAACCCTGATAGTGGCCCCCGTAAAAATAACGACCCCCACAATGGCCCAATTAGTAATATTAACCCCCTCAGTAGTAATACCCCCATAGCAACATTAACCCCCCTCAGTAATAATAATAAGCCCCCCATAGTAATAAAATAAGCCCACCTCAGTAATAATAATAAGCCCCCTCAGTAATAATAATAAGCCCCCCTCAGTAACAGTAATAAGCCCCCCCCTCACTAATAGTAATAAGCCTCCTCAGTAATAAGCCCCCCTCAGTAATAATAAGCCCCCCTCAGTAATAGTAATAAGCCCCTCCTCAATAATAGGCCCCCCTCAGTAATAAGCGCCGCTCAGTAGTAATAAGCCCCCCCTCAGTAATAATAAGCCCCCCCCCACAGTAATATTAGTTCCCCCCCCCCAACCCATATACTTACCTCTTTCTTGCTGTCAGCGCCGCTCCCCCTCTGCTCGCGCTGAGCCCGGATGCACACTGACATCAGTGTGTAGCCCGGCACGCTTCCTCCCCGAGTCTTCTCCTGCAGAACTGAAGAGCAGGGGACTCAGGGGAGGAGGATCCTGGCTGTACACTGACATCAGTGTGCGCCGGGATCAGCGGTAAGAGCGCTATTACCAGCAGGGAGCTGCGGCACCCCAGCTGGTAATCGCTGTAGTGGTGAGCGGCGTCGGCACGGGCAGGATTGAGATGATCACCCCCTGGTCTTCAGACACAAGCATGGCTGTCTTCAGTTTCCAGATTAAACCTAAATTCGTTGCTGAAGAAAACTCCGTTCCATTTCATAGCAGTCCAGTTTTGTTATTCACGACACCACTGCAAAAGGAGGTGATGGTGAGTGGGTGTCAAAGGCAGTACACGTAATGGGCACTGTGAGATAAAATGTCCTTCAGCCAAGTGCGCACTATGAAACAGTTGGAGCCAATCGTACTTGTCGAACGATGGTCTGTCGAGGGTATCCTGAGCCTGGTCCCAATGTGTACATGCCCTCACATAGCCACTGGTCCCAACACCTCCTAACAGTTTGGTCAGAACTGCCCAGATGGCGGGCAATTCGTCAATACGACCATCCAGCTTCTTCAGACATATCGTATTAGTGCCTGATGAACAATCCTAAATAGATTTGAAAGCTTACTGTAACATCATCTCTTTTTGTTAGCCATTAAAAGTTGTCATATTTACAAGATTACTTTGTTTCTCTAAGGGTGCATTCACATAGGCAATGCACAAAACTTGCACAAAAATAAAATCCCTTATTTGCAGTTGGCGATTTTTCTGTTGCAGCGATGCTGAGACATAAAGGTCGTAGCATGTTCTATTTTCGTGTGAATCTCGTGCATTGTACAGCACATGGAGGGGGTGTCCATGTACTGTACAATAATGTGAATCCCGCACAAGAATGTCAGACAGGACTTGCTGTCACCCATGTGAATGCACCTGTACTTCGAACAATCACATTTTGCTCTACTCTACTATACCCAACTTTTTTTTTGCTTATGGCTAATCTGTAATCTCACCTTCCTAACTACTTTGCTAAACCTCAGCTCTGTGTATATGGTAGTAATAGAGGAAATTTGACCTTAGGGCGCAGAGTGTTAAGGCAGCAGTATACAGCCCTAAGTGCTACCTGAATCCACATGGTTCAGGTAGCCAGCTCAAGGGTGACTCATCCTTCCATGCCTCTGGGGTCACTAAAAAGAGTAAAAACAAATTACCTGAAGGCGCACTACACTATGCAAATAACAAGTCCCCTCCATAAATTCTGCTTGTCCTAAGAAAATGCCAACTAAAAATTACCTGAAAGTAGTTTCTTGTGCCATTAGCTCATCATCATATATCACTGAGCAACTGATTTGATTGGCTTGCCAGTTAGTGTAGTTGTTGTTTTCCAACAACTTCATGTAAACTCCTCCTATGGAATGGACAAGTAGGAGAAGCTCTTGAAAAACTGCAATTAGGACACGTAAATGCAGGTCAATGTGCGGACCGTCCATATATTGGACAGCTAACGGAAAGGTGTCCATGGTGCCAATATAGTTGCATCCGAGCCTCCCGGGCACAACTCAGACACACAGCAAGTGTGGCCTTCAGGTATGTTCACACAGAGCAGATATTTGTGCAAATTTGAATCAAAATCTGTGTCATCTCCAGCCATTTAATGCAGATTTTGACATGGTTTTTGCAGAGGAATTTGATGTGGATTTTCCGCTGTGGTAAATTGGCACCTCTTCCACTCCATGTGAACATATCCTTAGAAAGCACCAAATTTACCATATTTATTAAGATATGGGCATCTCGTATTAAATTTGGTGCAAATCACTCCAACTATTACTTTTACTGGGGCCTCTGGCACAGTAGCCATGAGTGCAAGTTATATCCGAGAGGTGGACGCAGTCCATGTGTTGTCCGCTTTACACGGACACAGCACATTGGCATGCATTGACATGGCCTAGTTCCCCTCCATGAAGCTGACATGAATAAGACATACTATGAGTTTATTCATGAGTTTATTCATGTAGACCATCAGTCGACGTGAAAAAATGCCAATGTTCATGTCTTCATAGGCATATAATGGGTCTGGGGCAGGGGCGTAACTATAGAGGGTGCAGGGGATGCGGTTGCACCCGGGCCCAGGAGCCTTAGGGGGCCCATAAGGCATCTCTTCTCCATATAGGGAGCCCAGTACTATAAATAAAGCATTATAGTTGGGGGCCCTGTTACAAGTTTTGCACTGGGGCCCAGAAGCTTCAAGTTATGTCTCTGTGCAGCATGGTTTAGGTATGGGTACGGGTACAGATACAGATAGAGGGGGGCCCCAGCTCACCTATTGCATCAGGGCCCCTGAGCCTTTAGTTACGCCCCTGGTCTGGGGGCTGTCTGCAGATTAACACCGACAACATATATCCCAAAATACATTAGTGTGCTGAGGGCCTTAGACTGACAGTCTTAGTAGATTTGGGCCACTGTCTGCTAACACTGGACATTAATGAGTGTGACTTCCCTCCCACTTTCATCATAGGCCCTCTGTAAATGACACTTTGTTAAAGTGCATTTAGACTGAAAGATAATCGCTCAACATCAGCTTGAGTGACAGTTTTGATCGCTCATCTTTGCATAACTCTTAAGTAGCTAATTAGCTACTAAAAGTGTTAAATGCAGGTGGAGCGGGACACCGCTGATAACTCAGAGAAAAGCAGCTGTTTTGTTTATGCAAAAAGCTGCTTTATTCTCGCAGTTATCAGCGGTCTCCGGCTGAGCTGATAGCTCCAAGAAACCTTTGTTCTCGGAGCTTTCAGCTGGTATCCTTCTGGGAAGTACCAGCGGGATACCAGCTCAAAGAATGCTATCAGCGCCACCAGCTGAGAAAATCAGAGTGCGGTGCTGATAAGAGTCATCATTGATTTCTAGCTTGCTAGAAATCAGCGATGAACGAATAGTGCAGGAACAGTGCACAATAGCAGCACATTTAGACACAACAATTATCACTCAAAAGATGGCTTTTGAGCAAAATTTAAGCGATAATCGTTGTGTCTAAATGGGCCTTAAGTCGGATTCTTATGTTTAATACAAGACCCCAGTGCCTTCAGAACTCAGTTGCTCCTTCTGTCCTAGCCTTCAGTCTTCTCTCAGGTAGTATGTTGTGTAGACTTGAAGACACACAAGGTTAGTACCCCCAGCACACAGTTTGAACTCCATAAAACTTGTAAAGTAGACTCCACTTGACATTGTGATATCCCAATGGATGGAATTATATGTTTTCAGCTTGCTGTCTATGGCATCCACCATGGTCCCGTTCCTGCAACAGCTACCGCCGTCTGTTTAGCAGGTGATACACTTTATTATATGTAGAAAGTTTTAGAATATTGAGCGGCAGCAAACACTCTTTTCATGGTCGCTGTGTCAGACGTCTGTACAAAAACCAAACACCACACTATATATGTTTTTAATGTCTTTATTGGAATAGCAATAAGCAACATTGTAATAAAATATTACCGGCCCTTAAATAAAGAACACAAGGATCACAGTGACTCTTAGGTCAGCTCAGTGGACACAACAGAATATGCTGCGTCGGTTCTCACCATTGTTCTGAGATAAGAGCCACCAGACTCCAAGATCCAGAGGAAGGCAAAGAAAACCCCCGGAGAGTTCTACCTCAGGGGGGAAAAAAATTCCTTCCTGACCCCAGATGTGGCGATCGAACATCACCCTGGATCTAATCTGTCCTGCTGCATATTGCTGGATACCTGTATATAATTATATGCTAAGTAAAGCCGCACCTGGAAAGAAAGTGACATAGTATGCAACCTGCTTACAGTCTAACATACAGTAGAAACTCTGATTCTAAGAGCTTACAATCATGTAGAATAACAGATATACTGATATTCAAGTTGCCATCTGTATTTAATGGGATGAGGGGAATGAACTGTGGACAGACCAGTGAAAGAAAGAATCTAGTGTGTCAAAAGTGGTTAATTTTAGAAGTGTATATATCTGCACCAATTGGGACATCATATGTTTAGTATGATGCCATGTGCTTTACGATGTCAAGAGAAGTGCCTTTGTTATTTTACGCTCCTACCAGGGAAAATAAAGAATCAGGTGTGTCAAACTAAGTTAAGAAGTGTATACATCTGCACCAGTTGGGACATCATATGTTTAGTATGATGCCATGTGCCTTACGATGTCAAGAGATGTGCCGTTGCTATTTTACGCTCCTACCAGGGGAAATAAAGAATCAGGTGTGTCAAACTAAGTTTAGAAGTGTATACATCTGCACCAGTTGGGACATCATATGTTTAGTATGATGCCATGTGCCTTACGATGTCAAGAGATGTGCCGTTGCTATTTTACGCTCCTACCAGGGGAAATAAAGAATCAGGTGTGTCAAACTAAGTTTAGAAGTGTATACATCTGCACCAGTTGGGACATCATAGGTTTAGTATGATGCCATGTGCCTTACGATGTCAAGAGAAGTGCCGTTGCTATTTTACGCTGCTACCAGGTGAAATAAGGAATCAAGTAGGTTTAACAAGTTTAGAAGTGTATACATCTGCACCAGTTGGGACTTCATATGTTTAGTATGATGCCATGTGCCTTACGATGTCAAGAGAAGTGCCGTTGCTATTTTACGCTGCTACCAGGTGAAATAAGGAATCAAGTAGGTTTAACAAGTTTAGAAGTGTATACATCTGCACCAGTTGGGACTTCATATGTTTAGTATGATGCCATGTGCCTTACGATGATAAGAGAAGTGCCGCTGCTATTTTACGCTCCTACCAGGTGAAATAAAGAATCAGGTGTGTCAAACTAAGTTAAGACGTGTATACATCTGCACCAGTTGGAACATCATATGTTTAGTATGATGCCATGTGCCTTACGATGTCAAGAGAAGTGCCGTTGCTATTTTACGCTTCTAACAGGTGAAATAAGGAATGAAGTAGTTTTATCTAATTTTAGAAGTGTATACATCTGCACCAGTTGGGACATCATATGTTTAGTATGATGCCATGTGCCTTACGATGTTCAGAGAAGTGCCGTTGCTATTTTACGCTCCTACCAGATGAAATAAGGAATCAAGTAGGTTTAACTAAGTTTAGAAGTGTATACATCTGCACCAGTTGGGACATCATATGTTTAGTATGATGCCATGTGCCTTACGATGATAAGAGAAGTGCCGTTGCTATTTTACGCTCCTACCAGGTGAAATAAAGAATCATGTGTGTCAAACTAAGTTAAGACGTGTATACATCTGCACCAGTTGGGACATCATATGTTTAGTATGATGCCATGTGCTTTACGATGTCAAGAGAAGTGCCGTTGCTATTTTACGCTCCTATCAGGTGAAATAAAGAATCAGGTGTGTCAAACTAAGTTTAGAAGTGTATACATCTGCACCAATTGGGACATCATATGTTTAGTATGATGCCATGTGCTTTACGATGTCAAGAGAAGTGCCTTTGCTATTTTACGCTCCTACCAGGGAAAATAAAGAATCAGGTGTGTCAAACTAAGTTAAGAAGTGTATACATCCGCACCAGTTGGGACATCATATGTTTAGTATGATGCCATGTGCCTTACGATGTCAAGAGATGTGCCGTTGCTATTTTACGCTCCTACCAGGTGAAATAAAGAATCAGGTGTGTCAAACTAAGTTTAGAAGTGTATACATCTGCACCAGTTGGGACATCATATGTTTAGTATGATGCCATGTGCCTTACAATGTTAAGAGAGGTGCCGTTGCTATTTTACGCTCCTACCAGGTGAAATAAGGAATCAAGTAGGTTTAACTAAGTTTAGAAGTGTATACATCTGCACCAGTTGGGACATCATATGTTTAGTATGATGCCATGTGCCTTACGATGATAAGAGAAGTGCCGTTGCTATTTTACGCTCCTACCAGGTGAAATAAAGAATCATGTGTGTCAAACTAAGTTAAGACGTGTATACATCTGCACCAGTTGGGACATCATATGTTTAGTATGATGCCATGTGCCTTACGATGTTAAGAGAAGTGCCGTTGCTATTTTACGCTCCTACCAGGTGAAGTAAGGAATCATGTAGGTTTAACTAAGTTTAGAAGTGAAGTGTATACATCTGCACCAATTGGGACATCATATGTTTAGTATGATGCCATGTGCCTTACGATGTCAAGAGAAGTGCCGTTGCTATTTTACGCTCCTACCAGGGGAAATAAATAATCAGGTGTGTCAAACTAAGTTTAGAAGTATATACATCTGCACCAGTGTGGACATCATATGTTTAGTATGATGCCATGTGCCTTACGATGTCAAGAGAAGTGCTGTTGCTATTTTTTGCTCATACCAGGTGAAATAAAGAATAAAGTGTGTTAAAGCTAATTTTAGATGTTTATTTTTCTGTACCAAAGGGGACATTATGTTTAGTATGCCATGTGCCTTATAATGTCATTAGAAATGCGGTTATTTTTTGCTCCTACCAGGTAAAATAACTAAAGTTAAGATGTTTATTCATCTGTACTGATTGGGACGTCATAGGTAGAGTACATATGGCCATTTACTTTAATGGAGTCTATGTATGTCATATGTGGGGAAGACCCAACTGTAAAGCCCCCTCCTATAAACCAGAGCAGAGAGCTGCTGCAAAGATCAGCTGGTGCTCTGGATGAGTCTGATCAACCATGTATTACATAGTCCCCCATTCTTTTCAGAGGGGTCTGTGCAATATCACATGTGTCCAAAGAGGGCCTCCTAGTGAGCGCTGACTGACCCGTGATTGTTAGTAAGAGAAGTGGTTTCTACAGATGGCAAGACCCCTGTGAGGCCAGGTCACACCTCACATAGCCCCCCAAAGTGCACAGACTATCATACAGTGCCCAGATGTGCCCATTTTACAGGATGTGTGAGCGAGGCCTCAGTACAGAGGAGCCACATACCTGGACTTGTCTTCTGCAGGACGTCAAGCTGAAATGACACAAGACAGTTCAGGTTTAGAACTCTGGACATTCTACAGCAACTGTGACATTCCATCTCTGTTGTCATGTGCCTTGTGATGTCATGATGTTATAGTTCCCAGCAAGAGACATAAAATAATCTTGTAGCTGTAATACATTTTAATGGGAACTAAGAACAATAACATTATATTCTTCTGGCTAACACGGCACCAAACGTTTTTCTTTTATTATGTAATTTTTGTTTTATGCTCCTAAGAGCTTACAATCTATACATGCACGCTCAGTCAGGCATATAGGTGTTTTCAATGGGAAGAGGTGAATAAACGTCCTCTGGACTCACCGGCAGCCACTTATCTCTCGCGGGAACAGAGAAAAATAAAGGGGTTCTCTAGGCAGCGCTCGCTGTCAGTGCCGGGATACATCGGGGTTGGAGTGGACGCCGCTGCTCCGAGCCCCTGTGTAGTGGCCAGAGCTTGTTACTGCATGCTGGGGTCTCACTGAATTTTCGGCACTGCCTGGAAAATCCTTTAAATAATCAGCATGCCTGGTCTTACTTTCCCTCAGCATCTATTGTCAGGGGAAAGTTGGGTGTCCATCGTGAATATTAGATAGTCATCCAATCCTGCCAAATTTGGCAAGTTCAGCTAACTTTTATCTCATATGTACAGGAACCCTAAGACTATATCTTATTATACATTATGGATGGAATAATGTACCAGTTGAGATGATGTAAAATAATACTGCAGAGGCCAGCATCCAAGTCCAGCCTGTGATTTGATTTCCTTGCGATATCTCACTGTTTAGCACTTGAAGTCTACACTGTTTTCTGTGTGCCTGTATTAGTATTTGTAAGAGACCGTCATCATCAACTAGTTTGGAGTAAACTTATAAAACTTTGAAAACCACTAAAATGATTTGGCATCCAGGAAATTTAAGGGGTTGTCCCGCCGCCCAAAGTGAATTTTATTTTTTCCCATTAATGCCCTGTAAAGTAAAAGCATCATACAATGCAGCACTACACATAAAAAACGATATTCTGTTCACCTTTTTATTCATTATCTTATCTTTGTATAGCTGACCTGTAAAATCATTCAAAGATGGTGCCGCCAGGGTAGTTTCCATGATGCACTGATCTCTCTTCTCCTCATCGTGATGCCGGTCACATGACTGGAGACCGACGTCATTATGAGAGACACACGCTGTTATGGCGAGAGCGAAATCAGGCTGTGAGTGACGGCCCGATATCGCTCTCTCCGTCCATGCGAGCGCCCTGGATGCGAGGTGTTTCATGTGAAAACAGCCTCGCATCCCTGTGGGGAATCCCTTAATCCCACTGCTTTCAATGGGGCGGGAGTAGAAGCCACGCCGGCTCCATTCAAAGCAATGAGAGAGCATTGCGATCTCCTGCTAGAGCTGTGACCCCCAAATGGTACTTCCCCATTGTGCCCCCAAATAGTGCCCACACATAGCATGGTGCCCCCATATAACATAGTGGCCCCGCATAGTGCCCCCTCACAGTGCTCTCACTTAGTGCCCCACATGGTACTCCCCCATGTGCTCCTACACGGTGCCCCCACATAACATAGTGGCTCCACGTGTTGCTCCCCCATGGTACCCCCACATGGTACTCCCCCATAGTGCCCCCAAATAGTGTCAACACATAACAGTGCACATAACATAGTGCCCCCCCCCATAGTGTTCCCATATAGTGTCCACACTCAGTGCCCCCACATAACATAGTGTCCCACATAGAGCCCACCACAGTGTTCCCACATGGTGCCCCCCCATGGTGCTCCCTCATAGTGCTCCTACATGGTGCCCCCACATAACAGAGTGCTCCCACATAGTGCCTCCACATGATGCTCCCACAAAGTGCCCCCACACAGTGCTCCCACATGGTACTCCCACATGGTGTCCCCCCTCCCACAGTGCTCCCACATGGTACTCCCATTTAGTGTCCCCACATAGTGCTCCCCCATAACATAGTGCACATAACATAGTGACCCCACATAGTGCTCCTACATAGTGCCCACACACACAGTGCCTCCACATAATATATTGCACCCACAGTGCCCCCCACCTACTGCCCCCACATGGTGCCCTCCCACATAATGCCCCCACATCGTCCCTCCCCACAGTGCCCCGACATAACATAGTGCCCCTACATAGTGCCCCCAATAGTAGCAGCAAGAGCAATAGTGTCCCCCCCCTAACAGTAGCAGCAAGAGCATCAGTGCCCCCAAATAGTAGTAGCAACACCATCAGTGCCCCCCCCCAATAGTAGCTCCAGCAGCATTAGTGCCCACACAATAGTAACCCCAGCAGCATCAGTGTCCCCACAATAGTAGCCCCAGTAGCATCAGTGTCCCCACAATAGTAGCAAAAATGCCCCCCAATAGTATCTCCAGCAGCATCAGTGCCTCCCAAATAGCATCCCCAGCAGCAACAGTGCCCCCCAGCAGAAATAGTGACCCCCAGTAGTTGCCCCAGCACAATAAGTGACCCCCAATAATTGTCCAAGCACTAATAGTGCCCCCGAATACTTGCCCCAGCAGAGATAGTAACCCCCAACAATTGCCCCAGCAGTGAGATAGTGACCCCCAATAGTTGCCACAGCACAAATAGTGACCCCCAATAATTGCCCCAGCAGTACTAGTGACCCCCAATAATTGCCCCGGCAGTAATAGTGACCCTCAATACTTGCCCCAGCAGTAATAGGGACCCACAATACTTGCCCCAGCTGAAATAGTGACCCGAAACAATTACCCCAGCAGCGAGATAGTGATACCTAATAGTTGCCCAAGCAGTACTACTGACCCCCAATAATTGCCCAGGCAGTAATAGTGACCCCCAACAATTGCCCCAGCAGTGAGATAGTGACCCCCAATAGTTGCCACAGCACAAATAGTGACCCCCAATAATTGCCCCAGCAGTACTAGTGACCCCCAATAATTGCCCCAGCAGTAAGAGTGACCCCCAATAATTGCCCCGGCAGTAATAGTGACCCTCAATACTTGCCCCAGCAGTAATAGTGACCCACAATACTTGCCCCAGCTGAAATAGTGACCCGAAACAATTACCCCAGCAGCGAGATAGTGATACCCAATAGTTGCCCAAGCAGTACTACTGACCCCCAATAATTGCCCAGGCAGTAATAGTGACCCCCAATAATTGCCCCAGCAGTAATAGGGACCCCCAAATAGCTGCCCCAGTAGTAATAGGGACCACCAATAGCTGCCCCAGTAGTAATAGTAAAAATCACTGATGGGAACCACTATTGACAAAACTTAACTTTTAATAATAAAAATATTTAAAATGCGTAGCCGGATACTTGTTTTATTTTCTATGAGCTCAAAGAAATGGGGTTATGTCACTTGCGAATGTACGATCAGTCGCAGAATTGTATATATTGAGCCAATATGAGATATAGCTTTTTGGGCTCAATATATATACTATGTAGTTGTTACCAATTGTCACTCGAATCAATAATATACCATGATGGAAAGTATATACGGATTGCAATCAGCTACCACTGATTGTTAAATGTGACAAATTGTGGCAATCTACATGCAACAAAAATTGCTGTTTCAAATTGTTAGTTTCAGCATTCAATTAGAGCAAGCAGGTGATAGAGAAAACCATGTCTGGTTCTTGAGTACAACAGTTTAGTTAGGTTATAATCTGTGTACTCCCTAGCTTGCAATATGAATGTCAAACACTCATTAAAGAAGAATGCATCAATTCACATAACATTCTTCTGTGATCATTACTAGAGATGAGCGAGCACCAAAATGCTCGGGTGCTCGTTACTCGAGACGAACTTTTCGCGATGCTCGAGGGTTCGTTTCGAGTAACGAACCCCATTAAAGTCAATGGGCGACTCGAGCATTTTTGTATATCGCCGATGCTCGCTAAGGTTTTCATTTGTGAAAATCTGGGCAATTCAAGAAAGTGATGGGAACGACACAGAAACGGATAGGGCAGGCGAGGGGCTACATGTTGGGCTGCATCTCAAGTTCCCAGGTCCCACTATTAAGCCACAATAGCGGCAAGAGTGCCCCCCCCTCCCAACAATTTTTACTTCTGAAAAACCCTCATTAGCAAGGCATACCTTAGCTAAGCACTACAGTACCTCCAACAAAGCACAATCACTGCCTGCATGACACTCCGCTGCCACTTCTCCTGGGTTACATGCTGCCCAACCCCCCCCCCCCCTCGCACGACCCTGCGTTCGCAGCGCACACCAAAGTGTCCCTGCACAGCCTTCAGTTGCCCTCATGCCACACGCTGGCCTCTTAGCCACACCACCCTCATGTCTATTTATAAGTGCGTCTGCCATGAGGAGGGACCACAGGCACACACTGCAGAGGGTTGGCACGCCCAGTCAGCGACCATCTTTAAAAGGGGCGGGGCGATAGCCCACAATGCTATACAGAAGCAATGAGAAATCCAATCCTGTGCCACCTCCATCAGGAGCTGCACACGTGGGCATAGCAATGGGGAACCCATGTGCCACACACTATTCATTCTGTCAAGGTGCCTGCATGCCCCAGTCAGACCAGGGTTTTTTATAAATACTCACAGGCAGGTACAACTCCGCAATGGGAATTCTGTGTGCACCCACAGCATGGGTGACTCCCTGGAATCCACCGGCTGTACATAAATGTATCCCATTGCAGTGCCCTGGACAGCAGAGCTAACGTCAGATTAAATGCAGGTGGGCTTCGGCCCACACTGCATGCCCCAGTCAGACTGGGGTTTTTTATAAATAGTCACAGGCAGGTACAACTCCGCAATGGGAATTCCGTGTGCACCCACAGCATGGGTGGCTCCCTGGAACCCACCGGCTGTACATAAATGTATCCCATTGCAGTGCCCTGGGCAGCAGAGCTAATGTCAGATTAAATGCAGGTGGGCTTCAGCCCACACTGCATGCCCCAGTCAGACTGGGGTTTTTTATAAGTAGACACAGGCAGGTACAACTCCCTATTGTGAAGTCCGTGTGGACCGACAGCATGGGTGGCTCCCTGGAACCCACCGGTGGTACATAAATAAATCCCCTTGCAGTGCCCAGCACAGCTGAGGTAACGTCAGGTTTAATGCAGGTGGGCTTCGGCCCACACTGCATGCCCCAGTCAGACTGGCGTTCTTTAGAAGTGGACACATGCAGTTACAACTCCGTGTGGACCGACAGCATGGGTGGGTCCCAGGAAGCCACCGGCAGTACATAAATATATCCCATTGCAGTGCCCTGGACTGCAAAGCTAACGTCAGATTACATGTAGGTGGTCTTCGGCCCACACTGCATGCCCCAGTCAGACTGGGGTTCTTTATAAGTAGACACATGCAGTTACAACTCCGTGTGGACCAACAGCATAGGTGGGTCCCAAGAAGCCATCGACGGTACATAAATATATCCCATTGCATTGCCCAGCACAGCTGAGGTAATGTCCGATTAAATGCAGGTGGTCTTCGGCCCACACTGCATGCCCCAGTCTGACCGGTGTTTTTAATACATAGACACTGGCAGGTACAAATCCCTAATGTGAAGTCCCTGTGGACCCACAGCATGGGTGGCTCCCTGGAAACCACCGGCGGTACATAAGTAAATCCCATTGCAGTGCCCAGCACAGCTGAGGTAACGTCAGGTTTAATGCAGGTGGGCTTCGGCCCACACTGCATGCCCCAGTCAGACTGGGGTTCTTTATAAGTAGACACATGCAGTTACAACTCCGTGTGGACCGACAGCATTGGTGGGTCCCAGGAAGCCACCGGCGGTACATAAATATATCCCATTGCATTGCCCAGCACAGCTGAGGTAACGTCCGATTAAATGCAGTGGTCTTCGGCCCACACTGCATGCCCCAGTCTGACTGGTGTTTTTAATACATAGACACTGGCAGGTACAAATCCCTAATGTGAAGTCCCTGTGGACCCACAGCATGGGTGGCTCCCTGGATCCCATCGGCGGTACATAAATATATCCCATTGCAGTGCCCTGCTCAGCAGAGCTAACGTCACATACAATACAGGTGTGCTTCGGCCCACAGTGCATGCCCCAGTCAGAGTGGTAATATGTACCTTAACAGTAGCCGCGTTGGTGGGAATGTGGTGGCGACTGCGGACCTAGTAGCGCGGCTTTATTTAGTTGGTTTTCGGAATGTGGCCAGGATTAAGTGGGCCGTGGCGGGGGGATGGTGGGGGGGCTCTCTTGTTGTGTCGCTAAATGTGAAATTCTTGGACTGCCACCAGACGGACCAATGCAAAGGTATTTGCCAGGAATGTTTTCATTGTTGGAGGAGGAGGGGGATGTTTTTGAGGCACTACGTGTCCTCTCCACGTGTCCGTGGTTATATGCACCTTAACAGTAACCGCGTTGGTGGGAAATGGCCTCACCACCATCATGTCTTTGGGAAGCCTCCGTGTTCACACCCCAGTGACATAGCATTAGCAGCAGTATAGGGGGAGCCCAGAATTAGTAACATTTCAGCGGTAGCATTAGGGACAGGCCCCAGTAACATATCACTAGCAGCATTATAGGGGGAGCACAGTATTAGTTCCATTTCAGTAGTAGTAGCAGTCAAGACAGGCCACAGTAACATTCCCGTTGCAGCAGTTTAGGGAGATAACAGTCTCTTTCACATTTCAGTAGTTGCAGTATAGACAAGGCCCCAGTTACACTTATGTAGCAAAAGTGTGGGCCAACCCCACACACCTTGCTGTAGCATGAGTGCAGGCGAAGCCAATAAAAATTACTAGGATTACACTGTAGGCGAGGGCCCAAAAAAATTGGTGTACCAACAGTACTAATGTACCTCAGAAAAATTGCCCATGCCCAACCAAGAGGGCAGGTGAAACCCATTAATCGCTTTGGTTAATGTGGCTTAATTTGTAACTAGGCCTGTAGGCAGCCCAGTTAAAATAAAAATTGGTTCAGGTGCAAGTTTCAACGCTTTAATGAGAATTGAAACGTATAAGCATTGTTTACAAAAGTAATATGACTGAGCCTTGTGGGCCTAAGAAAAATTGCCGGTTCGGCGTGATTACGTGAGGTTTTAGGAGGAGGAGCAGGAGGAGGAGGATGAATATAATACACAGATTGATGGAGCTAAAAGGTCCCCGTTTTTGATGGTGATAGAGAACGATGCTTCCATCCGTGGGTGAAGCCTACGTATTGTTTAGGTACCGCTGCTGTCCGCTGGTGGAGAAGAGAAGTCTGGGGAAATCCAGGCTTTGTTCATCTTTATGAGTGTAAGCCTGTCGGCACTGTCGGTTGACAGGCAGGTACGCTTATCCGTGATAATTCCCCCAGCCGCACTAAACACCCTCTCTGACAAGACGCTAGCCGCAGGACAAGCAAGCACCTCCAGGGCATACAGAGCGAGTTCAGGCCACGTGTCCAGCTTCGACACCCAGTAGTTGTAGGGGGCAGAGGCGTCACGGAGGACGGTCGTGCGATCGGTTACGTACTCCCTCACCATCCTTTTACAGTGCTCCCGCCGACTCAGCCTTGACTGGGGAGCGGTGACACAGTCTTGCTGGGGAGCCATAAAGCTGTCAAAGGCCTTGGAGAGTGTTCCCCTGCTGTGCTGTACATGCTGCCTGATCTCCGCGCCTCCCCTGCTACCTGGCCCTTGGAACTGCGCCTTCTGCCACTAGCGCTGTCGGATGGGAATTTTACCATCAGTTTGTCCGCCAGGGTCCTGTGGTATAGCATCACTTTCGAACCCCTTTCCTCTTCGGGTATGAGAATGGAAAGGTTCTCCTTATACTGTGGGTCGAGCAGTGTGTACAACCAGTAATCCGTAGTGGCCACAATGCGTGTAACGCGAGGGTCACGAGAAAGGCATCCTAACATGAAGTCAGCCATGTGTGCCAGGGTACCTGTACGCAACACATGGCTGTCCTCACCAGGAAGATCACTTTCAGGATCCTCCTCCTCCTCCTCAGGCCATACACACTGAAAGGATGACAGGCAAGCAGCATGGGTACCCTCAGCAGTGGGCCAAGCTGTCTGTTACCCCTCCTCCTCATGCTCCTCCCCCTTCTCCTCCTCAACGTGCTGAGATATAGACATGAGGGTGCTCTGACTATCCAGCAACATACTGTCTTCTCCCGCCTCCGTTTCCGAGCGCAAAGCATCTGCCTTTATGCTTTGCAGGGAACTTCTCAAGAGGCATAGCAGAGGAATGGTGACGCTAATGATTGCAGCATCCCTGCTCACCATCTGGGTAGACTCCTCAAAGTTTCCAAGGACCTGGCAGATGTCTGCCAACCAGGCCCACTCCTCTGTAAAGAATTGAGGAGGCTGACTCCCACTACGCCGCCCATGTTGGAGTTCGTATTCCACTATAGCTCTACGCTGCTCATAGAGCCTGGCCAACATGTGGAGCGCAGAGTTTCACCATGTGGGCACGTCGCACAGCAGTCGGTGCACTGGCAGATTAAACCGATGTTGCAGAGTGCGCAGGGTGGCAGCGTCCGTCTTGGACTTGCGGAAATGTGCGCTGAGCCGGCGCACCTTTCCGAGCAGGTCTGACAAGCGTGGGTAGCTTTTCAGAAAGCACTGAACCACCAAATTAAAGACGTGGGCCAGGCATGCCACGTGCGTGAGGCTGCCGAGCTGCAGAGCCGCCACCAGGTTACGGCCGTTGTCACACACGACCATGCCCGGTTGGAGGCTCAGCGGCGAAAGCCAGCAGTCGGTCTGCTCTGTCAGACCCTGCAGCAGTTCGTGGGCCATGTGCCTCTTCTCTCCTAAGCTGAGTAGTTTCAGCATGGCCTGCTGACGCTTGCTCACCGCTGTGCTGCCACGCCACGCGACACCGACTGCTGGCGACGTGCTGCTGCTGACACATCTTGATTGCGAGACAGAGGTTGCGTAGGAGGAGGAGGAGGAGGGTGGTTTAGTGGAGGAAGCATACACCGCCGCAGATACCACCACCGAGCTGGGGCCCGCAATTCTGGGGGTGGGTAGGACGTGAGCGGTCCCAGGCTCTGACTCGGTCCCAGCCTCCACTAAATTTACCCAATGTGCCGTCAGGGAGATATAGTGGCCCTGCCCCCTTGTGCTTGTCCACGTGTCCGTTGTTAAGTGGACCTTGGCAGTAACCGCGTTGGTGAGGGCGCGTACAATGTTGCGGGAGACGTGGTTGTGCAGGGCTGGGACCGCACATCGGGAAAAGTAGTGGTGACTGGGAACCGAGTAGCGCGGGGCCGCCATCATGTTTTTGAAAGCCTCCGTTTCCACAAGCCTATACGGCAGCATCTCCAGGCTGATCAATTTGGCTATGTGCACGTTTAACGCTTGAGCGTGCGGATGCGTGGCGGCGTACTTGCGCTTGCGCTCAATCAGTTGCGCTAGCGACGGCTGGACGCTGCGCTGAGAGACATTGCTGGATGGGGCTGAGAACAGCGGAGGTGAGGGTGTGGGTGCAGGCCGGGAGACGGTAGTGCCTGTGTCCTGAGAGGGGGGTTGGATCTCAGTGGCAGGTTGGGGCACAGGGGGAGAGGCAGTGGTGCAAACCGGAGGTGCTGAACGGCCTTCGTCCCACCTTGTGGGGTGCTTGGCCATCATATGTCTGCGCATGCTGGTGGTGGTGAGGCTGGTGGTGGTGGCTCCACGGCTGATCTTGGCGCAACAAACCTTGCACACGACAGTTCGTCGGTCGTCTGCACTCTCAGTGAAAAACTGCCAGACCTTTGAGCACCTCGGCCTCTGCAGGGTGGCATGGCGCGAGGGGGCGCTTTGGGAAACAGTTGGTGGATTATTCGGTCTGGCCCTGCCTCTACCCCTGGCCACCACACTGCCTCTTCCTACCTGCCCTGCTGCTGCACTTGCCTCCCCCTCTGAAGACCTGTCCTCAGTAGGCTTAGCAAACCAGGTGGGGTCAGTCACCTCATCGTCCAGCTGCTCTTCCTCCGAATCCTCTGTGCACTCCTCCCTCGAACTTACTGCAATTACTACTACCTGAGTGATAGACAACTGTGTCTCATCGTCATCGTCCTCCTCACCCACTGAAAGCTCTTGAGTCAGTTGCCGGAAGTCCCCAGCCTCATCCCCCGGACCCCGAGAACTTTCCAAAGGTTGGGCATCGGTCACGACAAACTCCTCCGGTGGGAGAGGAACCATTGCTGCACATTTTGGGCAGGGGCCCGAGAGCAGTTCCTGGGAGTCTGCCTGCTTCTCAGAATGTGTCATTGTAATGGAGTGAGGAGGCTGGGAGGAAGGAGGAGCAGCAGCCAGAGAATTCAGAGTTGCAGCAGTGGACGGCGTAAAAGTCTGGGTGGTCAATAGATTGCTGGATGCACTTTCTGCCATCCACGACAGGACCTGCTCACACTGCTCATTTTCTAATAAAGGTCTACCGTGTGGACCCATTAATTGTGAGATGAATTTGGGGACACCAGAAACGTGCCTCTCTCCTAATGCCGCAGCAGTCGGCTGCGATACACCTGGATCAGGAGCTCGGCCTGTGCCCACACCCTGACTTGGGCCTCCGCGTCCTCACCTGAGTCCACGTCCTCTAGGCCTACCCCTACCCCTCAGCATGGTGTATTACGAGTAGAGCAGAAACAGAACGCTGTAATTAAATGTGCCGCTTATTGGCCTGTGGTTGGAGGCTGACTTCGCTTACGGAACGCACAGCAGAGCCAGGAAACAATTTTGCGCACGCCTGTAGTGAGACGTAGGTGCGTATGACTGAGCTAGTGGAATTCACAGCGCAGAAGCAGTCAAGTGGCCAAAGGGCAGTGGTAGACCTTAAGTATTTTGCTTCAATTTTTTTAAATGGTGAGCTGAAACACCAGACAGATACTGTATGCAGCGTATATTATGTATACTGTTTCCCTCTGGCGCTATGACGGCGGTGATGTAACGGGCACAGCAGAGCCAGGAAACAATTTTGCGCACACCTGTAGTGAAACGTAGGTGCGTATGACTGAGCTAGTGGAATTCACAGCGCAGAAGCAGTCAAGTGGCCAAAGGGCAGTGGTAGCCTTAAGTATTTTGCTTCAATTTTTTTAAATGGTGAGCTGAAACACCAGACAGATACTGTATGCAGCGTATATTATGTATACTGTTTCCCTCTGGAGCTATGACGGCGGTGATGTAACGGGCACAGCAGAGCCAGGAAACAATTTTGCGCATGCCTGTAGTGAGACGTAGGTGCGTATGACTGAGCTAGTGGAATTCACAGCGCAGAAGCAGTCAAGTGGCCAAAGGGCAGTGGTAGGCCTTAAGTATTTTGCTTCAATTTTTTTAAATGGTGAGCTGAAACACCACACAGATACTGTATGCAGCGTATATTATGTATACTGTTTCCCTCTGGCGCTATGACGGCGGTGATGTAACGGGCACAGCAGAGCCAGGAAACAATTTTGCGCAAGCCTGCTGTAACACTTAGCTGCGTATTAATTAGGACTACTACCCCCAGTAGACACGCAGTACACTGAAGACGGTCACAGGCAGCCCAAATATAGTATTTTTCCCAAATTTTTTTGAAAAAGCCCACTGCCTATATATACAGTATATCTCTTTCCCTGTACCACTGTCCCTGCCTCACCAGTACTGCCCCTATACTCTGTAAAATGACTGCAGACTGTCTATGTGTCTGTGACTGTCGGGTGTCAGACAGCATATGCAGCGTATATATGTATACTGTTTCCCTCTGGCGCTATGACGGCGGTGATGTAACGGAGACAGCAGAGCCAGGAAACAATTTTGCGCAAGCCTGCTGTAACGCTTAGCTGGGTATTAATTAGGACTACTACCCCCAGCAGACATGCAGTACACTGAAGACGGTCACAGGCAGCCCAAATATAGTATTTTTCCCCAATTTTTTTGAAAAAGCCCACTGCCTATATAGACAGTATATCTCTTTCACCTTTCCCACTGTCCCTGCCTCACCAGTACTGCCCCTATACTCTGTAAAATGACTGCAGACTGTTTATGTGTCTGTGACTGTCGGGTGTCAGACAGCGTATGCAGCGTATATATGTATACTGTTTCCCTCTGGCCCTATGACGGCGGTGATGTAACGGAGACAGCAGAGCCAGGAAACAATTTTGCGCAAGCCTGCTGTAACGCTTAGCAGGTTATTAATTATGACTACTACTCCCAGCAGACACGCAGTAGACTGAAAACGGTCACAGGCAGCCCAAATATAGTATTTTTCCCCAATATTTTTTGAAAAAGCCCACTGCCTATATAGACAGTATATCTCTTTCACCTTTCCCACTGTCCCTTCCTCACCAGTACTGCCCCTATACTCTGTAAAATGACTGCAGACTGTCTATGTGTCTGTGACTGTCGG
The DNA here is from genome assembly GCF_035609145.1 of Eleutherodactylus coqui. NCBI lineage: Eukaryota > Metazoa > Chordata > Amphibia > Anura > Eleutherodactylidae > Eleutherodactylus > Eleutherodactylus coqui. The sequence continues at coordinate 401,409,022 of NC_089837.1, forward strand.
GTGTCAGACAGCGTATGCAGCGTATATATGTATACTGTTTCCCTCTGGCGCTATGACGGTGGTGATGTAACGGAGACAGCAGAGCCAGGAAACAATTTTGCGCAAGCCTGCTGTAATGCTTAGCTGTTATTAATTATTACTACTACTCCCAGCAGACACGCAGTAGACTGAAAATGGTCACAGGCAGCCCAAATATAGTATTTTTCCCCAATTTTTTTGAAAAAGCCCACTGCCTATATAGACAGTATATCTCTTTCCCTGTACCACTGTCCCTGCCTCACCAGTACTGCCCCTATACTCTGTAAAATGACTGCAGACTGTCTATGTGTCTGTGACTGTCGGGTGTCAGACAGCGTATGCAGCGTATATATGTATACTGTTTCCCTCTGGCGCTATGACGGCGGTGATGTAACGGAGACAGCAGAGCCAGGAAACAATTTTGCGCAAGACTGCTGTAACACTTAGCTGCGTATTAATTAGGACTACTACCCCCAGCAGACACGCAGTACACTGAAGACGGTCACAGGCAGCCCAAATATAGTATTTTTTCCCAATTTTTTTGAAAAAGCCCACTGCCTATATAGACAGTATATCTCTTTCACCTTTCCCACTGTCCCTGCCTCACCAGTACTGCCCCTATACTCTGTACAATGACTGCAGACTGAGGACGCAATGCTCTGCACGCCCGATTTACAAAAAAAAAAATTGTGCAACACTGCTAAAAGCAGCCTCAACAGTACTGCACACGGTCAGATGTGGCCCTAAGAAGGACCGTTGGGGTTCTTGAAGCCTAAAATAACACCTAACACTCTCCCTATAGCAGCAGCAGCATCAGCAGCACTTTCCCTGATCTCTGTCAGAATGCATCTGTGGTGAGCCGCGGGCGGGGCAGATTTTAATACTCGGGTGACACCTGATCTCCCCAGCCACTCACTGCAGGGGGGTGGTATAGGGCTGGAATGTCAGAGGAGGAAGTTGTAATGCCTTCCATGTCTTTCTATTGGCCAGAAAAGCGCGCAAATGTCTCAGAGATGAAAGTGAAAGTAACTCGAACATCGCGTGGTGCTCGTCTCGAGTGACGAGCATCTCGAACACCCTAATACTCGAACGATCATCAAGCTCGGACGAGTACGCTCGCTCATCTCTAATTACTAACCATCCAAGTTCTTTAAAATTCTGATTAAACCCACTGCTATAATTTGCTATTAATAAGCATTGAACAATAGTCACCAACTCAGATAATATAAACCAGCAATTCCATGTATAAGATTTGGTTCTTACCCCTCCTCACGGACAGCGGGCGGTGAATACTCCATCACAATGATATAGATCTTGATATGGGTCTCAATTGAAGAAGAACGTTCCTAAAGTCGCTGAAGTCTCTTTAGTGAGAGCAATAAGGAGCCGGTCTGAACTCTAAAAGAGCAATCGCTGACTGGCACCAACTGTCGTTTTCTTGCTCGGTTTGAAAGCAAATCCTGCGATCCTATTGACTGTTGCAAGTGGCACCTGCCACAATGGTTCACACAGCAGTAAATGTAAAGGGAAGCCGCACTCTCATCATCTCACCTTCCAGGCTCATATATTATGGTTTTGAATGGATACTTAAAACTTTCCCTTATATTTATCATCCTTATCCATCTAGCGCCATTTATAGCTGTTGCCATGTTGTTCTCTGGGGTGAGATACAATTTGTCATACTGTACATTCCTAAACTTGGATATATTACTACTTGGATAAATTACTTTTTAACCCCTGCATTTTCTAACCGTGGACGAGTACCTGGGGAAGCACAAGTTAAGATGTGGATTTTAAATCCCCACCTGCTGAAAGCACTTCAGAGCAGTTCAGGTGACAATGCTGTCACAGTGTTCAGTGATGAGGGGACTCCCCACTAAGATGAAGCTGAGCCACAGGATTGCGATCTTCTTTGTATGCTGTCAATGGGGTCAGCGCTGCTGCCGCTGGCCCCATTAAACACAAGGTGAAACCCCGGATGTGACAGTATCCAGGGTTTTTACATCCAAAAAATCCTGAATTCCGCAGTAACTGGGATCATGTTGTACCACCTCTAGCTTGGTGTTAGGTTGTGCTGGCTGGGATCTGTTGTATATGGTTTCTAGCAGCACAAGCCCACAGGTGCAGCATGATTGAGCTGGCTGGGTGTGGGGATCTCCAGCTAGCCAATCCCCTGGGTCTTTCCTCACATATAAACCCAGCTCCTGTTAGTGTCTGTTTGGTGTCTAGAGGGAGCACTCATGCACCCTTGTCTGTTGCAGCTTGCTGTGACTTTGTTGGCTCATGTCTGTTTGTATGCTTACTTTCTGTCAGTTTTGTGTCAGTTTGTTCTGCTGAGTTTGTTAGCTATTTCTGCACTAGGGTGGCCCTTAGGGTCCTCTAGTAGATGTGTCTTGCTAGTGTAGGGACCGCAAGACATGAGGAGCCTTGTCATGGCTTTGCAGCTTACGTTCATTGACCAATCTACAAACCAATACCTCATACGTTTATAGCTATATTATCTGCTTATGTGTACAGGTATGCAAGGTGAGTGTTTTGGACAATTGTCAGTCCCTATGTTTATGTCTGTTCGTCAGTCCAGTTCGGAGTATGCTGTTCTCTGTCCAGTTGGTGTTTCCATCACCATGTCCAATCTGAATTCCATCTGAGGTCTCTGTGTTTGTGCTATAACCAGCCTGTTTTGGGCACGTTCGTGTGGGCCTGGTGCTTATTTGCCCACATAAACGTAACACTTGGATGGAAGATGTGATACAGGTGGACATAGAGGGTCTAGAACCCTGTCGAGCTGCCTCTAGCTTGGAGGCAATATATCATACGGGCATGTATGAAAGAATAGAAATGTGGCCCCTCTCCTCCCCTTTCTTCACAATAAGTTTAAAATCTGGAGTTCATTGCCCCTATCTATAGCAGGCCAAATTAATCTTATCAAAATGGTAATTCTCCCCAAATTTCTGTAAAGAGAGAGCTGCATCAAGGTCCGCAGGGCTGTAGGTGGAGGCCCGGGCATGACAGGGTTAACAGGGAAGTGGAATGCAAGGTTGACATCAAAAGAAAAGATGAAGCAGGCGTGAGAAAAAAGGTGGTTATTGCAAAGGAAGGGGCAGAGCCAAAAAGTGCGCAAAGATGAAGAACCGCTGGTGACATAAGTTGGGAGGAGATTGCAACCAGAGAAGAAGCGAGTCCATAGTTGCGTAGGAAAATCCAAAGAAATGGATGTGAGTGCGATGATAGAACAGTTCCGTGCGGCTGCGACAGTTTGGCGCACAGCATGACTATACAGGAAAATCACAAAAGTGCTCACCTGGGAAAATACAAAAATCTGACCATTACACCAAGGGCCCGGTGTAGTGAACCAGGAAGAGCACGTGCTCCAGCGCAGCTGAGTCCTTGACATTTGCTGAGGGTTCGCCGCTGCCTAGGAAGACCTTCTCAGGACACTTCAGGTCAGCACTAGAGATGAGCGAGCACCAAAATGCTCGGGTGCTCGTTACTCGGGACGAATTTATCGCGATGCTCAAGGGTTCGTTTCGAGTAACGAACCCCATTGAAGTCAATGGGCGACCCGAGCATTTTTGTATTTCGCCGATGCTCGCTAAGGTTTTCATGTGTGAAAATCTAGACAATTCAAGAAAGTGATGGGAACGACACAGAAACGGATAGGGCAGGCGAGGGGCTACATGTTGGGCTGCATCTCAAGTTCACAGGTCCCACTATTAAGCCACAATACCGGCAAGAGTGGGCCCCCCCCCCCCCTCCCAACAACTTTTACTTCTGAAAAGCCCTCATTAGCATGGCATACCTTAGCTAAGCACCACACTAGCTACAACAAAGCACAATCACTGCCTGCATGACACTCCGCTGCCACTTCTCCTGGGTTACATGCTGCCCAACCCCCCTCCCCCCTGCACGACACAGTGTCCACAGCGCACACCAAACTGTCCCTGCGCAGCCTTCAGCTGCCCTCATGCCACACCACCCTCATGTCTATTTATAAGTGCGTCTGCCATGAGGAGGAACTGCAGGCACACACTGCAGAGGGTTGGCACGGCTAGGCAGCGACCCTCTTTAAAAGTGGTGGGGCGATAGCCCACAATGCTGTACAGAAGCAATGAGAAATCCAATCCTGTGCCACCTCCATCAGGAGCTGCACACGTGGGCATAGCAATGGGGAACCTATGTGCCACACACTATTCATTCTGTCAAGGTGTCTGTATGCCCCAGTCAGACTGGTAATATGTACCTTAACAGTAACCGCGTTGGTGGTAATGTGGTGGTGACTGCGGACCTAGTAGCACGGTTGTATTTTGTTGGTTTTCGGAATGTGGCCAGGATTAAGTGGGATGTGGCGGGGGGATGGTGGGGGGGCTCTCTTGTTGTGTCGGTAAAGGTGAAATTCTTGGACTGCCACCAGACGAACCAATGCAAAGGCATTTGCCAAGAATGTTTTCATTGTTGGAGGAGGAGGGGGATGTTTTTGAGGCACTACGTGTCCTCTCTACGTGTCCGTCGTTATATGCACCTTAACAGTAACCGCGTTGGTGGTAATGTGGTGGTGACTGCGGACCTAGTAGCACGGTTGTATTTTGTTGGTTTTCGGAATGTGGCCAGGATTAAGTGGGCCGTTGCGGGGGGATGGTGGGGGGGCTCTCTTGTTGTGTCGGTAAAGGTGAAATTCTTGGACTGCCACCAGACGAACCAATGCAAAGGCATTTGCCAAGAATGTTTTCATTGTTGGAGGAGGAGGGCTATGTTTTTGAGGCACTACGTGTCCTCTCCACGTGTCCGTGGTTATATGCACCTTAACAGTAACCGCGTTGGTGGGAAATGGCCTCGCCGCCATCATGTCTTTGGGAAGCCTCTGTTTCCAAACCCCAGAGACATACCATTAGCAGCGGTATAGGCAGAGCCCAGAATTCGTAACATTTCAGCCGTAGCATTAGGACAGGCCCCACTAACATATCACTAGCAGCATTATAGGGGGAGCACAGTATTAGTTCCATTTCAGTAATAGTAGCACTCAAGACAGGCCCCCAGTAACAATTCTGAAGCAGCAGTATAGGAGGAGCATAGTCTAAGTTCCATTTAAGTAATAGTAGCAGCCTACACAGGCCCCAGGAACAATTCCGAAGCAGCAGTATAGTGGGAGCGCAGTCTTAGTTCCATTTCAGTAGCTGCAGTATAGCCAAGGCCCAAGTTACATTTATGTAGCTAAAGTGTAGGCCAACCCCACACACCTTTCTGTACCATGAGTGCAGGCGAAGAACATAGAAATTGCTATGATTACACTGTAGGTGAGGGCCCAAAAAAATTGGTGTACCAACAGTACTAATGTACCTCAGTAAAAATTGGCCATGCCCAACCAAGATGGCAGGTGAAACCCATTAATCGCTTTGGTTAATGTGGCTTAAGTGGTAACTAGGCCTGGAGGCAGCCCAGTTTAACAAAAAATTGGTTCAAGTTAAAGTTCCAACGCTTTTAAGAGCATTGAAACGTATAAAAAATTTTTAGAAAAATTATATGAGTGAGCCTTGTGGCCCTAAGAAAAATTGCCCGTTCAGCATGATTACGTGAGGTTTCAGGAGGAGGAGCAGGAGGAGGAGGAGGAATATTATACACAGATTGATGAAGCAGAAATGTCCCCGTTTTGGATGGTGAGAGAGAACTATGCTTCCATCCGCGGGTGCAGCCTACGTATTGCTTAGGTATCGCTGCTGTCCGCTGGTGGAGAAGTCTGGGGAAATCCAGGCTTTGTTCATCTTGATGAGTGTTAGCCTGTCGGCACTGTCGGTTGACAGGCGGGTACGCTTATCTGTGATGATTCCCCCAGCCGCACTAAACACCCTCTCCGGCAAGACGCTAGCCGCAGGACAAGCAAGCACCTCCAGGGCATACAGCGCGAGTTCAGGCCACGTGTCCAGCTTCGACACCCAGTAGTTGTAGGTGGCAGAGGCGTCACGGAGGACGGTCGTGCGATCGGCTACGTACTCCCTCACCATCCTTTTACAGTGCTCCCGCCGACTCAGCCTTGACTGGGGAGCGGTGACACAGTCTTGCTGGGGAGCCATAAAGCTGTCCAGGCCCTTAAAGACTGTTGCACTGCCTGGGCTGTACATGCTGCTCGATCTCCGCACCTCCCCTGCTACCTGGCGCTCGGAACTGCGCCTTCTGCCACTAGCGCTGTCGGATGGGAATTTTACCATCAGCTTGTCCGCCAGGGTCCTGTGGTATAGCAACACTCTCGAACCCCTTTCCTCTTCGGGAATGAGAGTGGGAAGGTTCTCCTTATAGCGTGGGTCGAGCAGTGTGTACACCCAGTAATCCGTAGTGGCCAGAATGCGTGTAACGCGAGGGTCACGAGAAAGGCATCCTAACATGAAGTCAGCCATGTGTGCCAGGGTACCTGTACGCAACACATGGCTGTCCGCACTAGGAAGATCACTTTCAGGATCCTCCTCCTCCTCAGGCCATACACGCTGAAATGATGACAGGCAAGCAGCATGGGTACCGTCAGCAGTGGGCCAAGCTGTCTCTTCCCCCTCCTCCTCATCCTCCTCATGCTCCTCCTCCTCCTCCTGAACGCGCTGAGATATAGACAGGAGGGTGCTCTGACTATCCAGCGACATACTGTCTTCCCCCGGCTCTGTTTCCGAGCGCAAAGCGGCTGCCTTTATGGTTTGCAGGGAACTTCTCAAGATGCATAGCAGAGGAATGGTGACGCTAATGATTGCAGCATCGCCGCTCACCACCTGGGTAGACTGCTCAAAGTTTCGAAAGACCTGGCAGATGTCTGCCAACCAGGCCCACTCTTCTGAAAAGAATTGAGGAGGCTGACTCCCACTGCGCCGCCCATGTTGGAGTTGGTATTCCACTATAGCTCTACGCTGCTCATAGAGCCTAGCCAACATGTGGAGCGTAGAGTTCCACCGTTTGGGCACGTCGCACAGCAGTCGGTGCACTGGCAGATTAAACCGATGTTGCAGGGTGCGCAGGGTGGCAGCGTCCGTGTGGGACTTGCGGAAATGTGCGCAGAGCCGGCGCACCTTTCCGAGCAGGTCTGACAAGCGTGGGTAGCTTTTCAGAAAGCGCTGAACCACCAAATTAAAGACGTGGGCCAGGCATGGCACGTGCGTGAGGCTGCCAAGCTGCAGAGCCGCCACCAGGTTACGGCCGTTGTCACACACGACCATGCCCGGTTGGAGGCTCAGCGGCGCAAGCCAACGGTCGGTCTGCTCTGTCAGACCCTGCAGCAGTTCGTGGGCCGTGTGCCTCCTATCTCCTAAGCTGAGTAGTTTCAGCACGGCCTGCTGACGCTTGCCCACCGCTGTGCTGCCACGCCGCTCGACACCAACTGCTGGCGACGTCCTGCTGCTGCTGACACATCTAGATTGCGAGACAGAGGTTGAGGAGGAGGAGGAGGGTGCTTTAGTGGAGGAAGCATACACCGCCGAACATACCACCACCGAGCTGGGGCCCGCAATTCTGGGGGTAGGTAGGACATGAGCGGTCCCAGGCTCTGACTCTGTCCCAGCCTCCACTAAATTCACCCAATGTGCCGTCAGGGAGATGTAGTGGCCCTGCCCGCCTGTGCTTGTCCATGTGTCCGTAGTTAAGTGGACCTTGCCACTAACCGCATTGGTGAGGGCGTGTACAATGTTGCGGGAGACGTGGTCGTGCAGGGCTGGGACGGCACATCGGGAAAAGTAGTGGCGACTGGGAACTGAGTAGCGCGGGGCCGCCGCCGCCATCATAGCTTTGAAAGCCTCCGTTTCCACAACCCTATACGGCAGCATCTCAAGGCTGATAAATTTGGCTATGTGGACGGTTAACGATTGAGCGTGCGGGTGCGTGGCGGCGTACTTGCGCTTGCGCTCCAACACTTGCGCTAGTGACGGCTGGACTGTGCGGTGCGAGACATTGGTGGATGGGGCCGAGGACAGCGGAGGTGAGGGTGTGGGTGCAGGCCAGGAGACGGTAGTGCCTGTGTCCTGAGAGGGGGGTTGGATCTCAGTGGCAGGTTGGGGCACAGGGGGAGAGGCAGCGGTGCAAACCGGAGGTGGTGAACGGCCTTCGTCCCACCTTGTGGGGTGCTTGGCCATCATATGTCTGCGCATGCTGGTGGTGGTGAGGCTGTTGGTGGTGGCTCCCCGGCTGATCTTGGCGCGACAAAGGTTGCACACCACTGTTCGTCGGTCGTCAGGCGTCTCTGTGAAAAACTGCCAGACCTTAGAGCACCTCGGCCTCTGCAGGGTGGCATCGCGCGAGGGTGCTCTTTGGGAAACAGTTGGTGGATTATTTGGTCTGGCCCTGCCTCCACCCCTGGCCACCGCACTGCCTCTTGCAACCTGCCCTGCTGCTGCCCTTGCCTGCCCCTCTGAAGACCTGTCCTGAGTAGGCGTTGCACACCAGGTGGGGTCAGTCACCTCATCGTCCTGCTGCTCTTCCTCCGAATCCTCTGTGCGCTCCTCCCTCGGACTTACTGCCCTTACTACTACCTCACTGCAAGACAACTGTGTCTCATCGTCATCGTCCTCCTCACCCACTGAAAGGTCTTGAGACAGTTGCCGGGAGTCCCCAGCCTCATCCCCCGGACCCCGGGAACTTTCCAATGGTTGTGCATCAGTGACGATAAACTCCTCTGGTGGGAGAGGAACCACTGCTGCCCAATCTGAGCAGGGGCCCGAGAACAGTTCCTGGGAGTCTTCCCGCTCCTGAGCATGTGTCATTGTAGTGGAGTGAGGAGGCTGGGAGGAAGGAGGAGCAGCAGACAGAGGATTCGGATTTGCAGCACTGGACGGCGCAGAACTCTGGGTGGATGATAGCTTGCTCGAAGCACTTTCTGCCATCCATGACAGGACCTGCTCACACTGCTCATTTTCTAATAAAGGTCTCCCGCATGGACCCATTAATTGGGCGATGAATGTGGGGACGCCAGAAACGTGCCTCTCTCCTAATCGCGCAGCAGTCGGCTGCGACACACCTGGATCAGGAGCTCGGCCTGTGCCCACACCCTCACTTGGGCCTATGCGTCCTCGGCCGCGTCCACGTCCTCTAGGCCTACCCCTACCCCTCAGCATGCTGTATGACCAGTGATTTCCAAGCCAGGAAAGAAATTGGCGCAAGCCTGCAGCCAAAATAGAATTTTTTCCCTTGTTTTTCAAAGGACAAGCCACACTGCGTGTATTCAATGAATACTACTAAGTTTAATAACTGTGTTGTGGCCCTGCAAATGTGTCAGAGAACTGCAGTGATGCAAAGTTATTCACTACAGCAGATCAGGGATTTCCCATGCAGGAAAAAAATTGGCGCAAGCCTGCAGCCAAAATAGAATTTTTTCCCTTGTTTTTCAAAGGACAAGCCACACTGCGTGTATTCAATGAATACTACTAAGTTTAATAACTGTGTTGTGGCCCTGCAAATGTGTCACAGAACTGCAGTGATGCAAAGTTATTCGCTACAGCAGATAAGGGATCTCCCATGCAGGAAAAAAATTGGCGCAAGCCTGCAGCCAAAATAGAATTTTTTCCCTTGTTTTTCAAAGGACAAGCCACACTGCGTGTATTCAATGAATACTACTAAGTTTAATAACTGTGTTGTGGCCCTGCAAATGTGTCACAGAACTGCAGTGATGCAAAGTTATTCGCTACAGCAGATCAGGGATTTCCCATGCAGGAAAAAAATTGGCGCAAGCCTGCAGTAAAACGTAGCTGGCTGCGTCTGATTTTTTTTAACGTTCTGCACGCAGCACACACGTACCCAGAGCCCTGAGGACTTTCAGAGGCAGGCGAAATAGAATTTTTTCCCTTGTTTTTCAAAGGAAAAGCCACACTGCGTCTATTCAATGAATAATGTATGTCTTCTGGCCCTGCCTACACAATTCTATCCCTGTAGTATTAATGCCGGGTGCAATGGTCTGCACAGCCGGTTTTGAGAAGAAAAAAAAAAAATGCAACACTGCTAACAGCAGCCTGGACAGTACTGCACACGGATAGATGTGGCCCTAGAAAGGACCGTTGGGGTTCTTGAAGCCTACACTCACTGCTAACACTCTCCCTGCCTAACCACCACTTCTGTCCCTATTGCAGGGCGCAATGCTCTGCAGATCCAGTTTTGGAAAAAAAAAAGAAAAACACTGCTAACACAGTACTGCACACTATTAGATGTGGCCCTGAGAAGGACCGTTGGGGTTCTTGAAGCCTACACTAACTCCTAACGCTCTCCCTACAGCAGCTCCAGCACGATAGCACTTTCCCTCAGCTAACTCACAAGGCATCTGAGCCGAGCCGCGGGAGGGGCCGATTTTTATACTCGGGTGACATCAGATCTCCCCAGCCACTCACAGCAGGGGGGTGGTATAGGGCTTGAACGTCACAGGGGGAAGTTGTAATGCCTTCCCTGTCTTCCAATTGGCCAGAAAAGCGCGCTAACGTCTCAGAGAGGAAACTGAAAGTAACCAGAACATCGCGTGGTACTCGTTACGAGTACCGAGCATCCCGAACACGCTAATATTCGCCCGAGTATCAAGCTCGGACGAGTACGTTCGCTCATCTCTATCCTTCACCACTATTTTCACATCTCCTGAATGTGATATCACGTCATCTCAAGTGCTAATGTCCAGTTTTGAAACAAACCATTGCTGTCATGCAAAGATGTCACCACAGAGGGTTCAACGCCGCCATGAAGCTAATTCAGCTTACATGACACAGTGACAAGCCACAATTTCACCTCTGCTGCCTGCTGAAGTTCGAAAATAACATACAGCTCATATGCAAAAACAGCTGTGTGTGTGATGTGCATGTAGCAGAGCACTGTATGTGTGTGACGTGCATGTAGCAGAGCTCTGTGGCACATTGCACCACCAGAAACACTAGTACTATAATTTCCTAGTAATTACTAGTGTAGGGAATACTGAGCAGCCATTCCCCAAGTCAAACCTGGTGGAAGATGTACAGTAAGTACAGTAATCTGAACACTTACTGATGCTGAAGCAACCTGGTATTACATAGATATATATTATGTACTATAATGGTCTTTTCCATTCCAATGCATAAATTTACTTGTTGGGCAGCCTAGATTACAGGTAAACAGAGATCTTCATATATATTATCCTGTTACATTTATTAAAAAAGACCATAAAAATTGTCTATCGTTTTTTTCTTTCCATATTTAGTTATGTAGGGAAACTGTAGCCATCTTTCTTCACACACAAGTTCAGGAATTGCTGGGGACTAGCCCTTCTGCTGCGTAGCAAGTGTCAGCAGTAAGATATGGAGTCTGCTGCTAGGCAATGACCCAAATAGTCATGATGGAGACCTCTGACTTTCATTGGGTCCTGCCCATTTCCACTTAATTTTTGTACTGAGCCAACCAGCACAAAAGGTTGTGCTATTCTGCTTGATACAGACATTAAAGCCCAGACAAAAATAAATGGATGGAAGTATGCGGGCAGACAATCACATATAAGTCACACAATATCCAATAATTAAATTATTAATCCTATTTACTATAATTCATTTTAGCCTCCATGCAAATTATAATGTTCCTATTAAGCATTAATGATTGGACATAACTTATGGTATGCAATGTGAGATCACAGACAGAAAGCTATTAGACAATGATATTTCGTTTCACTACTAATCAGCACACCGAAAGTACAGTACACACTTCACACTAAATCTAATAAGATATGTAAGATATAGATGACATGATTTACTGCTAGAATTAATTAAAAGTGTTGTCCCATGAAGCAATAGGAGGTCATAGGGCAGGTCTTTCACTGTAAGGAGTGTCTCACACTCCGGGGGACTGAGCACATCAATGTATTGTATCTATTCACCCCATTAATTTCCATTACCACTATGTAGTAGTGCACTTCAGGAAATGAGCAGCTGCCTACAATTTCTCCCAACAATACCAGCTGATCACCAGGGGTGAGAGCAGTTAGTCTAATGCAATCTGCTGAGAAGGGTTTGTCTGTCTGCTAAGAACAACATTTTTAAAAAGATAGGATTAAACTGAATTCTCCTCTGTATCTTTTAACTCTATATTCATGCAGGGCATTTATAGCTCTGTATCACAAAAAAAGCAGCCACAAGTATAAAGATATGCCAAGTATCACAAAAAAGCAACCACAAGTATAAAGATATGCCAAGTGTTAAAGGTCCAATGTCCACGGACGGATTTAATTTGCCGAATCCACGCGGGGAATCCATGCGGAAGATCTGCAATTCAAGCCGCCCACAGGGAAGCATGGGCGTCCGCACCTCAATTAAAACATGCAGATTTGTTTTACAGATTCCACAAATCATAGGATTCCATGCAGACAGCTTCCATTGAAGTCAATGGAAGCCGTCCGATCTGCGACCCGTCTATTTTATAAAAACTGGGTTTATTTAGTTTAGAAAAAAGGCATCTGATTGGTGATCTATAACACTTCCATAGTAGTGATAACTATGTATAAATATATCAGGGGACAATACAGAGATCTGGGGCCTGGATGCTTTCTTGAGTGTGACAATATTACATACTATAGTCAATGTTAAAGTCATTGATTAATTCAGAAGGGTTGTTGATCCAGAGAGTTATTCTGATTGCCAGATTTTGAGTTGGGGAGGATTTTTTCCCCCTAAAATGTGAAAGATGGCTTCTACCTCATGGGGTTTTTTACCTTCCCCTGGATCAACATTGCAGAATAATAGGCTGAATTGGATAGGCATATGTCTGTTTTCAGCCTTACACGCTTTGCTACCATGTATTTTTTTAAAAAAACAATCTATTTTTATTGCAATACATTTCAAAATAGTGTAAAGAAAAGAGGTAAAAGCGAAGGAAGATAAGAGTAATAGCAATTTGAGACTGGCAGGTCCAGGTTAAGAGGATATATGTTACAGCACATCAGTAGTTCACATGTGATAAGTAAAAATTAAATTGAATCAGGCAGTAAAGATTCATGAACAATGTATAACAAGGAAACAGAAAAACAAAGGTAGTCTTCAGTATGGTGTCCCAGTAAGAAAAAAAATAAGTTAAATGCCAATTCAAGTCAGATAGTGGTGGTGGAGAGTGATATAGGAGGAAAGCGTGTGAGGGGAGAAACAGGGTGAATGTATATGATAAAGGAGGAGATGGTTCCTTGTTTAGCTACAGCAAGGGAATGAGAAGTTTAGCCGCCGAGATTAGCAATGTTGGGAGTCTTGTATTTGAGGGTATGAAGCCAGAGGAGGGTTTCCAAACTACGACTCCTTCTGGACAAAAGTTTAACCCTTTCCAATCCACTGTCTGACGTCTAAAGACATTATGATTTAAGACTGTACAGCTCCGATGTTGGAAGACGTCTGTCGGGGTTCTCTTACTGTATAATGCTAGCCTCTCTGCTCTTGGAGCCTATCCAATGTGTCACCTCATGCAGTACTGGCTTTAATGAGCATATAGCGCCGGTGTGTAACGGCAGAAAAAGACTAAGCCCCCTAGGAAAATCTGGATACAAATTGGATTGGAAAGGGTTAAGTTAGTAAACAAATTTTATTGATTTATTCTTGTATTTGTACCCAAAAGGGTTTAATTTTCAGGCAGTCCCACCAAATTTGGGGGAGGGAGCTGTTGTGAAATCCCCATCTCCAGCAGCAGTCTGTAGGTAGAAGGTTCAATTTAAAAAGGCTAGCAGGATTTTTATACCATCTTGTGAGTAGTCTGCAAGAATTTTCTCATATGATTGTGCATCTACTAAACCCATGTGGATTGGTAAGGAGTTTGCTTGTATCTTCTCTGGAAAAATTAGGTTTTAAGTCCTTCTCCCATTTTCTTAGGAACCAGGGGTTACCAAGGGCAGAATTAAGCAATAATCTATATATATAAAGATGAAAGCCCTCACTGACTCACTCACTGACTGACTGACTGATTCACTGACTGACTGACTCGCCACTAATTCTCCAACTTCCCGATGTCGTAGAAGCATGAAATTTGGCACAATCATAGATTATATGCAAAATAGGAAAAGTGGAGGGGTCCCAACTCGAATATTCAATTCTAGCGCAAAAGATTTAGCGTCCAAATTTTATGTACGGAATCTAATTCTCTCACTTCCCGTTGTCATAGAAACATGAAATTTGGCACAATCATAGATTATGTCATAAATAGGAAAAGTTAATGGGTCCCCACTCGATTATTCAATTCTAAGCGCAAAAGAATTAGCGTCCAAATTTTACGTAGGGAATCTGATTCTCTCACTTCCCGATGTCATAAAAACTGGAAATTTGGTACAAGCATTGATTATGTCATAAATAGGAAAAGCTAATGGGTCCCAACTCAATTATTCAATTCTAAGCACGAAAGAATTACTGTCCAAATTTTACATAGGGAATCTAATTCTCTCACTTCCCAATGTCATAGAAACTTGAAATTTGGTACGAGCATTGATTATGTCATAATTAGGAAAAGTTAATGTGTTCCAACTCGATTATTCAATTCTAAGCGCAAAAGAATTAGCGTTCAAATTTTACGTACGGAATCTAATTCTCTCACTTCCTGATGTAATTTTATATAAAGGAAATGTCGCATGGTTACCTCCACGTGGTGTTTCCTGGGTAACGCAAAGAACCATGCAAAATAGTGAACATATTTTTTTCCTCGATATCTCTAAAGTAACGATGACTTCATAAGATTTTCCGTGTGAACACCAGATAAACACCAGTACCAAATTAACTCGGGCGAAGCCGGGTATATCAGCTAGTCCTTTATATAAACGTCTTGTAAATTTGTGTGGTTGGGATGGGAGGGAAGGATGCGTTTCAAACCATAGCGGGTCTCTCAGTTTGTCGTGGAATAGGTTTTGGAATGTCTTAACCGAGTTAAAGATATCAAAGGTTTCCATAAAATTAAGTGTTGTAGAATTATGTGAATTGGACCTGGATTGTTTATTTTAGTGCCTTTAAGGATGTCACGTATTGTTGAGAAATTCAATTTGTTCCATACCCGGAGTGCCTTGAGGGATTTATTAGCAAGCATTCAGGGGATTAAGTAAGCTGAGAATAAATGGGAGAGTTTCATAGGTTCAGAAGTGCTCTTGTGGATTTCTTTCATGACCAGGATTGTGCCTTTTATAGTGGGGCTAATACCATGTTCTGTTATTTTTGTAGGGCTGTTTGATCAGAGGAGATAATAGTATTCGGGACCCAGTAAAGATCTTTCAATATTTATTGTAGGGGACTCTAATGAAGTGTTTGTTAAGGAGAGCCATCTAGTTAAGGGGATTGTAGTAAAGATGTACACTTGTTTTGTAGTAAAGATGTACACTTTGAAGACTGAAGCTAATTTGTGGTTTTTTAAAAATTAAATAAGAGCGTGCAAGGTGTGGTGTGTGACTGCTCCACACAAATTCGAGAAAAGAGTTGTTTTATTTTATTAAAGAAATACTTAGGGACAGCTATTGGGACTGTTTGAAGGGTGTATGAGATAGTGGGAAGGACGTGTGTAAAACACTTTTTTTTTTCCGGCCCAACCAGGAGAGTAATGGTACATTAGGGTGTTGAAATTGCTTTTGCATTTTTTTGATGAGAGGGGTGTAATTAGATCTCTAAAAAAAGGAAAGGTAAACAGTCAATGTGATACCTAAATATTTGAGAAGACCACATAAATGTGATATGTTGTTTTATGGGGGCAATAAGATTTTCAGTAACTGAAACATTCAGGGCTTCAGATTTGTTGTAGTTTGTTTAACATTTGAAATTTTACCGAAAAGATCAAAGATCTCGAGAATCGAAGGGAACGCTTTTTTTTTTCGGCTTTGTCATTAGGACCAAAAGGTCATCTGCAAAAGCAGCTGTGGAATGGGTGACATTCCCCACTTTTAAACCTTATTTAGGGCATTGTCATATTTTTTGTGGTAGGGTTTCCATCACCAATATAAATAGGGTTGGAGTTAAAGGACAACCATGTTTGGTTCCATTTTTAATCAGAAAGGCGTTAGAGAGGGTTCCGTTGACTTGAACGCCAGCAGAAGCTTGTGTGTAAAGGGTGAACATAGCAGAATTGAATTGTGGTGGGAATCCAAATTTAGATAGGACATTTTGCATATAGCTCCAATCAACTCTGTCAAAGGCCTTTTCGATGTCTATGCCTAGGACTACCAATAGGATTTTGATGTAATGTATAGCGTGGATGATGCAATATGTATTGAATTTTCCTTTCCTGTTTGGGAGAAACCTGACCTGGTCAGGTTGTATTAGCTTAGAAAGAAGAGGGAAGATACGTTGGGCGATAAGTTTTGCCCATAATTTGAGATCTTAGTTTAGTAAGGAAATAAGGTGATAGTTACTGCATAGTTCAGGGTTCTTGTCTTCTTTGGGAATTATAGTAATCAAAGCTTCCAGAGTTTGTTTGGGAAGTTGAGTACTAGCGAATAGGGAATTGCAGACCTTAAAGAATTTCTTGTAATAACAAGTGGGGAGTCCATGTGGGCTTTTTCCATTGGGTATGGAAGAGAGGCCCCTTGTTACTTCGGTGCTTGTGAATGGTTGAAGTAGTGGAATTTTAACTTCTTCAGTTAGTTTAGGATGTAACAGGAAATTTACAAAGGTGTCAATAGAGAGGGGTATTGTATGTGTTGGCTCCATGGGTTGTTTTTTAAGGAATCATAGTAGGTTATGAATTTGGTGGCGATGTCTGTATTACCAGAGCCAGATCTTATTTTGTGAATAAATGCCCTTGCTTTTTAATACATTTTGACATGGCTTTAGAACCTTTGTCTGCGTGTGCGTATATTTTATATCTAGCAGAGTGGAATGTTTTAGCTGCTTTCACATTTAGGAGGTCCTTCAATCTATTTCTTAGTTTCTTTAAAGTCAACTAAAAGGTCAGCAATCATTGACTTGTAAATTAGATTGTAATGTAGATTTTCTATGCTGGAAATTTTGAAAAAAAGGGAGTTAGTTTTCAACTCTCTCTATTTTTTATCTCTTGTCCCTATCACTATGAATTCAACTCTAATGTATGCTTTATGTGATTCCCAAAGAATTGGGGAGAAGATTTCTGGCGTATCATTCAGGCTGAAGAAATCTGAAAGTTTTTCCGAGTGTAAGAGAACATATCTTTCATTCTCGATAAGAGTGCTATTTAGACACCATGACCAATCTCTGACAGAAAGGCTCTGGCTACAGAGTGTCGTTGAAATTGGTGCATGATCAGAGATTGTTATTGAGTCTATATCTGTGTCAATGACAGACGGAATATATTTTTTGAAAATGAAAAGATAGAAGATTCTATGGAAAAAGGAGTGGACGTTTGAGAAATAGCTAGAATCTTTAACCTCTTTATTTAACAATCTGCATGAGTCTCTAAGGTCAAGTTCAGAAAAGGGCATTTTTGAGTTTTCATAGTTATTTTGGAGGGGGTTGAGTGAAATTGTGAGGTGGTATTCAATAATGGGTCGAGGACCAAATTGAGGTCACCTCCCACTATAACCAAACCCTCAACAAATTCCATGAACTTCTCAAGTGTGTGGAGCAACCAAACCACTTTATTTTTGATTCGGGGCGTAAAGATTCCCAAATGAAATTCTTGTGTGTGCAGGTGTGGTTGATATGGCTGGCTGATGGTGAGGAGTTCTCTAGCTAGCCAATCACCGTAGGTCTGTGAACATAAATACCAGTCCCTCTTGTTGTTCCTGCCTGTTACCATCTAGGTTGAGCCATGCCCCTAGGTTCCAGCGTAGGACCACCCTATTCAGACGAGTGCCCTGCTTGTAGACAGGGTTCACAGAAAGTGGCCACATACTTACTGATACACTGATACAAAAGGGTAGGCAATAACACCACATCCCTCAACATGCAGACAGCCAAACTGCTAAATGGAGGACCTAAAGGCTCCCTTAGCGTTCAAAGCCGCACTGCATGTTACTGCTAAATATTAACACAAGGTATTGGTTAATATTTTGGCCAAAATACACAAGCTCACAAGCCCGCAGCAAGGGTCCTTATTTCCTTGTGAATCCTTACACTAAAATCAATTCAAATCATAGACAAGGAAAATATAAACAGACAAAAACAATCACAGAAAACGGCCATATACTTACTAATATACTGATACAAGAGGACAGGCAATAACACTGCATCCCTCAACATGCAGAAAGTCAGACTGCCAAAAGGAGGATTCCAAATTTTGTGTACTATTCGTGCACAAAAAAGGCATATACATGGTGTCAGGCCACATGGTATGTGTAGTGCACCATGCAGGTTCACAACTTAATAACCACTTAATGACGTGGGCCCTTTTTTTTCCATTTTTGTTTCCCCCGCCACCCTCTTTTAACCCCTTAATGACATGGCCTATTTTGGCGTTGAGGACCAAGCGATTTTTGGTATTTTTCCATCTCCATTTTTCAAAAGCCATAACTTTTTTATTTTTCCGTTGACGCGGCCTTATAAGGGCTTGTTTTTTGCGCGGCGAGCTGTACTTTTTATCGGTGCCACTTTTCGGTACATAGACTATATCGTAAAACTTTTATAATTTTTTTTATGATAACAGGGAGAGAAAACACATCAATTCTGCCATAGATTTTTTTTTTTACAGCGTTAATCATGCAGCATACATGACATACTAAATTTTTTCTGCGGGTCGGTACGGTTACAACGATACCAAAATTCTTTTATTTTTTTTTAGGTTTTTACACTTTTTTGCAATAAAAACCCTTTTTTTTGGAAATCTTTTTTTTTTCTCTATAGCTGCATTCAAAGTCCTGTAACTTTTTTATTTTACTATGTACGGAGCTCTATAAGGGCTTATTTTTTGCGAGACGAGCTGTAGTTTTTTTGGGGAATGTACGGTTTTTTTGATCACTTTTATTGCATTTTTTGGGAGGCAAAATGCTGTTTTTTAGCGTTTTTGTCGTACAAAATAAAAAGCGTGTTCAACTTTTTGTACACGTTGTTATGGACGTGTCAATACCCAATGTGGGGTTTTAATTTTTTTTAACCTTTTTTTATGCTAATATTAGAAAAAGCATTAAAAAAAGGGGTTTTTTTAACATTTTTTTTAACATTTTTCTTTTTTTTCTTTTCTTTTTCTTTTTTTTACACTATTTGAGTCCCTCTGAGGGACTTGCAGCACTATGCCTATGATTGCTGTCATAAGGCATGGCAGAGCTAATGCTCTGCCATGCCTTATCGCTTATACAGGTGACAGGCCGGGTGACAGGCCGGGCTCTCGCGATGACATCGCGAGAGCCGGCCGGAGACACAGAGGGAGTGCGCTCCCTCTGTGAACTCTTTCCCTGCCGCGATCTACTTAGATCGCGGCAGGGAAGGGGTTAACAGCGGGAGGCGCATCTCCGATCATATGTGATCTCGCGCTATCCCCAGGACGTACCGGTATGTCCTGTTGCGGGAAGTACCAGGCTCCCAGGACCTACTGGTACATCCTGGGGAGGGAAGGGGTTAAAAAGTCGTAACTCCTTTATTTATCCAACGATGTAGCTGTATGCGTGCTTGCTTTCTGCAGGACGAGTTGTATGTTTCAATGATGCTATTTAATGTACCATATAATGTAAAAACAAAGGTAGTCTTCAGTATGGTGTCCCAGTAAGAAAAAAAATAAGTTAAATGCCAATTCAAGTCAGATAGTGGTGGTGGAGAGTGATGTAGGAGGAAAGCGGGTGAGGGGAGAAGCAGGGTGAATGTATATGATAAAGGAGGAGATGGTTCCTTGTTTAGCTACAGCAAGGGAATGAGAAGTTTAGCCGCCGAGATTAGCAATGTTGGGAGTCTTGTATTTGAGGGTATGAAGCCAGAGGAGGGTTTCCAAACTACGACTCCTTCTGGACAAAAGTTTAAGTTAGTAAACAAATTTTATTGATTTATTCTTGTATTTGTACCCAAAAGGGTTTAATTTTCAGGCAGTCCCACCCAATTTGGGGGAGGGAGCTGTTGTGAAATCCCCATCTCCAGCAGCAGTCTGTAGGTAGAAGGTTCAACTTAAAAAGGCTAGCAGGATTTTTATACCATCTTGTGAGTAGTCTGCAAGAATTTTCTCATATGATTGTGCATCTACTAAACCCATGTGGATTGGTAAGGATTTTGCCTGTATCTTCTCTGGAAAAATTAGGTTTTAAGTCCTTCTCCCATTTTCTTAGGAACCAGGGGTTACCAAGGGCAGAATTAAGCAATAATCTATATATATAAAGACGAAACCCCTCACTGACTCACTCACTGACTGATTCACTGACTGACTGACTGATTCACTGACTGACTGACTCGCCACTAATTCTCCAACTTCCCGATGTCGTAGAAGCATGAAATTTGGCACAATCATAGATTATATGCAAAATAGGAAAAGTGGAGGGGTCCCAACTCAAATATTCAATTCTAGCGCAAAAGATTTAGCGTCCAAATTTTATGTACGGAATCTAATTCTCTCACTTCCCGTTGTCATAGAAACATGAAATTTGGCACAATCATAGATTATGTCATAAATAGGAAAAGTTAATGGGTCCCAACTCGATTATTCAATTCTAAGCGCAAAAGAATTAGCGTCCATATTTTACGTAGGGAATCTGATTCTCTCACTTCCCGATGTCATAAAAACTGGAAATTTGGTACAAGCATTGATTATGTCATAAATAGGAAAAGCTAATGGGTCCCAACTCGATTATTCAATTCTAAGCGCGAAAGAATTACCGTCCAAATTTTACATAGGGAATCTAATTCTCTCACTTCCCAATGTCATAGAAACTTGAAATTTGGTACAAGCATTGATTATGTCATAATTAGGAAAAGTTAATGTGTTCCAACTCGATTATTCAATTCTAAGCGCAAAAGAATTAGCGTCCAAATTTTACATACGGAATCTAATTCTCTCACTTCCTGATGTAATTTTATATAAAGGAAATGTCGCATGGTTACCTCCACGTGGTGTTTCCTGGGTAACACAAAGAACCATGCAAAATGGTGAACATATTTTTTTCCTCGATATCTCTAAAGTAACGACGACTTCATAAGATTTTCCGTGTGAACACTAGATAAACACCAGTACCAAATTAACTCGGGCGAAGCCGGGTATATCAGCTGGTCCTTTATATAAACGTCTTGTAAATTTGTGTGGTTGGGATGGGAGGGAAGGATGCGTTTCAAACCATAGCGGGTCTCTCAGTTTGTCGTGGAATAGGTTTTGGAATGTCTTAACCGAGTTAAAAATATCAAAGGTTTCCATAAAATTAAGTGTTGTAGAATTATTTGAATTGGACCTGGATTGTTTATTTTAGTGCCTTTAAGGATGTCACGTATTGTTGAGAAATTCAATTTGTTCCATACCCGGAGTGCCTTGAGGGATTTATTAGCAAGCATTCAGGGGATTAAGTAAGCTGAGAATAAATGGGAGAGTTTCATAGGTTCAGAAGTGCTCTTGTGGATTTCTTTCATGACCAGGATTGTGCCTTTTATAGTGGGGCTAATACCATGTTCTGTTATTTTTGTAGGGCTGTTTGATCAGATGAGATAATAGTATTTGGGACCCAGTAAAGATCTTTCAATATTTATTGTAGGGGACTCTAATGAAGTGTTTGTTAAGGAGAGCCATCTAGTTAAGGGGATTGTAGTAAAGATGTACACTTGTTTTGTAGTAAAGATGTACACTTTGAAGACTGAAGCTAATTTGTGTGGTTTTTTAAAAATTAAATAGGAGCGTGCAAGGTGTGGTGTGTGACCGCTCCACACAAATTCGAGAAAAGAGTTGTTTTATTTTATTAAAGAAATACTTAGGGACAGCTATTGGGACTGTTTGAAGGGTGTATGAGATAGTGGGAAGGACGTGTGTAAAAAAAAAATTTTTCCGGCCCAACCAGGAGAGTAATGGTACATTAGGGTGTTGAAATTGCTTTTGCATTTTTTTGATGAGAGGGGTGTAATTAGATCTCTAAAAAAAGGAAAGGTAAACAGTCAATGTGATACCTAAATATTTGAGAACACCACATAAATGTGATATGTTGTTTTATGGGGGCAATAAGATTTTCAGTAACTGAAACATTCAGGGCTTCAGATTTGTTGTAGTTTGTTTAACATTTGAAATTTTACCGAAAAGATCAAAGATCTCGAGAATCGAAGGGAACGCTTTTTTTTTCGGCTTTGTCATTAGGACCAAAAGGTCATCTGCAAAAGCAGCTGTGGAATGGGTGACATTCCCCACTTTTAAACCTTATTTAGGGCATTGTCATATTTTTTGTGGTAGGGTTTCCATCACCAATATAAATAGGGTTGGAGTTAAAGGACAACCATGTCTGGTTCCATTTTTAATCAGAAAGGCGTTAGAGAGGGTTCCGTTGACTTGAACGCCAGCAGAAGCTTGTGTGTAAAGGGTGAACATAGCAGAATTGAATTGTGGTGGGAATCCAAATTTAGATAGGACATTTTGCATGTAGCTCCAATCAACTCTGTCAAAGGCCTTTTCGATGTCTATGCCTAGGACTACCAATGGGATTTTGATGTAATGTATAGCGTGGATGATGCAATATGTATTGAATTTTCCTTTCCTGTTTGGGAGAAACCTGACCTGGTCAGGTTGTATTAGCTTAGAAAGAAGAGGGAAGATACGTTGGGCGATAAGTTTTGCCCATAATTTGAGATCTTAGTTTAGTAAGGAAATAAGGTGATAGTTACTGCATAGTTCAGGGTTCTTGTCTTCTTTGGGAATTATAGTAATCAAAGCTTCCAGAGTTTGTTTGGGAAGTTGAGTACTAGCGAATAGGGAATTGCAGACCTTAGAGAATTTCTTGTAATAACAAGTGGGGAGTCCATGTGGGCTTTTTCCATTGGGTATGGAAGAGAGGCCCCTTGTTACTTCGGTGCTTGTGAATGGTTGAAGTAGTGGAATTTTAACTTCTTCAGTTAGTTTAGGATGTAACAGGAAATTTACAAAGGTGTCAATAGAGAGGGGTATTGTATGTGTTGGCTCCATGGGTTGTTTTTTAAGGAATCATAGTAGGTTATGAATTTGGTGGCGATGTCTGTATTACCAGAGCCAGATCTTATTTTGTGAATAAATGCCCTTGCTTTTTAATACATTTTGACATGGCTTTAGAACCTTTGTCTGCGTGTGCGTATATTTTATATCTAGCAGAGTGGAATGTTTTAGCTGCTTTCACATTTAGGAGGTCCTTCAATCTATTTCTTAGTTTCTTTAAAGTCAACTAAAAGGTCAGCAATCATTGACTTGTAAATTAGATTGTAATGTAGATTTTCTATGCTGGAAATTTTGAAAAAAAGGGAGTTAGTTTTCAACTCTCTCTATTTTTTATCTCTTGTCCCTATCACTATGAATTCAACTCTAATGTATGCTTTATGTGATTCCCAAAGAATTGGGGAGAAGATTTCTGGCGTATCATTCAGGCTGAAGAAATCTGAAAGTTTTTCCGAGTGTAAGAGAACATATCTTTCATTCTCGATAAGAGTGCTATTTAGACACCATGACCAATCTCTGACAGAAAGGCTCTGGCTACAGAGTGTCGTTGAAATTGGTGCATGATCAGAGATTGTTATTGAGTCTATATCTGTGTCAATGACAGACGGAATATATTTTTTGAAAATGAAAAGATAGAAGATTCTATGGAAAAAGGAGTGGACGTTTGAGAAATAGCTAGAATCTTTAACCTCTTTATTTAACAATCTGCATGAGTCTCTAAGGTCAAGTTCAGAAAAGGGCATTTTTGAGTTTTCATAGTTATTTTGGAGGGGGTTGAGTGAAATTGTGAGGTGGTATTCAATAATGGGTCGAGGACCAAATTGAGGTCACCTCCCACTATAACCAAACCCTCAACAAATTCCATGAACTTCTCAAGTGTGTGGAGCAACCAAACCACTTTATTTTTGATTCGGGGCGTAAAGATTCCCAAATGAAATTCTTGTGTGTGCAGGTGTGGTTGATATGGCTGGCTGATGGTGAGGAGTTCTCTAGCTAGCCAATCACCGTAGGTCTGTGAACATAAATACCAGTCCCTCTTGTTGTTCCTGCCTGTTACCATCTAGGTTGAGCCATGCCCCTAGGTTCCAGCGTAGGACCACCCTATTCAGACGAGTGCCCTGCTTGTAGACAGGGTTCACAGAAAGTGGCCACATACTTACTGATACACTGATACAAAAGGGTAGGCAATAACACCACGTCCCTCAACATGCAGACAGCCAAACTGCTAAATGGAGGACCTAAAGGCTCCCTTAGCGTTCAAAGCCGCACTGCATGTTACTGCTAAATATTAACACAAGGTATTGGTTAATATTTTGGCCAAAATACACAAGCTCACAAGCCCGCAGCAAGGGTCCTTATTTCCTTGTGAATCCTTACACTAAAATCAATTCAAATCATAGACAAGGAAAATATAAACAGACAAAAACAATCACAGAAAACGGCCATATACTTACTAATATACTGATACAAGAGGACAGGCAATAACACTGCATCCCTCAACATGCAGAAAGTCAGACTGCCAAAAGGAGGATTCCAAATTTTGTGTACTATTCGTGCACAAAAAAGGCATATACATGGTGTCAGGCCACATGGTATGTGTAGTGCACCATGCAGGTTCACAACTTAATAACCACTTAATGACGTGGGCCCTTTTTTTTCCATTTTTGTTTCCCCCGCCACCCTCTTTTAACCCCTTAATGACATGGCCTATTTTGGCGTTGAGGACCAAGCGATTTTTGGTATTTTTCCATCTCCATTTTTCAAAAGCCATAACTTTTTTATTTTTCCGTTGACGCGGCCTTATAAGGGCTTGTTTTTTGCGCGGCGAGCTGTACTTTTTATCGGTGCCACTTTTCGGTACATAGACTATATCGTAAAACTTTTATAATTTTTTTTATGATAACAGGGAGAGAAAACACATCAATTCTGCCATAGATTTTTTTTTTTACAGCGTTAATCATGCAGCATACATGACATACTAAATTTTTTCTGCGGGTCGGTACGGTTACAACGATACCAAAATTCTTTTATTTTTTTTTAGGTTTTTACACTTTTTTGCAATAAAAACCCTTTTTTTTGGAAATCTTTTTTTTTTCTCTATAGCTGCATTCAAAGTCCTGTAACTTTTTTATTTTACTATGTACGGAGCTCTATAAGGGCTTATTTTTTGCGAGACGAGCTGTAGTTTTTTTGGGGAATGTACGGTTTTTTTGATCACTTTTATTGCATTTTTTGGGAGGCAAAATGCTGTTTTTTAGCGTTTTTGTCGTACAAAATAAAAAGCGTGTTCAACTTTTTGTACACGTTGTTATGGACGTGTCAATACCCAATGTGGGGTTTTAATTTTTTTTAACCTTTTTTTATGCTAATATTAGAAAAAGCATTAAAAAAAGGGTTTTTTTTAACATTTTTTTTAACATTTTTCTTTTTTTTCTTTTCTTTCTTTTTTTTACACTATTTGAGTCCCTCTGAGGGACTTGCAGCACTATGCCTATGATTGCTGTCATAAGGCATGGCAGAGCTAATGCTCTGCCATGCCTTATCGCTTATACAGGTGACAGGCCGGGTGACAGGCCGGGCTCTCGCGATGACATCGCGAGAGCCGGCCGGAGACACAGAGGGAGTGCGCTCCCTCTGTGAACTCTTTCCCTGCCGCGATCTACTTAGATCGCGGCAGGGAAGGGGTTAACAGCGGGAGGCGCATCTCCGATCATATGTGATCTCGCGCTATCCCCAGGACGTACCGGTATGTCCTGTTGCGGGAAGTACCAGGCTCCCAGGACCTACTGGTACATCCTGGGGAGGGAAGGGGTTAAAAAGTCGTAACTCCTTTATTTATCCAACGATGTAGCTGTATGCGTGCTTGCTTTCTGCAGGACGAGTTGTATGTTTCAATGATGCTATTTAATGTACCATATAATGTACTGGAAAACCTTTTAAGTGGAGTATAATGAAGAAAAAATGACCCCCCCCTCCCCAGCATACTATTTGGCCCTGGCCAGGCCATGGTTACTTATTGCATATTATTTTCTCGGAAATCTGCATTGACAGTTGTGATTAAAATAACAATTGTTTGCTATTATCTTAGTACACACCCATTTGGAAGATACAAGGTTTGTAATCACTCCGTTACCTCAAGACTGGAAATCTTTCCATACTGCTGTACCCCTGTATTAAAGCTTAATTGAAAACTCAATAAATACTATTGTAAAAAAAAATAAAAAATGACATTCCGCCATCATTCAGTGCGTCTTGTTTCTACCGCACATACCGCAACAAAAATGACATGATTTCTTTATTCTATGGGTCAGTACGATTACTACCAAACTTGTGTAGTTTTTTACAATTATTTTCTGCCGCCATCTTCTCCGCGCAATAACTTTTTTATTTTTCCGTCTACGTCATTGTGCGAGAGCTCTTTTGTTGCAAGACGTCTTGTAGTTTACGCTGTTACCATTTTGGAATATATATGACTTTTTGATCACTTTTTATTGCATTTTTTTCTGTGAGACAGGTAGAGATGAGCAAGTATACTCGCTAATAGAGATGAGCGAGCACCAAAATGCTCGGGTGCTCGTTATTCGGGACGAACTTTTCGCGATGCTCGAGGGTTCGTTTCGAGTAACGAACCCCATTGAAGTCAATGGGCGACCCGAGCATTTTTGTATTTCGCCGATGCTCGCTAAGGTTTCCTTGTGTGAAAATCTGGGCAATTCAAGAAAGTGATGGGAACGACACAGAAACGGATAGGGCAGGTGAGGGGCTACATGTTGGGCTGCATCTCAAGTTCACAGGTCCCACTATTAAGCCACAATAGCGGCAAGAGTGGGCCCCCCCCCTCCCAAAAACTTTTACTTCTGAAAAGCCCTCATTAGCATGGCATACCTTAGCTAAGCACCACACTACCTCCAACAAAGCACAATCACTGCCTGCATGACACTCCACTGCCACTTCTCCTGTGTTACATGCTGCCCAACCGCCCCCCCCTCCCCCCACAGCGCACACCAAAGTGTCCCTGCGCAGCCTTCAGCTGCCCTAATGCCTCACCACCCTCATGTCTATTTAGAAGTGCGTCTGCCATGAGGAGGAACCGCAGGCACACACTGCAGAGGTTGGCACGGCTAGGCAGCGACCCTCTTTAAAAGGGGCGGGGCGATAGCCCACAATGCTGTACAGAAGCAATGAGAAATAGAATCCTGTGCCACCGCCATCAGGAGCTGCACACGTGGGCATAGCAATGGGGAACCAATGTGTCACACACTATTCATTCTGTCAAGGTGTCTCTGCATGCCCCAGTCAGACTGGGGTTCTTTACAAGTGGACACAGATGCATTTATAATTCCCTGTGGACCCACAGCATGGGTGGGTGCCAGGAAGCCACCGGCGGTACATAGAAATATCCCATTGCATTGCCCAACACAGCTGAGGTAGTAATGTTGTGCTTAATACAGGTGGGCTTCGGCCCACACTGCATGCCCCAGTCTGACTGGGGTTCTTTACAAGTGGACAGATGTAGGTTAAACTCTGTGTGCACCTACAGCATGGGTGGCTCCCTGGAACCCACCGGCGGTACATAGAAATATCCCATTGCATTGCCCAACACAGCTGAGGTAGTAATGTCGTGCTTAATGCAGGTGGGCTTCGGCCCACACTGCATGCCCCAGTCAGACTGGGGTTCATTACAAGTGGAAACAGATGCATTTATAATTCCCTGTGGACCCACAGCAGGGGTGGGTGCCAGGAAGCCACCGGCGGTACATAGAAATATCCCATTGCATTGCCCAACACAGCTGAGGTAGTAATGTTGTGCTTAATACAGGTGGGCTTCGGCCCACACTGCATGCCCCAGTCAGACTGGGGTTCTTTACAAGTGGACAGATGTAGGTTAAACTCCGTGTGCACCTACAGCATGGGTGGCTCCCTGGAACCCACCGGCGGTACATAAAAATATCCCATTGCATTGCCCAACACAGCTGAGGTAGTAATGTCGTGCTTAATGCAGGTGGGCTTCGGCCCACACTGCATGCCCCAGTCAGACTGGGGTTCTTTACAAGTGGAAACAGATGCATTTATAATTCCCTGTGGACCCACAGCATGGTTGGGTGCCAAGAAGCCACCGGCGGTACACAGAAATATCACATTGCATTGCCCAACACAGCGGATGTAACGTCAGCTGTAATGCAGGTGGGCTAAAAATTCATTTGATTACACTGTAGGCGAGGGCCCACAAAAATTGCTGTATCAACAGTACTAATGTACATCCAAAAAATTGGCCATGGCCAACCAAGAGGGCAGGTGAAACCCATTAATCGCTTTGGTTAATGTGGCTTAAGTGGTAACTAGGCCTGGAGGCAGCCCAGTTTAACGAAAAATTGGTTCAAGTTAAAGTTTCAACGCTTTTAAGAGCATTGAAACATATAAAAATTGTTTACAAAAATTATATGAGTGAGCCTTGTGGCCCTAAGAAAAATTGCCCATTCAGCGTGTTTACGTGAGGTTTCAGGAGGAGGAGCAGTAGAAGGAGGAGGAATATTATACACAGATTGATGAAGCAGAAATGTCCCCGTTTTGGATGGTGAGAGAGAACGTAGCTTCCATCCGCAGGTGCAGCCTACGTATTGCTTACGTATCGCTGCTGTCCGCTGGTGGAGAAGAGAAGTCTGGGGAAATCCAGGCTTTGTTCATCTTGATGAGTGTAAGCCTATCGGCACTGTCGGTTGACAGGTGGGTACGCTTATCTGTGATGATTCCCCCAGCCACACTAAACACACTCTCTGACAAGACGCTAGCCGCAGGACAAGCAAGCACCTCCAGGGCATACAGCGCGAGTTCAGGCCACGTGTCCAGCTTCGACACCCAGTAGTTGTAGGGGGCAGAGGCGTCACGGAGGACGGTCGTGCGATCGGCTACGTACTCCCTCACCATCCTTTTACAGTGCTCCCGCCGACTCAGCCTTGACTGGGGAGCGGTGACACAGTCTTGCTGGGGAGCCATAAAGCTGGCAAAGGCCTTGGAGAATGTTCCCCTGCCTGCGCTGTACATGCTGCCTGATCTCTGCGCCTCCCCTGCTACCTGGCCCTCGGAACTGCGCCTTCTGCCACTAGCGCTGTCGGATGGGAAGTTTACCATCAGTTTGTCCACCAGCGCCCTGTGGTATAGCATCATTCTCGAACCCCTTTCCTCTTCGGGAATGAGAGTGCAAAGGCTCTCCTTATACCGTGGATCGAACAGTGTGTACACCCAGTAATCCGTAGTGGCCAGAATGCGTGTAACGCGAGGGTCTCGAGAAAGGCATCCTAACATGAAGTCAGCCATGTGTGCCAGGGTACCTGTACGCAACACATGGCTGTCCTCACTAGGAAGATCACTTTCAGGATCCTCCTCCTCCTCCTCTTCCTCCTCCTCAGGCCATACACGCTGAAAGGATGACAGCCCAGCAGCATGTGTACCCTCACCAGTGGGCCAAGCTGTCTCTTCCCCCTCCTTCTCATCCTCCTCATGCTCCTCCTCCTCCTCCTCAACGCGCTGAGATATAGACAGGCGGGTGCTCTGACTATCCAGCGACATACTGTCTTCCCCCGGCTCTGTTTCCGAGCGCAAAGCGTCTGCCTTTATGCTTTGCAGGGAACTTCTCAAGATGCATAGCAGAGGAATGGTGACGCTAATGATTGCAGCATCGCCGCTCACCACCTGGGTAGACTGCTCAAATTTTCCAAAGACCTGGCAGATGGCTGCCAACCAGGGCCACTCTTCTGTAAATAATTGAGGAGGCTGACTCCCACTGCGCCGCGCAAGTTGGAGTTGGTATTCCACTATAGCTCTACGCTGCTCATAGAGTCTGGCCAACATGTGGAGCGTAGAGTTCCACTGTGTGGGCATGTCGCACAGCAGTCGGTGCACTGGCAGATTAAACCTATGTTGCAGTGTCCGCAGGGTGGCAGCGTGTGTGTAGGATTTGCGGAAATGTGCGCAGAGCTGGCGCACCTTTCCGAGCAGGTATGACAAGTGGGGGTAGCTTTTCAGAAAGCGCTGAACCACCAAATTAAAGACATGGGCCAGGCATGGCACGTGCGTGAGGCTGCCGAGCTGCAGAGCAGCCACCAGCTTACGGCCGTTGTCACACACGACCATGCCCGGTTGGAGGCTCAGCGGCGCAAGCCAGTGGTCGGTCTGCTCTGTCAGACCCTGCAGCAGTTCGTGGGCCGTGTGCCTCTTCTCTCCTAAGCTGAGTAGTTTCAGCACGGTCTGCTGACGCTTGCCCACCGCTGTGCTGCCACGCCGCATGACACCGACTGCTGGCGACGTGCTGCTGACACATCTTGATTGCGAGACAGAGGTTGCGTTGGAGGAGGAGGAAGGTGCTTTAGTGGAGGAAGCATACACCGCCGCAGATACCACCACCGAGCTGTGGCTCGCAATTCTGGGGGTGGGTAGGACGTGAGCGGTCCCAGGCTCTGACTCTGTCCCAGCCTCCACTAAATTCACCCAATGTGCCGTCAGGGAGATATAGTGGCCCTGCCCGCCTGTGCTTGTCCACGTGTCCGTTGTTAAGTGGACCTTGGCAGTAACCGCGTTGGTGAGGGCGCGTACAATGTTGCGGGAGACGTGGTCGTGCAGGGCTGGGACGGCAAATCGGGAAAAGTAGTGGCGACTGGGAACCGAGTAGCGCGGGGCAGCCGCCGCCATCATGCTTTTGAAAGCCTCCGTTTCCACAAGCCTATACGGCAGCATCTCTAGGCTGATCAATTTTGCAATGTGCACGTTTAACGCTTGAGCGTGCGTGTGCGCGTGCGTGGCGTCGTACTTGCGCTTGCGCTCAAACTGTGGCACTAGCGACGTCTGGACGCTGCGCTGAGAGACATTGCTGGACGGGGCCAAGGACAGCGGAGGTGAGGGTGTGGGTGCAGGCCAGGAGACGGTAGTGCCTGTGTCCTCAGAGGGGGGTTGGATCTCAGTGGCAGGTTGGGGCACAGGGGGAGAGGCAGTGGTGCAAACCGGAGGCGGTGAACGGGCATCGTCCCACCTTGTGGGGTGCTTGGCCATCATATGCCTGCGCATGCTGTTGGTGGTGCCTCCCCAGCTGATCTTGGCGCGACAAAGGTTGCACACCACTGTTCGTCGGTCGTCAGGCGTCTCTGTGAAAAACTGCCACACCGTAGAGCACCTTGACCTGTGCAGGGTGGCATGGCGCGAGGGGGCGCTTTGGGAAACAGTTGCTGGATTATTCGGTCTGGCCCTGCCTCTACCCCTGGCCACCGCACTGGCTCGGCCTGTGCCCACACCCTCACTTGGCCCTCCGCGTCCTCGGCCGCGTCCACGTCCAATAGGCCTACCCCTACCCCTCAGCATGCTGTATTACCAGTGATTTGATTTCCCAGGCAGGAAAGAAATTGGCGCAAGGCTGCACTCAACCGTAGCTGGTTGCGTCTGATTTTTTTACGTTCTCCACGCAGCACAGACGTACCCAGAGCCCTTAGGACTGACACAGGCAGGGCAAATATACTTTCTTCCCTTTTGTTTAAAAGGATAGGCCCACTGCGTCTATTCACTGAATAATAAGTTTAATAACTGTGTTGCGGCCTTGCAAAACTGTCACAGAACTTTACTGTTGCAGAGTTACTAACTGTGGCAGAGCAGGTATTTCCCAGGCAGGAAAGAAATTGGCGCAAGGCTGCACTCAACCGTAGCTGATTGCGTCTGATTTTTGTACGTTGTCCACGCAGCACACACGTACACGGAGACCTTAGGACTGACACAGGCAGGCCAAATATAATTTCTTTTCCTTTTTTGCAAAGGGAAGGACCCACTGCGTATATTCAATGAACAATAACTTTTAGAACTGTAGTGTGGCCCTGAAAAAGTGACACACAACTTTAGTGTAGCAGAGTTATTAACTCTAGCAGAGCAGGTATTTGCCAGTCAGGAAAGACAATGGCGCAAGCCTGCAGTAAACCGTAGCTGGTTGCGTCTGATTTTTGTACGTTGTCCACGCAGCACACACGTACACGGAGACCTTAGGACTGACACAGGCAGGCCAAATATAATTTCTTTTCCTTTTTTGCATAGGGAAGGACCCACTGCATATATTCAATGAACAATAACTTTTAGAACTGTAGTGTGGCCCTGAAAAAGTGACACACAACTTTAGTGTAGCAGAGTTATTAACTCTAGCAGAGCAGGTATTTGCCAGTCAGGAAAGACAATGGCGCAAGCCTGCAGTAAACCGTAGCTGGTTGCGTCTGATTTTTGTACGTTGTCCACGCAGCACACACGTACACGGAGACCTTAGGACTGACACAGGCAGGCCAAATATAATTTCTTTTCCTTTTTTGCAAAGGGAAGGACCCACTGCGTATATTCAATGAACAATAACTTTTAGAACTGTAGTGTGGCCCTGAAAAAGTGACACACAACTTTAGTGTAGCAGAGTTATTAACTCTAGCAGAGCAGGTATTTGCCAGTCAGGAAAGACAATGGCGCAAGCCTGCAGTAAACCGTAGCTGGTTGCGTCTGATTTTTGTACGTTGTCCACGCAGCACACACGTACACGGAGACCTTAGGACTGACACAGGCAGGCCAAATATAATTTCTTTTCCTTTTTTGCAAAGGGAAGGACCCACTGCATATATTCAATGAACAATAACTTTTAGAACTGTAGTGTGGCCCTGAAAAAGTGACACACAACTTTAGTGTAGCAGAGTTATTAACTCTAGCAGAGCAGGTATTTGCCAGTCAGGAAAGACAATGGCGCAAGCCTGCAGTAAACCGTAGCTGGTTGCGTCTGATTTTTGTACGTTGTCCACGCAGCACACACGTACACGGAGACCTTAGGACTGACACAGGCAGGCCAAATATAATTTCTTTTCCTTTTTTGCAAAGGGAAGGACCCACTGCGTATATTCAATGAACAATAACTTTTAGAACTGTAGTGTGGCCCTGAAAAAGTGACACACAACTTTAGTGTAGCAGAGTTATTAACTCTAGCAGAGCAGGTATTTGCCAGTCAGGAAAGACAATGGCGCAAGCCTGCAGTAAACCGTAGCTGGTTGCGTCTGATTTTTGTACGTTGTCCACGCAGCACACACGTACACGGAGACCTTAGGACTGACACAGGCAGGCCAAATATAATTTCTTTTCCTTTTTTGCAAAGGGAAGGACCCACTGCGTATATTCAATGAACAATAACTTTTAGAACTGTAGTGTGGCCCTGAAAAAGTGACACACAACTTTAGTGTAGCAGAGTTATTAACTCTAGCAGAGCAGGTATTTGCCAGTCAGGAAAGACAATGGCGCAAGCCTGCAGTAAACCGTAGCTGGTTGCGTCTGATTTTTGTACGTTGTCCACGCAGCACACACGTACACGGAGACCTTAGGACTGACACAGGCAGGCCAAATATAATTTCTTTTCCTTTTTTGCAAAGGGAAGGACCCACTGCATATATTCAATGAACAATAACTTTTAGAACTGTAGTGTGGCCCTGAAAAAGTGACACACAACTTTAGTGTAGCAGAGTTATTAACTCTAGCAGAGCAGGTATTTGCCAGTCAGGAAAGACAATGGCGCAAGCCTGCAGTAAACCGTAGCTGGTTGCGTCTGATTTTTGTACGTTGTCCACGCAGCACACACGTACACGGAGACCTTAGGACTGACACAGGCAGGCCAAATATAATTTCTTTTCCTTTTTTGCAAAGGGAAGGACCCACTGCGTATATTCAATGAACAATAACTTTTAGAACTGTAGTGTGGCCCTGAAAAAGTGACACACAACTTTAGTGTAGCAGAGTTATTAACTCTAGCAGAGCAGGTATTTGCCAGTCAGGAAAGACAATGGCGCAAGCCTGCAGTAAACCGTAGCTGGTTGCGTCTGATTTTTGTACGTTGTCCACGCAGCACACACGTACACGGAGACCTTAGGACTGACACAGGCAGGCCAAATATAATTTATTTTCCTTTTTTGCAAAGGGAAGGACCCACTGCGTATATTCAATGAACAATAACTGTGTTGTGGCCCTGCCTACACAATTCTGTCCCTGTAGTATCAATGGAGGGTGCAATGCTCTGCACAGACGATTTTTAGAAAAAAACAAATATGCAACACTGCTAACAGCAGCCAGCACAGTACTGCACACGCTTAAATTTGGCCCTAGAAAGGACCGTTGAGGTTCTTGAAGGCTACACTCACTCCTAACACTCTCCCTGCCTATGCACCACTTCTGTCCCTAATGCCGGGTGCAATGCTCTGCACTGCCGATTTTGAGAAGAAAAAAAAACAAAACACTGCTAGCAGCAGCCTGCACACAGGTAGATGTGGCCCTGAGAAGGACCGTTGGGGTTCTTGAAGCCTACACTGACTCCTAACGCTCTCCCTACAGCAGCACCAGCACGATAGTACTTTCCCTCAGCTAACTCACAAGGCATCTGTGGCGAGCCGCGGGAGGGGTCGACTTTTATACTCGGGTGACATCTGATCTTCCCAGCCACTCACTGCAGGGGGGTGGTATAGGGCTTGAACGTCACAGGGGGAAGTTGTAATGCCTTCCCTGTCTTTCAATTGGCCAGAAAAGCGCGCTAACGTCTCAGAGAGGAAACTGAAAGTAACCAGAACACCGCGTGGTGCTCGTTACTCGTAACGAGCATCCCGAACACCCTAATATTCGCACGAATATCAAGCTCGGACGAGTACGTTCGCTCATCTCTACTCGCTAAGGCTAACTACTCGAGCGAGTAGTGCCTTAGCTGAGTATCTCCCCGCTCGTCTCTAAAGATTCGGCTGCCGGCGGGGGGCGGGGAGCGGCGGGGGAGAGCGGTGAGGAACGGAGGGGAGATCCCTCTCTCCCTCTCCCCCCGCACCCCCCGCTCCCCCTGCTCACCGCCGCAACTCACTTGTCACCCGCGCAGGCAGCTGAATCTTTAGAGACGAGCAGGCAGATACTCGACTAAGGCACTACTCGCTGGAGTAGTTAGCCCTAGCAAATATGCTCACTCATCTCTAGAGACAGGGTGACTGAAAAAGTGCGTTTCTGGCGTTCTTTATTTTTTTATCAGACGACGTTCACCCTACAGGGTAAATAATGTGCTACTTTTTTTTTTTAATTAATAAAACTTTGTTGATCTTATTTTAACTTTTTTTTAGCCCCAAAGGGGGACTACATCTAGTGATGCTTTGATCACTCCTGTAGCATTACGTCATACTGCAATTTGACAGGCAGCCTATCAAGCGAGCCCAGAGGGACGGCTTGATAGGCAGTTTGCTAAGGCAGCCCTGGGGCTTTTCAGAAGGGCCCCAGCTGCCATGACATCTGTACAGCTCCCTGCGGCAGCATTTAAAGGGTTAACAGCCGCGATCAGCGGCACGGCCGATTGCAGCTATTGCACGCGGGTGTCAGCTGTAATAAACAGCTGACGCCGCACTGTTTGAAGAGAGGTCACGCCGTGATCTTTCTTCATACGTAACCCGATGCCGCAGGACGTAAATGTACATCCTAGAGCAGGAAGGAGGTAATGACACCATATTTCAATCCAGCGGGCTGCCCTGCACCTCATAGGTGTAGCATACTGGCACTGGCACTCTGGGCTCCACAGTGTTCAAAACCACACTGCATGTTACATGATAAATGTAACTTGCAGTATGCTATATTAATGACATCATAATCATCTAGACCAACACCGAACAAGAACTAATAACATTCCATGAGAGATTCAATGCATTTCACCCCACCATAAACCTGACCTTAAAGGGGTTGTCTCGCGGCAGCAAGTGGGGTTATACACTTCCGTATGGCCATATTAATGCACTTTGTAATATACATCGTGCATTAAATATGAGCCATACAGAAGTTATTCACTTACCTGCTCCGTTGCTGGCGTCCCCGTCTCCATGGCTCCGTCTAATTCTGATGTTTTCTGGCGTTTTTAGACACGCTTGCGCAGTCCATGCTTCTGCCTGGTGAATGGGGCCGCTCGTGCCGGAGAGCTGGTCACCGCGTCATCATCGTAGCTCCGCCCCGTCACGTGTGCCGATTCCAGCCAATCAGGAGGCTGGAATCGGCAATGGACAGCACAGAGCCCATGGTGCACCATGGGAGAAGACCCGCGGTGCACCATGGGAGAAAATTGCGGTGCATCCCTGGGAAAGGACCGGCGGCCATCTTAGGGAGAAGATTTTTATAACTTCATATTTCGTCAGATCGGTGAGTAGCAAGCGGTTTAAAAACCGCTGTAAATTGCTATTTTATGCCAGGGGGGTGACAGGGGGAATGGGCTAATGTAAAATTTTGATGTTTGCCTCGGGACAACCCCTTTAAGCTACTTGTATACAGAAACTTTTTGGACACCACTATAAAAATAACAACTCAATACAGACATCCCTATACCAGAGACCGATTGATCGGTCGACATACCTCAGATGGGACAGTTTCCATCCTAAACACATAAAAAAATCCATTGTCTATAGCCAGGCCATCAGATACAATCGCATCA
The DNA here is from genome assembly GCF_035609145.1 of Eleutherodactylus coqui. Lineage (NCBI taxonomy): Eukaryota > Metazoa > Chordata > Amphibia > Anura > Eleutherodactylidae > Eleutherodactylus > Eleutherodactylus coqui. The sequence continues at coordinate 401,445,458 of NC_089837.1, forward strand.
TGATTTAACCCAACAGACAGAGAGGAAAATTTATGCCATCATTGAAGGACATTTTAAAATCAGGGCTACCATCCCACCTCAATTGATGACCAAATTATCACATCCACCAGGATATCCAGAAATCAACTATCCTAATACATGGAGAAGGAAGGAAACAATCGTGTACCGCTAGTAGTGACCTACAATTCACAGTTAGAGGTACTAGGGAGAACCGCAAAGAAACTCCATCATACCCTATACAAGGTTGACCGTCTGAAAACCATATTCCCGGACCCTCCCCTTGTGTGTGACAGGCAACCTCCAAATTTGAGGAACTTTTTAATCAGGGGTGCATTGCCCTCTGACACACAAAAAGGAACTTATCCCTGTAATATAAGGAGCTGCAAGACCTGCTCACATGTACTGACTGCGGACAGGATACAAATCCCCAACACACAGCAGGACTATACGATCCCGGGGACATTCACATGTTCCACGTCTGATGTTGTGTACCTGATCCCGTGCAGGGAATGTCCTGTTGGGGGCCTTTATGTTGGAGAAACAGGACAAAAACTGAAAGCAAGGATGAGATCTCATCCCCATACAATTAAAGAAAGGACAGAATTACCCGTGGCTGAGCATTTTTCTAGTCACCAACACAACATAGAAAATATAGAAAGTTATTATATTAAAAGGCAATTTTAAATCCCAACAGCATAGAAGAATTTTGGAGTGCAAATTTATAACAGAGAATATAATAAATATGGAGCAGAGATAACACACAGGCCTGGTTACCCTCTAACACAAATTCAGAGACTAAAACTGTCACATTCCTATCAGTGGACTAATTCAATATTTACTCCTATGCTCATTCTATTCTGCAAATTAATCACATCATCTGTGTGCCTTTCCATTTAAGCCTGAGGAAGAACCCTGCATGGGTTCGTAAGCTCACTATAACATCATGCATTTTTGTTAGCTATTAAAAGGTATCATATCTACAAGATTACTTGCTTTCTCTTACTGAGAACAATCAAACATGATATATGAACACTAGTGGAGCCTAGGGTGCCAGTGTCAGTGTGGTCACCTGTGTCCAGCATGGAAGATTCTTTCTGGAGATAATTCGGTAATCTGATTGTGATTTGATGACCATCTTTGAAGGTTGCCAGATGAAAAGGGAAGAGCCAAGGCACTGGAAGTTTCTTTGAATGGAGAGCATCTGTGAGTGGTTTTATGATGCGTCTTTTAGCCAGAGTGCACAGGGTGATGTCTTTGAATAATTGGATTTTGTTGCCTTCGAAACAGATATCTTGCGATTCTCTTGCTTTTCTTAGTATTGATGCGGTGTCAACATAATTTAAAAGTTCACAAATTGCATTGCATGAAGGGTCAGTAGGGGCTGATTTGGGGCGTAAATCTCTGTGGATGTGTTCTATCATTATAGCTACAGTTCTTTTGTTACCCAAAAGAAATGTGAAAATTTGCATGGCGGAAGATTTCATTGCTTCATAGCTGTTAATTCCGGGAGGCCCTAAATGTTTTTCCACTGGCTTTTTTTCTCCTGGATTTTCTATCATTAGTAGAGCCTGATTCATGTCATCTTGTTGGGCAAGTTTAGATAGCTTCACTGTGTTGGAGGATTTCACTGTGTCTATCTTCTAGTGCTTCAACCCTGTAGCCTATTTGCTTAAGATCGAAGTGTATATATGCTAGTTCTTTCATCACAGGAAAAAATAGATTGTGTCTTTTTGTTGAAAGTGGGAGATCGGGTGGTGGTTTTGTTCTTCATTATGATCAGAGTTGGTGGACACCCCTTCCACATCAAAATTGTTGAGGTTGTGTTCTGACAGAACATCTTGTGGTATTTTAGATCTTTGTGCGACTGGTGAATTATGTTTGTTCCTCCAGTATTTATACATTTCTGTTTGACTTTAATGAGGCCTTGGAGTACCTTTTAGATCTTAAAGGGGTTGTCCCGTGGCGAAATCAAAAAACTTTTTTTCTACATACCCCCACATTGTGCCCCATTAAAAACAATCCCTTTGTTATTTAAAAAAAAAATCACTTACCTGCATCCCCGTTCGGGCAGCTTCTTCTTTTCTTCTTTTAAAGATGGCCGCCGGTCCTTTCCCAAGGTGCACCGCGGTTTTCTCCCATGGTGCATCGCGGGTCTTCTCCCATGGTGCACCGTGGATTATCTTCTCCTGTCTTGCGTTCCACTGCCAATTACAGCCACCTAATTGGCTGATCGGCACCACGTGACGGAGGCGGAGCTACGATGACGCGGAGAAGAGGGAGGAGCCAGGACGCAGCTCGTGAGCCCGGAGGTAGACAGAAGAGGAATCCTTCGGTGCGCAAGCGTGACTGTTCGTGCGACTAAAGAAGCAGCTTTAGTCGGCGCCATGGAGACGGGGACGCCAACACCGGAGGGGGTAAGTGTATAACTTCTGTATGGCTCATATTTAATGCATGATGTATATTACAAAGTGCATTAATATGGCCATACAGAAGTGTATAACCCCACTTGCTTTCACGGGACAACCCCTTTAACTTTTGTCTCTGTTTGGTTTGACCAGTTTATATTTGGTCTGTAGTTAAAAAGGATTGTCTGGTTATATAATCATTTATTTGAAGCAGCTCCTTGAGTCATTGCTGGCTGAGATGTGATGGCCTCCAATACAGTAGAATAAAGAGAAAATGCAACAAAATGCTATACAAGGTAGAGAGAAAGATTATGGCAGTGTTTTGTTCTTATTTCAGATCAGCAGGGTAGTGTCTTATTGTTAGAACAAATAGTAGGGTTACATAAAGTTTTTGAATAAATGGATCTGGCGTTTCCTTATACGAGTATCTAGGAAGGGTAAAGGAGGCCCTGTCTCCAATGCAACATTGGCAGGTGTGAGGAGCAGTGCTAAATCCAGGCAGGAGAGCAAGGAGAGACCCAACGGGAGATTAGGAGGGAGACTTTAGTATATTAGCAGGTTAGCTGGGGTGTCTTGTAGCTGATACCGATAGGAGTATTGAGGCATATAGAGGCTCTGGCAGTCCATGCTGCTGACGCGACGCAGGAGCAGGGTCACCCACTGCAACTGCACTGGAGGTATAAAGCATCTTCATTGGGTTGCTGCAATCAGGTTGCAGTTGAGGGTTTGTTTGCAGTCCTCCGCGGCTAAGACCTCTTACACCCATTAGCTCCCGCAGGATCAATTTATGTGGTACTGCTACAAGCAACGTGTCACCTAAGTGGTCAGAGCTCAGGCCCAGAGGCCTCAGCTGGGCCAAGCCCACACCACCTTCAGAAAGGCCGGGGACGGGAGGAAGCGGTTCCCACAGATGTTCGGATACCAGCAGCAGGTAGGTGGATGCGTCTGGGCAGTTCAGTCTATATGGGGATCACGGGAATACTGCGTCCCGGAGTGATGAAGGCCCAGGCCTGTAGGCCAAGATCAGGAAATAGATAAGACTAGGCCAGTACTGTGTAACTTTTTTCGTCAAAAAATAGTTCAAGACCTATCTTTTGACGAAGTGTGTAAAATGGGCAACTGAAAACAGTTGTCGATTCGACGATTTAAGGAGGCAATTTTTCACACGCCTGAAAATCACCCATGTGAATGAATGAATTGGAATCCAATGCTTCAAATAATCACGATTTTATGAAATAGCCGCGTAAAAACGCTCGTGTGAATGACGCCTAAGGCCTTAGTCAGACGGGCGTTTTTTCGCGCGATTTGCGGATCGCATGACGGATGCGCATCCGCAAATCGTGTGACCGGTGCGCGCAAGTCGCCCGAAAATCTGCTCCTAGCCGCGTTTCATTAGAAACGGGCCGGAGCTGTCCAGCGCATTGCATTCAATGGAGACGGCAATAGAGCCGGCTCCATTTAAAGCAATGCGCTGCGGGCGAGCCCGGGATGAATTGTCGGGAAGGGCTTAAATATATAAGCCCTTCCCTGCAATTCATCCTAAAATGTGTTAAAATAAAAAAAAATTGTATACTCACCTTCTCCCGGCAGCCAGAGCTCCGCGCGGCCGTCCTGCAGTGGGTGTGAAGGGGGTGTGAGTCAGACCTGCCCCCTGATTGGCTCAGCGCTGAGCCAATCAGAGGCATGCCTCACTCACATCCATTCATGAATTCATGAATGGATGTGAGTCAGACCTGCCCCTGATTGATTGGCTCAGCGCTGAGAGGCAGCAGTCACTCACCCATTCATGAATTCATGAATGGGTGTGTGAGTGAAACCTGCCTCTGATTGGTCAGGGCTGTGACCAATCAGAGGCAGATCATTCAGCAGGCGGGGATTTTAAAGCCCCGCCGGCTGAATAGTGCCGAGAAGCAGTTCAGGAGAACTGACAGCGGCCGCGGCTGGACTCCGGCTGCAGCGGAAAGGTGAGTATACAATTTTTTTTTATTTTAACACATTTTAGGATGAATTGCAGGGAAAGGCTTATATATTTAACCCCTTTGCGACAATTCACCCCGCGCACGCCGGCAGCCCATTGCTTTCAATGGAGCGGCTGTATTGCCGGCTCCATTGAATTCAATGGGCAAACATCATTCTTCTCTGCCACAGCTGTTACAGAGAAGAATGATTTGTCTTCTATATGTTCTCAATGGGGTCGGCGCTGCTGCCGCCGGCCCCATTGAGCGCATATAGAGAAGAGAACAGGAATCGCAGATAGGTGCGATCTGCGATTTTTTGTTCTATAATTTATCGGACGAGCGCATAAAAAGCGCTCATGTGTCCGATACCATTGCAAAGCAATGGTTTTATAAAATCGCCGGACGCATGCGCATGCGCAAATCGTGGCTAAAAACGCCCGTCTGACTAAGGCCTCAATGTAAGTTTTGGAAACAGCATTTTGCACAGCAGATTTTAATGGCTTTGTTCTCATGACTGTGTTTCTGGCACTCTCAGCCTTCATGTCAGCTCCCATGTGCGCTCCCTTCTACCCTGCGGCCACGCTAATAACTGGCCTCCACTGTCCTTCCCTCCCGCATCAGCTGCAGTCGGCACTGCTGACATAGCTCTCTGTTGGCTCCCAAATGCACTAGCATCCCCCCTGCAACCACGCTCATCACTGTTGTCCACCGTCCTCCGTCTGCTGCAGCAGGAGCAGCTAATACCTATCTCACCCTCCATGTCCACGAAGGGACATCCTGTGTCTGTAGCCCCCAGGTCCAATGCTGTGGGCTACAGCAAAATCCCTCATGCCATTTCACTACAGTGCACTTCAGCCGCTGATAGCCCTGTCAAGCACCACAGCTGAGGAGGGGGGGGGGCGTGCCCTATGAGGTTCCCTGTCAGTGAGCCCCGACATCCAATGTCTCCACCCATACATCCAGTGGAGACATAATACAACAGTACCAAACCTTCTTTCCTCTAGACGTAGAGAATGTCCCCTTGTCACAGTAACAGTCCTTGGTAAAAACCGATCATGTGAGAGATCGATGTATTGACTCCTGATATATTTCTACAAAGGACCACATAGGCTCTCCTAGATCAAAAATTGCACCAATGAAGACAGCAGGTGTGCTGCTTGTTTTAAAAGCAATGCCATAAATTTTACAAGGACAGATTCTGCCAGGTGAACACAACACTCAGTCACGCTACCATCTACTCCTCCTCCAATGGAAACCAGTAGACTTACCAAAAATCACACCAAGGGAGACAGCAGGTGTGGTGCCTGTTTTAAAAACAATCTCAACATTTGCAAAGGACAAATTCTACTAGATTAACAGAACAGCCAAGCACGGCCCTTCTCCAAGGAAAAGCTGTAGAATTTTTATTTTGGGAGGAGGAAAAGTGGGATGGGTGGTGGGGGGTTTAAGGAGGGGACAGACAACAATGGATGTCCCACAACTCTTGGGGATTCCATGAAACATGGATCACCGCTTTCAGCTTCATACCCCACCTGCATGACATTGAACTTGGCAAAGACCCAGTTGTTGCTGTGGGTCAAAACGTTGCTGCTTGATTATGCTGAAGTTACATACAATAAAGTAACTCTTCCAGACATGGTTGAATTTTAACCTGCACCACTTTCTGATGCTGCCTGGTACCTGCATTTTTGTACTTGCAAGACATTGAACTGGTGTACTGGTAACCCTTTAAGGATGTAGCCCTTTTTTTATTTTCGTTTTTTCCTCCCCACTTTAAAAAAATCATAACTCTTTAATTTATCCATCAACGTAGATATCTGAGGGATTGTTTTTTGCAGGCCAAGTTATATATTTCAATGCTACTATATGATTTACCACATAATGTACTGAAAATTGTAAATTAATCTAAGTGAAGTGAAATGGAAAAAAACCTTTCTGTAGGGTACACACTGCAGCAAAAATGACATGATAACTGTATTCTATGGGTCAGTATGATTATGGTGATACCAAATTTATATAGATTCTTTTTTTTGCTGTAGTACTTCTAAAATGTTAAATATTTTTGGGGAAAAAAATTATTTTCTATGGCCATCTTCTGATAGTTATAACTTTTTTGCTTTTCCGTTGACATAGTTGTGTGAGGGCTCATTTTTGTAGGACATCCTGTAGCTTCTATTGGCAGCATTATGGAGTAGATATGACTTTTTGATCGCCTTTTATTACATTTTTGTTAGAGACTGGGTGACGAAAAAAAGCACAAATCTAATGTTGTTTACCATACAGGATAAATAATGTGTTACTTACTTTTCAAAACTGATTTTTTAAGTCCCAATAGGGGACAAGAACTTGCGATATTTGATTGCTCCTGCAGTATGATACAACACAATAGTATTACATTATACCGCGATGTGACAAGCAATCTATCAAGCCATACCACAGACATGGCTTGATAGGCAATCTATAATGGCACCCCCATGGGCTTTCAGAAGGCCCACGGCTGCCATGTTATCCGCACGGCACCCTGCAAACTCATCATGGTGGGCTATTCAGGACCCCAAAACATCGATCAGGGCATTTAAATGCCGCTGCCCCTACACAAAACTGCCTCTCTGTGCTCAGAGACTACTGCATGAATAGAGAGGGAGATAGAGGAAGAGGCAGCAGAAGAGTGAGCAAGATGAGGTTGACTCTTTTCCCTCTGGCCCAATTGGGCTCTCCAAGGCCGTGGGTAGTAGAAGTTCATGTGGCTGTTCATACATATCATGTTGCGGTTGTTTCTGTTCTTGGTACATTTTAAATGCTTACCGCAGATCTTACAGCTGACTACACTTCTGTCATTACCTGAGGTTTCAATGAATGCCCAGGCTTCACACGTTCTGTGAGTTAACCTAGTTGTGGGTCTGATGTTGGTGCTGCTGCTACGACTAGTAGTAGCTGATGGTGAAGGTACAACCCTTATGTTTATCTTCGACACACTCCTCTCTGTCTTAGCTCCTCCTAGGCGAGCTGCTATTGTGACTCTCGCTGTGTGTCCATATTGAGTCAAGCACATCATCATCTTCCACCTCCTCTTTCTCTCTTTGGTCCTTCTTCTCCTCAGTAGGTACTCTATGTTACAGTGAGCATCGGGATATGGCACCTCCATTTCCACATCCCCAAGTGTACATTGCCTGTGGAGGGCTGAACATGCGCACTGACCAACCCTCATCTTCAGAGGTAAAAAATGGTTGAGCATTAGTGCATTCAATGTCTTGGTCTTCTCTCTCTGATTGTTTGGATTGCCCGTTTGACATCCTTGACGCTGAACGATCACACAGCTCCTGAGACTGATCCATGTGGACTTCTTCAGTGGAGCGGGGAATTTGGCATGGCGTGGAGTAGAGTGAAGTAGCATGATGAATGCTCACCAAAAATGCTCACCAAAACACCAGGCTGAATCACTTCTTACATACCTTCTATCTTTCACCAAGCTAGCTGCCTCCTCATGATGCATCTCCAGACTACCGTCCACCACTACATCTGCCCCTGCACATGTTTCTCTTCACCAGCAACCTCCTTTCCATGTTGTTAAGGGTTCTCAGTGTTAATCCAAAACATGCAACGTGCACATATCTTTTCAGCATAATGCACCATCAAATAGCTGTTTAAGGATTGATTACATAGCACAAGATGGGTACTGTGCATCTTGTCTCCACCAGAACTATGAGTGGACACATGGGTGGAGACATGGGGAATGCCCACAGCTCCTGATTGGCTATCTTGACGCTGGCAGAAGACGGGAGAGAGTGGGGGTGGATAGCTTGACAGCGGACATATTGCAGCGCTGATGGGAGTCACAGGGGAAACAGAAAGCGATTGCTCCAAGAGAGGAGAAGGCAGAGCGCCGAGGACAGTCAAAGGATCCAGGAGGGTAGATGATGTTAGACGGTCCGAGATGGGGGTAAGGTGGGAGACTGACAGCGCAGAATAGATTGCATGGCAGATGGGAGCCCTATGGGGAGAGTTACAGTGCCGGAACTGTCAGGGGAGAAGACACAGTGGCGGAAACAGTGACAGTAGCCGGGAGGGTAGATGATGTTAGACCGGCGGATATGGGATGGTGGGGGAGACTGACAGCGTCGCAGCCGGGAGGGAAGAGTGACAGGAGAGTTAGGGTTATGAGTGCGCGTGGGGGGAACAGCTGGAACCTGGGGAGGGTTATGAGTGTGTGTGAGGGGAACAGCTGGAACCTGGGGATGTGACATGGGGGAGCAACCAATACACTCTTGGGGGCGTGCACTGACCCCTCCCCTATAACACAACCCAGCCAACCCATGTCTCCACCTTTTCTTCCGGGGGAGACAAGATGCACCAGTACCCACAAGATGTACCCTGGGCAGCATTGTCAATCATGGAGCACATTCTAATTAATGGCAATAGAACAGATAAATTGATCAAAGTAATTCATGCAATGGAAGTGCAAAAGAAAAGACAGTGAATAAATATAAGTGACTCCCTTCTAAACTTCCTGAATCTAAAGTTACTTATTTGAAGTCACGCACTTAAGATCACAACACACAGTCTCATGCTCCCACATTAGCTTTTTCTGTTTGTTTATAAAGCTCTAAGCTGCATGACTGCTGCAATGTCTCCTCTTTATAATAGGGGGGTTCTCCCACTTCAATTGATACCTGTCCTCAGGATAAATCATTAATAGCAGATCAGCCAAGGTTCACCACTCATGGCCTCGGCTGATCAGCTGTTTCTTCAGTCCAGTATTTGTATGTATGGAATTGTCTTTCTGTGGTTGCAAACAGCTCTATACATTGCTCAGTGGCTTCATCTTGTATTGCAGGCTGAGTCCCTTTCATTTCAATGGGCCTTAGCCAAGGCCACTGCGCAATACATGGAGCTGTCTGCTTCTATAGAATGACAGCTCCATACACACAAATACTGGCCTGGGGAAACGGCTGATTGCTAGGTGTATGGTAGAATTAACTGGTTTTAACATTCCTTTAGCTGAAGTGCTAATTGGTTTTAGTATACACTTATGGTCTCCTTAAACAGGAGCAATAGTCGTTATGCGAAGAGAGGCGGAACGGACTGAGGATCGTTCACAGTAAACCAGCAGTCACTCAAAGATAGAGTAACTCCTCTTTACACAGCCAAGTGACTCTGACATTTCTCGATCAGTGGCCTGCGGGCAACTGCTTGTACATGGGGAGACTATGGCCTGAATTTGCTGTTTCCAGCGATAATTCAGGCAATAATCTCCCCGTGTAAAGGTACCTGTTGTTGAGTCCTCACCTCACAGGGGATGCGAGAATGACTGTATAATGCCTCATTGGATAATTTGTAAAAATATCATGTAGCGTCATCCATGGTATATAAGGTCGTTTCAGACAAAGGAAGAGGAGAGTCCACCATAAAATCATGGATTAAGTATGGTACTGTTTTGCTTTTATGTATCTTGTTGATATACTATTTGTTTATATTGTTTGTATCCTTTGATCTTATGTCTCTTTTGGTGATACAGTGGTGCCTTGGGTTAAGAGTTTAATTTGTTCCGTGACGAAGCTCCTGACCCAAAACACTCGAAAATCAATTTTCCCCATTGAAATGAACCGACGTTCCGGTCCTCGCGCTGGTCTCTGTCGCTGCTGCAGGCTGCCACGTCGATCCTTCATGCCAACAGAGCATTTCTTCCTGAAAGCAGGGCTTGAATACCCCGACTCCAGCAAGCTAATGCTCTGATTGGTTAATCCGCCGTGCTGGGTTAATCAATCACAGCCAGCTTGCGAGCTTTTTGACTTGCGAGCAGGCTCGTAACCCGACTTTTTTGCTCTTAAATCTGAGCAAAATTTCGGGAGAGAGCCTGCTCCCAAGCTGAGTCACTTGTAAATCAAGGTACCACTGAATTTATATCTCTCTATGATGGTATCTCTTGATACCTTGTATATATATATCTACTTCTTATCACTTTAAGGCTGAATCCAGCAGTGGTATCCGTGCCTGCCCGTGGCCATGGAGAGGAAAAGCAAGTTTTTACCTCTCCGGGTCCAGCGCAGATCTCCTGGGAGCCAGACGGATCTTCTTTCTTCAGCTTGGCGGATGCATCCGGCGCATGCGCAGTGCTCTCTTTCGTTTTTGAATCCCCTGCTTTCCCGCAGCACCTCCACAGTGACAGCCGCGGGTGTGCCGTGGCAGGGGCGGCTTCCATTGACTTCAATGGAAGCCGTTGCTGCGGGACCCGCAGGAAAATGACCATGCTGCTATTTCTTCCTGTTCGTGCGAACCCGCACACTGGGGAAAAAATGACATCCGCATGCTTTTACTTGTCGTGCGGATGCTAATGCATCCCTATGGATGGCAAGATGTGAGGACCTCCCGCGCGGGGGCCACGAGTGGATTTTATCATTAAAATCCGCATGTGGGCATTGGGCCTAAGTAAACTTTATTAATGTTTAGCCTGTGTGTGAACCTATTTATTTTTGCATCTTAAGCCCCTCTACACGGGATGACTGGTGAGCAGTTCAGTGCCCCACAACTATCCCAGTAGTTATAGCTCCTGAATTGTTACACAGGTGTGGAGGCGGAGTGGGCTATTCTGGCCCAATCACATACATTCACAGTAAACAGGCTGTCACTCATAAGGTGCATTTATGGGATGAATGTCGGGCAAGCGATGTCCGACACTCGTCCCTGTGTTTCCTCGCTCTTGTGCTCCTGCATAGGAGCTAGCAGAACAGGCTGGTTCTCTCCTCTAACTCCCCCGTCCCTCTCCACTGAAATAACTCAGTGGCCGCTCACTACTGAACGGCCGCTGTTTAAACTGAATTATGAGCTCATTGCTGATCTTTTATGCTGCATAAACATTGAGCTCATTGTTCAGTTTAAACAGCGGCTGTTCAGTAGTGAACAGCCGCTGTGTTATCTTAATGGTGGGGGACAGGGGAGAGTGAGGAGAGAAATCTCCTGCACTGCCCCGCCCCCCTTCTGCTGGCAACTCTGTGAACCAGCCAGCTGTGCTAGCTCCCTGCAGGAGTACAGGAGCACGGAGACACAGGGACGAGTGTCGGGCATCGTTTGCCTGACATTCGTCTCGTGTAAATTGACCTTTACAGGTAATATGGCCTGTTTACATGAAACAACGCAGCGGCAGACTAATGATGATTTTTAGGTCTGTGTGAAAGATCGCTGATTGTTCTTTCACTGTGTGCGTTCACACTATACAATTATTGTGCAAATTGCGCATTCTAATGGATTTAGAGCTCCCTGCAAAAAAGTGAAGGTCAAGAGTGGCAAACCTCATTGATCCTGAGGATAGGTCCTCAATAGCTAGAAGTGGGAGAACCCCTTTAATTACTGTATATCTTTCTTCTTATATTCTGTTGAAAATTAATAAAACTTTGATCCAGGGGCAAAAAAAGTAGTTAGCAAGTACATCACAATGATACCAATCAAAACTGCAATATGCCCCTGAAAAAAAAGCCCCTAATAGCCCCATCAACAGAAAACTAAAAAAGTTATGTCAGGATATGGAGACAGAAATCAGATTTAAAAAAAAAAAAAAAATTCTAGAATTAGTAAACTATAATAAAAATTATGTAAATGTAAATAACATGTGATTGTTACAGCAACATGAACGCAGGGCAATTTCATCCCAAAAATTGGGCATTTTTTTTCCATTCCCCAACATAATTTATTTCATGTTCCTAAGGCCTCCTGTAGAGCCGGATTCCATGTGCAGAGTCCCCCTCTGTCAGCGGTGGCATCCGCGTAGTTTCTTTTTCTTCTGTACTGCAGATGCTCTGCACAGATCTCCGTTAGACATGCACAGTACAGATTTTTTTTTTAAACTACTGCTTTTCCCATGTCATTGCATAGCGTTGACGCGTAATCTGCGACCTTTCCACAATGTGATTGCTGAAGGGCCACGGATCAGGCAGCTTCCATTGACTTCAATGGAAGCTGTCCACATGGAATCCGTGAAAAAATGAAGCATGCTGGGTCATTCCACATCAATTGGACCAATTTTCAAAATCGTCCCCACTCGACCGTCTCCGATTTTGCTGAAAATTTACTCAGATATATGTATATGTTTGAAACGAGGTTCTGTGAAGTTTTAGCTCCAGATCTTAAATACCTGTGGCACTGTCGCCTTTACACTGGAGGTCCCACTGAGCTCGCGGCTTCAGCTACAAGGATTTTGCAAACTTTGGCACATAGGCATTATAGAAATATACTGGCTATGATGCTGAAATTGGACATACTAGCTCAACTTTTGCTGGTGAACACAAAAAAATTAGTACCGGCTATCACAAAAGAATATATCGGCCACAATTTTGTGTCAAAGTAGCTTGAAAATCACGCCGCATGACATTTACACCAAACTTTGGCCAAGTATAGCTCAAGACCAAAAACCACTTGTAACCGGTGCTTTGCTCTGTACACCAAACAGCTACATGGCTTTGCACTGCTGCAATATCACGGTCAAAGCATATGTATTTGTGAAGATATTCACACCCACATATGATGAAAAATGTTAAATTATCAAATCTGACCTATTTTTAAGGTCAAATATCTAAAAAAGGGTACCCCTGAAATCTGTTTATTCTAATATTAGTTGAAAGAGCAAATTTTTTTCTACTGGAATCATTTCTTTTCTTTTTGGAGTCTTTTAGGCTAAGGTAAGAAAAATGACTTTAAACATGGTGCTATTTACGCGCGTAATGCATTGTTTTTGCATTTGATTTTCAGATTCTTATCACATTCTTAGCTTGATTACAGAGTCATATTGTTGCTAATAATGTCTATTTACGATAACAACTGGTGGATTGGAAATATTTCTGAAATTTCAGTCGACGACCATGATGCATTAATAAATTTCATGCATCCTCATGGACCAGCTAGCTTCTTTCACTGGCCTGTGAGAAATGATACCTGCTGGATTCCTGAGCAGTCAATCATTGCAATACTGCCAGCACCAGCTGCAACAGCAATGGGACGACAATACAGCTTCTTGGAGCCAATTATGTTGCAAATTCAGCAACAGTTCCAGACCACTTAGACTGAACATTATGGCTTGGGAACCAACAAAAGAGACCCAATATTAGGCTTGGGATCCTAGGCTAAGACACCCACCCTCAGGCTTCGGAACCTGTGATAAAGAGACCGCCCGTGGCTGGCCTTGCACGGCTATCGGGCGTGGCCCCTAGGCGATGGGGCTGCCAATTCTCAAAAGATTTGGCATTATTACAATTCTTAATAGGATTATAATACCAATTCTTAGGGAATTGGTAGTGGTATAACCACCATGGACCAACGCAAGGGTTTGAATAGTGCATTTATCATTCATTGCGTATGTTTAAAAACGCCATGTTCAGTGGCATTTTTCTTTTCTTAAACTGAAAGACTCCAAAAAATAAAATGATGATCCTTGTAGAGAAAAATTTGCTCTTTCGACTGATATCAAAATAAATAGATTTGAGGGGTACCCTTTTTTAGATATTTGACCTTAAAAATAGGTCAGATTTGATCATTTAACATTTTTCATCATATGTGGGTGTGAATATCTTCACAAATACATATGCTTTGACCGTGATATTGCAGCAGTGCAAAGCCATATAGCTGTTTGGTGTACTGGTCAAAGCACAAATTACCAGTGGTTTTTGGTTTTGAGATATATTTAACCAAAGTATGGCTTAAGTTTGCAAAATCCTCGTAGCTGAAGCCGCGCGCTCATTGGGACCTCCAGTGAAAGGGCAACAGTGTCCCAGGTATTTGATATCTGGCCCTAGAACTTTACAGAACCTCGTTTCAAACATACATGTACATCCTTATAAATTTTCAGCAAAATCGGAGATGGCCGAGTGGGGACCACTGGTCCACTTGGCATGGAATGACCCTGCTGCGATTTTTTTTTCCTCTGCCTGCGGAAAATGCAATTGGTTTCCGCACGAGTACAGGAAGAATCGATTTCCCATAGCATGCTATGGGCGCTATTTGCTGCGGATCCGCGGTGCGGATGCCCGCCGTGGTTTCCCCAGCAAATATCCGTCCGTGGGCAGGAGCCCTTAATGTCTTATAAGGTACATAAATAGATGCTATTAAAAAAATACAACCCATTCTACAGAAGAAAGAAGCAACATACAGATAATGTCAATAATAACAAGTTAGGGATCTTGGAAGGCGGGGGTAAAAAAGTTTCTCCCAAACACAGCAACCATGGGAATGAGGGGATATGATGAGTGGGGCTGTGCCAGAAATGGAAGTTCTGCAGTCTACAGTGACATCAACATGGCCAGAAGTTTCAGTGCTGTGTAAAAGTTGGGGTGCCTGGCATATGTACTTGTAGGAGTGACGTCAAAAACTGACGTCAGCAGTGCATAGAAAGGATGTCCCCGATGACATCGCAAAGCTGTGACAGTGACACGGCTCCGAGCTGCAGGCAGTTACCAGGAGGAGCTATGAGAGGGGAAGAGGCAGTAAGGGAGGAGGGGAGGTGGCTGGCCGTGTTTCTTCTCTTCTTGTTTCCTGGTGTAGTTGTGTGCGGAGAGGAGGCCAGCAGTGCCCGGGACTAGCTGTCACACCGCCGCCGGAAATCATCATCATAGGCACACTAATACAGCCGCTCTCTTCCTGCTGCCACCCTGCTGTGCCCGCGCCTGCCCCCTGCAGCCTGCGGAGAGGGGAGCCCGGCTGTGGAGGAGGGTCCTAGCCTCGCGGTGGAGCTCAGGGCCGGGGCGCTATGACTCAGTCTCCGGGGCACACCGGCCTGCCCGGGGTGCAGGTAAGAGCCGCCATCCAATGACTGCACTCACCGCGGCTGCGATACTTCTTGCGCTACTACTTTCCCAGGGTGTATCCCCCTTGCAGCCTCCCAGTCAGTACTAACATGATAGAGGAGTGCAGGCAGGACTTCTTGGGGTCTTCTGCACGCACGATGTGATGGGGAAACTGGCCGAACTTCTGTGGAACAGTCACTACCACTATGTATGTGTGTGTATGTATGTATGTATGTATGTATATATATATACTGGACTTGCACTTCCTCTGGGTTGTCCTTCTTGTTAGACGGGGCAGGACCGCTGGGAGCTGTTGTGCGACACCCATGTCCCTGCATTGAGTTGCTCTGTGCTGTTCGCACGCTGGCGACATTTCTTCTTCCCATAACACATTTTTTTTTTGTGATTTGCAAGAGTTACACAACTGTACTCTCTCATTGAGAAAGACTGTGTGAGACCCTCTGTGTATATATATATGACCCCCACTAACTATTTGGCAGGCCCCTGCCCTATGCTGTTCACGGACTTCTGTTTTGTGCCAGTGGTGGGAACATCTGGAAGATTGCGCAATGTGTGACTTGTTCAGCGCCAGATGCAGCGTCCTGTACGAGGAGAAGCGGCTTGTGTCTGCTTTTAACCCCTCAGCCGCCATAGAAGGAGGAGTGTCTGTATCCGGCCACACGCTGCTGGGGAAGTGAAGCAGACACCTCTGGATGACTCGTGCCATAACTGGTCTGACGGGTGAGGGCTCTGGGTCAGCAGGTGCAGAGCGGGCAGGTGATGGCAGGTTAGTAACCGGTTTCGACGCTGGGTACATGTGAGTCAGGAGTAGATGTTGGGTGGCAGGAGAGAGATCAGCTCTACAACTGCTTGCAGGTGTGGCACTGTTTACCAGCTGTGCCGCCACTTAGTGCCAGTGGTGTAATAACAAGCTCATCGCTGCTAGTATAGAGGGACTCATGGAAGGGATGTTGCGATGGAGTTTGACACAACTTGCAGTATATGTTCCGCATTTTAGCTACAATGTCTATGATAGTCCAGGTGTGGGAAGTTCAGTAGGTTTTTGGAGCCGGTTATGCCACTGCGGGAGCTAACTTGAATATTTTTGGGGGGAAGTAATAAAAAACCTCATTGGGATATAACAAACTGAGAAGTTGGGTGCCAGTTGTAAGTTTCTCAGGGTATTAGCGAGCTGGGTCCTCGGGATTGTCCAGTGCTGCAGTAGATCCAGGAGGTCGTCATGTGGGACACAAACCTCCCTAAATACTGTACAGATAAAACCAGATTGCAGAAGGCGGGCAGTCCGGGCTGGTGATGCTTCACGTGCGCCGCTGTAGAAGAGATCAACCTCCCAATATAATACTCTGATGGTAGGAATTAGCGCAGGACGTGACGGCCACGGAGGAGGCAAACGTCTTGTATCACAGTGCCACCGTGCCCGGAAAATATAAATGGGCACTGCTGTATCACTGTCTTCCTGGTTAATTATCTTATCATCACTGGCATTTTATGGGTGAGGCCTCTTGCATGCGGCTGTATTATGGCTCTCATTTGATTAGCGTTGTAATAAGCCCCCTCTTGTAATGTATGGGGTTACCGTACCTCCTTATACTTCTGATTTTGTACAGAAATGTCTTCCCCCCCCTTGTTGGATTGTGTCAAAATCTGATAGAAAACAAATAGTAGCATGTTCCATTGGCTGCTGGATGTATGGAGCTATCCTGGCAGAGCCTGGCAGCCTCCATGCCCTGCCCCATAGGCGCTGTGAGCACTGCCTAATGTAGTGTGGATATGCCATAAACGTCCTGGATGAGAAGTCGCCATTTAGTAGTATTGCGGCCTCTGTCTCAAAAAAGTTATTGACCCTGGTCTAAGTGCATCATTGGCACCAGTGGGGCTGGGCACTGAGATCATACCCACAGCTGATATTGAAGGTAGTTACTACTGCATTGATGCTATGTTACGTCTATCAGGTGCAGAAAAGTGTATAGACATATTTCACATACAATCAGTCAACAGTAGTTTTGGTAATCCCATAGACTTCAGTATGCAGCACTGCCGCCAACCCCTTCAGCTTGTAGAAGGGGTGCCTGGGCTTGCAGTTATTCTTTAGAAGAAATGCAATTTCTCCCAAAGCCATTACCCAGTGACACACAAAGTGTCTCCATTATACAGACCTATTGTATAAAGTCTTTCTCATACAGATTCTTGTATTTTCAATTGTCTCTGAGTTGAAGGGTGTAGACAAGCTGCCTCCATACACAGCACACACAGGAGATCAAAATCTCCTTTTCTCTATCTCTCTATAGCACACCATTATTAGTAACAGCATCATGAAGGACACTATATAGCAGTACTGTGCAGTGTAGATGTGAATTTTGTAGCTGTGAGACAGTAAACACCTGATATTAGCTGAAACAGCACCTGTGTGAATCTCTCTTGGTTTCACTGAGAGCAAGGCCTTCTGTTACAATTTCGTCTCCGACCCAATGCAATGCAGACGTCTAGCTCGACCGCACTGACAACGGGTCAGAAGATCAGATGATCGGTGGGGATCTCCAGTGGCAGACCCCCGCTGGTCAACTACTGATGACTTATCCTAAGGATAGGCAACATAAAAACAAACAAATCTGCAGATCTAACAAACAGATTAGGTGGTGACCTTGTATTACATGTACGGGTTTTGCGAGCATAGTACGCTGTACCAATCTGCCTTGGGCTCTTGTGTTTCCGCCCACACATATTGTGTGACATACACATGCAAGAAAGATCGCACCATGTTCTATCTTGGTGCATCTTAGGTGCGCATACACCCCAAGATAGTGTATGGTGTTTGGCGGCATTGAGAAAATATGCAACGTTATTGCGTGCCGTGTCTTTCGTGGGCAGCACAGAACAAACTACGTTCTTGTCAGCCTGGCCTAAATGTGAAGGTGCACATTAAGCTACAGCTACGGATCTGCCGCGGAACCCCGAACGGCGATTCAAGTGCAGATGTGAACCTGGCCTAAGGTTGTGGGGCTGAAGGAATTCCCCCACCCCCATGGCTGTCGCAGCCATTGTAGAGGCCCACAGAGTTCTCCCATTGCTCTCAATGGGGGTTGGCGCTAATGCCACCGGCCCCATTGAAAACAATGGGCGGTATTGCAGAAAAATAAAACGTGCTGCAATGTGTTTCCTGCATCGCATCGCGCAGCCATGCAGGACAACATTGTTCATGTGTATGACCCCATTTAAACGAATGGGATTCCTTTTTTGTACGTCTCGCAATGCACAAATCTCGCGCAATCTTCTCAGCCGTGTGAAGGCAGCCTAACTTTTGTTTATACTAACCACATAAAATAATGCAAGGTTTTTAGCACATAATGTAATCTAACCATGTGGGCCCATCCGCCATGTCCAGACCAACCCTGACAGGTGGGGTCCTCGCATTTCTTATGGGGTTAGTATAAACAACAGTTGTGTATTTTTATGCCGACTAAGTGTGCTGGAGCCGTTCAAATCTGTGTTTGTTACTGTAACTTTTGCAGCCGTAGCTTAATGCGCAGCTTCACACTTCATTTGTTTGTTGGCTGTGCGGACGTCTTGTTTTTTTGTTGCATGTAAATGTGTGCAGGAGCGGCTGCCAACACGTGTGGTGCACTCCATTTACCTGCCGCAGGTGGTTCAGTGATAGTATGTAGCCAGGTGACAAGCTTTCCCATTTGGAGCCTTTTTAGCCTATAGAGCTAGGGAACCATCAAGATTTGCCTGGATGTGGCAGCTGGGCCCACATAGTTTGATCAAATTATGCTATAGGAACCTAGCATTTTTTCATGCAGTTAGTATAAGGCCGCCTGCACACGGGCGGAAATCCCGCTGCTCAAAGCCTGCATAGGATTGCGTTAACAAACGCAATCCTATGCAGACAGCCATGGTTTGGCTGCGCGAAATCTCGCGCGGCAAACAAACCGCGGCATGTCCTAAACGTCACTCACCCGCCGCCGGCTTCGTTCTGCGCATGCGCCGGCAGCCGGCACATAAAAGAGCCGGGGCTGTCGGGCGCTGGTGAGTACGCGCTCGTCCCTGCAGGCGCTCGGGTCGGGTCCTCGCCGCCGGATCCGACCCGCTCGTCTGCAGGCGGCCTAAATAAAGCTTGTGTATTTTTATACAGATATTAAGTGTGTGTGAGTGCTGAAGCATATTTGTTACTATCCTGAGGATAGGTCATCAATAGTAAGGACTCATGCCCACGGCCGTGACAGACTCTGCCAGCGGAATATCGCAGCAGAGTCCGCCACGGCACCCCCCAAGGCCCCCATACTTACCACTCTGGATCCACTGTACGCATCCCGCATGGAGGGCCGGCACCATGTGCAGTAAAGTGCATCATGCGCAGACAGTTTCAGATGACATGGTGGGTGGGACCACGTATTCACGTGATACTTCTGCTGTGCTACAGTGGAAGTATAGCGTGACGGCCGGCTTCCATTGACTACAATGGAAGCCGGCCGCGCGGATTCCCGCAGTAAATAGAGCATGCTGCATTCTCTTTCACGCTGCGGAATTCCACGGTGGAATTCCGCAGCATAAACATTGAGCTATTAGGTTCAATAAAACCTAATAGCTTTGGGGTAACGCAGCAGAAATCTGGCCGTGGGCATTAGCCTTAAATGACAGGAGACTCCTTTTGTTTAAACTGCATTTTTTTAAAGAGCCGCTTGACATTTTTCCATCTCTACCCCCATCACCTGATTGTCTGTTACAGTCTAGAAATCTCCTCTGTGTATTGCAGCCTCTTCCATGCTGTGCAGCCCCCTGTCTGATGCATATGAGGCACCATCTTGATGGTGACAATTTTGCTTTCACTTTCAGTTTAGTCCCAGGATGCATCAGCACAGCATTATCTGGAGGCTGTACCAATTCTGCCTGCTGGGGGGACAGTTTAATTATCATTACCTTCTATATTCACATAGATAAGCTACAGACCATAAGTATACAGTCATGAGGATGAGCTGTGATCTCCTCTATTATCTGTGAAAGGAGCTGTGTGATCATCAGTAAGTGTGACAGGTGAGTCTGTGTCCCACTCCAGGCATTTCCTAGTTCATGTAACAGCATCACACAAACTGAGAAATTGACTAGGAACTTCACACATAAATCCAAGTAAATCTGAGCTGGTCAGAATTCAGATCACATGACCACCTGAGGAGAAAGTTTCAGATAGAAGTAACTAATCAAGGTAACACTAACCCACTTGTATATCAATATGATTGCGTATGGGCATCGTTGATTACGCTCCAATAGGCATCATGTCCACGGGCAAAATTGAATTGTAGAATCTGTGTGAATGATCCACAGTTCTATATGTCCATAGACATTCATTAGGAATCCGCAGGTAATTAAATACCCGCGGATGCCATCTTTTGCAGCGTGCGGATCACATGTGCGGGAAAACACCCGCAGCATGCTCCATTTTTTGCGGTTTCCTGCACGGACGGCTTCAATTGAAGTCAATGGAAGCCGTCAGATCTGTGGCAAAGACGCAGCTGATGCTGCGTCCATGCCGAGGATCTGCGGGAAAGCAGGAGAGTTAAGGGGAAAAAAGGCACGGCGTGCCCAGATGCATCTGCCGCGCAGAAGAATGAAGATGTTGCTCGTGATTTTCTCACGCAATTTTTTTCTCTTTTTTTTCTTTTTTAGCGAAAGTCAATAGAACTTTCTAATGTTAAAATTGCATTGCAGCGCAAGTTTGTGTGTTGTGATGTGATAAAAAGGAGGCTGCATAGGGAAGCATGGGAGATAAAAAATGCACATCGCAGAAAGATAGAGCATGGCGCGATTTTTTGTTCTGTCAACATCGCATGAGTGAAAACATCGCTAATGGGAAGGAAACCACTGAAAATGATTGGTTTGATAATCTGCATCATCGCATCATGCAAAGAACGCACGATTTTCTCGCCCGTGTGAAACCACCTTAAGTGCAAGAGAATCGTGCGCTATTTGTGTGTTGCAAGAGTCTTTTGAACGGGTCATATACATGATCTTCTCTTTTTTTTTTTTAGTTCTTTTTTTCCCTCATTGTGGCGTGGGAAAAAATTTCATCATGTCCTATCTTTGGGTGTTTTCAATCATCTTACGGCGTGCAATGTGATGTCAGGTTTCCCATGGAGAACACTCCACGACCCTTTGCGCTGCCCGGAGGATTCCTACTTTTCTGAAGTTTTGCGAGACCGTTTTAACACAAAAGCGCCTCGCCTCCACGGGGACATCACACGTTGGCACGTGCGATATCGGGCCGAGTGTCATGGACTGATATTGCGCTCGTCCATGTGAAATTAGCCTTACCGTAAGTTACAGTGGAGCGCTAACAGAAGCGCTCTTTTGTAATGTCAGGTAGATGATATCGCTGTTATTGACGTGTGACCCAATATTGTAATGAAGGGCTGTGAGGTGAATCACTGGTATTGCAATGTGGCACTTATCATATTTGATGAGATATGTAATAGGTCTGCTGCATTCTTGGTGTGTGATACATATATTTAATAACACAGTGTGCCTAGTCCTGCATTAGGGGTCTGTTCACATTGTCTGTGCGGAGCCCTCCTTGTGAATTCCAGTAAAGTAGTACCTGCATGCAGGTACTATTTCATTCTGTAAAATGCTGGAAGGAAACCAAACAGACCTCATTAGGCTCCTTCACACTTGCGATAAAATTGTGCAATGCGAGAGTGAGTGGAAACACGGAATTAAGAAACCAGTGATTTTTTTCAATAGTTTTATTCCCATTTGCAATGTTTTCACATGCGATGTGGAGTGAAAAAAAATCGTGGCTGGCCCTATCTTTCTGCGTTTTGCTTTTTTTCTCATGTTTCCCTACAGAGCCTCCTTTTTATTGCAACGCGCGAACGTGCAATTTTCGTGCAATGAGTTTTTAAAAGTAGAAACTCCTGTTGTCTATCGTGAGAAAAACGCACAAGGAAAATGTGTGAGAAAATCATAAGTGGCAGCGATGTTTTTGCAAGAGCATTACTGATGCTCAGACATCTCACAAGTAAAATCGCGATCACCAGAGTGAAGGAGCCCTTATAGTCACTGGGGCCTGTTTAGTGCCATTCTGTCCGTGATGAGATGGATCCTTTCAGCCAGTGGGTGCTATGTTCCTGTTCCTATAATGGAGCATGAAAATAGAACCCAAAGCGTAAATGTGAACAAGCCCTAAATCGGATTTTAAATGGGTTGATTTCTAGTACACTTAACCCTTTTCAATCCAATGTCTTCCTACATTCTGATTGAAGCTTGTACAGCTCCAATGTCAGAAGACGTCCGATAGGGTATTCTTGCCGTCTATTGCCAGCCACTCTGCTGTCTAAACTTCTCTGGCAAACGCACACTGGCTTTAGCCAGCAGATGGCACCATTGTATAACAGCTAAAAGAGAAAGCCTTTTAAGAGACCCTGAATCCAAAATTGGATTGGAAAGGGTTAACCCCTTAGTGACTGGGGTATTTTAGGGAATTTGTCACCAGACAGACTCCTGTAATATGAAGCATGTATTGATTGCCGCAAACTTCAGCATTTACTGAAGGGCGTACCAACTCCAAAGCGGAACACATTTCTAGGAGGTGCATGTAAAAAACTGCCTAATAAACCTATCAGTCAGCGGCTTCATAGAGCTGTTAATTGTAAGTGTAGTAGGGGAGCGTGCGAATACCTCTTCAGCGCCACACCACTGGAAGGGATGAGTAGTGAATCACTGCAACACTTTCAGCTGTGGGAAACTTCCAAAAAAGGTTTTAGGGCTTAGGCCTCATGTCCACGGGGAAAATCAGGCCCGCTACGGATTCTCCATGGAGAATCCGCAGCGGGTCCCTCCTGCCCCGCGGACATGAGGGCTGAAAATAGAATAAACTCATCTGCTGCGGGCCGTGCCTGTCTTCCCTTCTTCCCGGCCGGATCTTCTTGCTTCGGCACGACGGATGTGCTCGGCACGCCGGCTGCGTGCCACGCGCATGCGCCGGGCACATCCGCCTGGCCGAAGCAAGAAGATATGGCCGGGAAGAAGGGAAGACACGCACGGCCCGCAGCTGGTGAGTATATTCTGATTTTAGGTCTCCCGCGGATCCAGACGGCTTCTATAGGCTTCAATAGAAGCCTGTGGGAGACCGCACCAAATGGAGCATGTCCGGATTTTTTCCTGCACGCGGATCCGCGTCTGCAGGGAAAAATGACATCCGCAGGTAGTTGACTACCTGCGGGTGTCTAATGCATCCCTATGGGTCGCGGATCCGCGTGCAGGAAAAACGCTGCGGATTTAAAATCTTAATTTGCAAGTGGACATGAGGCCATAAACAGATGACCGTGTTTTTAGAGCGTTTTGCAGGCGTGGAAATCATGCCCATAAAATGCGACAAAGCAAAGCCATTGATTTCAATTGTTTCATTTTCACATGCGTGAGAAAAAATAGGCCTTGCACTATCTTCTTTTTTATTTTTTTTTTCTGCTTACAATGGCGCAAAGTTTACCCAGGTAAAAAAAAGACTTTTGACTGGTTCATGTGCAAATACGCTCCATAGTGGAGAGCATATTTGCGCATGCGCTCGTCTGTCGAGGCCCTTGGGGTGTGTTCACGTGTCGCTGATTTGCTGTGGATTTTGGTGCGGAACTGCAGCAGATTTCACATTTTCTATTGAATTTAAGTTGAGGTTAATTTCACACGAACGTACTTGCAGAGGCATTTCGGCACATTAAGAAGTCACACATAGAACGCAACCAAGCAATGCCTTTGCTTTCAATGGCTTAGTTCAGACGATCCCAAAATATTTGTGCAAGGAAAAAAATAGGACCTATCTTGGCCATATATTTTATACGGCACGTGAAAAGATAGGTCTTGACCTATCTTTCAACATGATATGCAGCAAGCTCCCATAGAAGTCTATGGCTGCTGGAAAAAAAGGCAGGGGGAGGGAGTCACCCTGCGTACAATCCTGGGAAAAGAAGGCAGCTCGCCCTAATTAGTCATTTTAATGCCATTCCGAGGATTTCTGCCAATTGTTGCTTGCCATCGCTTCAGCGTGCTTTTATACCAATGTGCTGCACCGCACAGTGTGAACTGCGTTATAATTATGATCGTGAGTCGAGCGTGTTGAAAATTTATGTGAAAATTCGTTCCATATCGGCGAACGTATATACACGTATGCTCGTCTGAATAAGCACTGAAGGTGTGAAATCTGCTACAGATCTGCACCAAGATCCGCAGCGTATCAGCAATGTTTGAGGAAATCCTTAGGCCACTTTCAGACAAGCATATCTCAGTTCCATATTTGGTCCGTGTCCTGCAGACTGTAATACGGACTAATGTAAATCTATATATTCACATGGCCGTATTTTCATGTCTGTTTTTTCAAAATGCACCATGACCTATTTTTATGTTTTTTTTTGTCACCATATTCTTATTTTTTCTGTTGGGCAAATAAGGTTCAGTATTTGTCAAGTAGAAAATAAAATACATGGAGGCAAAAAGCAGATGAAATACTGATGACATACGGTTATAATGTCATCTGTAGAGATGAGCGAGCGTACTCGGAAAAGCACTACTCGCTCGAGTAATTTGCTTTATCCGAGTATCGCTGTGCTCGTCCCTGAAGATTTGGGTGCCGGCACGGAGCGGGGAGCTGCAGGGGAGAGCGGGGAGGAACGGAGGGGAGATCTTTCTCTCCCTCTCTCCCGCCCGCTCTCCCCTGCTCCCCGCTGCGACTCACCTGTCAGCCGCAGCGGCACCCGAATCTTCAGGGACGAGCACAGCGATACTCGGATAAAGCAAATTACTCGAGCGAGTAGTGCTTTTCCGAGTACGCTCGCTCATCTCTAGTCATCTGTAATACGGATCCGTATTACTGATGTGGTGTTTTACGCTCGTCTGAAAGAGACCTATGATTGGTTTCACACACAGCGGTTTTCAGAAAAGCGCCACCTTTTCCCCATCGTTACAGGCCTTGGTGTCTGTTGGAACCATTCACAGGCACTTGGCTGAAGGACATTTGGTGTCGCGGCGCCCATTACTTGTATTGCCTTTGACACCCACTGTCTCCTCCAGTTGCAATGATGTTGAGATCGACGAAACTGGACTGCTGTGGAGTTCAGTCAGGTTGTCTGCAGCGATGCATCCAGGTTTAGTTTGGCACTGATGACGGCCATGTTCGTGTCTGGAGACCTCAGGGTGAGCGCCTCAATCCCACCTTTGCTGTGGAGCTGCACACTGCCAGCACTGCTGGTGTGATGGTCTGGAGGGCCAGCATATACGACAGTCGGCCCCCCTATTAGTGGTACGAGGGACAGTGACAGCTCAGCGATATGTTCAGGACATCCTGCAGCCACATGTGTTCCTCTCATGGCGGCTTCCAGGAGGCATCTTCCAGCAGGATAATGCTCCGCCGCACACAACATTGGTGTCACAGCAATGTCTCCACAACATTGTCACACTTCCATGGCTGCCTGGTCACCAAATTTATCGGCAATAGAACACGTATGGGACCATCTGGGGCGCCAACTTCAACAGCCTGCGAGTTTGCACAATCTTTAGACTCAATTATAGCAAATGTGGACTGATATGCAGCAGGATAACATACAGAATCTGTATGCCTTTATGCCCGCCCATATCACATCTTGTATCCAAGCTAGAAGCGGTACAACAGGGTACTAGAGCCTCCATGCCCTCCAGTATCACATCTTGTATCGATGCTAGTGGTGGTACAACAGGGTACTAGAGTCTCCATGCCCACCTGTATCACATCTTGTATCCAAGCTAGAAGCAGTGCAACAGGGTACTAGAGCATCCATGCCGGCCTGTATCGCATCTTGCATCCAAGCTAGAGGCGGTACAACAGGGTACTAAAGCCTCCATGCCGGCCTGTATCACATCTTGCATCCAAGCTAGAGGCAGTACAGCGGAGTACTAGAGCCTCCATGCCCGCCTGTATGCCATCTTGTATCCAAGCTGGAGGCGGTACAACAGGGTACTGGAGCCTCCATGCTTGCCCATATCACATCGTGTATCCAAGCTAGACGTGGTACAACAAGGTACTAGATCCTCCATGCCCGCCTGTATCACATCTTGTATCGAAACTAGAGGCAGAACAGGTTACTACGGCCATCATGCCACCTGTATCACATCTTGTATCCAAGCTAGAGGCGGTACAACAGGGTGCTAGAGACTGCCTTCAAAGGATCAGTTTTCTGCAACAAAATATCTTCTTGTTCTGATATTGCATATTGGATATCAACGTTACAATCACCAATATTCAGGCCACTCTCACGCATGCATTCAGAAAATGCTGCAATTTCGAGCAGCGTTTTTGAAGGCATGTTACAACGCTTGGCAGTGTTTTTTAACGGACCCTATCGTTTTGATTGGTGATGAGGTGCGAAAACGCACACAAAATAGAACAGGTAGCGCTCAAAACTGTTAGAATCATTTGAGCGCTGGTCTGCGAGGCCCCATTGAATTCAATGGTAGTGTTGTACTGCTGTTAATTGTGGTAAAAAGAGCGTGAGAGCCGCCTCATTCAATCCCAACAGCTTCTAGCTGCTTGATTTTGTTGTACATACGAGTGTACTTACAATTATATTATGCCAAAAGTGTCTTGTCAATACAATAATACAGTGCAAGAACTGCAGAAGGGATTATAAAAGATAGCGCAGGCAATAAAGAGGAATGTCCAGCACTTCCATAAAAGCGTTGTACGCTATTATGGACTTTTACCCAAAGATTCTATAATAAAGAAGATTCTGCTTTTATGGAAGTGCTGGACTTTCCTCTCATTTGTTGCATGTGATTACCAGCAACTGTCCATTGCACTCCTCACCTGACGAGGCTGGGTAAGCTGCGCTTCAAACTTACTATGAACTTTTGAAATAGAAAACTTACCGGGTTGTGCTAAATGAAACCTGGTGAGACTCCACATGGGTCTAGTGCAAGTAGTATGTAAAACATCCCCCTCCCCCATCCCGAGTGCCATCACTTCTCTGACTACCTGATGCATGTTGACCAATGCAGCATGCAGTGGCTTAAGCCCATTTACACGCAAAGATGATCGCTCAATATTCATTCAAAAGATAATGAGAATAACAGTCTGAGCGATCATTTTGCATAAGCTACTAATGGGTACTACTGCCCACTAGTAGCTTATTACCTTCATTTGCATGTAAACGAGGCTCCCTTCGCTGTATTCAGGTAACAGCGGGTAGTCTGTTATCTGCATACAGCCCCTTTGTTCTGCTGCAGGACTGCAGCTGAAAACAATGTTATCAGCGCTCCCATGGAGAATCGCAGTGTGCGGTCCCTGCTATCAGCTGCCTGGCTAAATGATGGATTTTAAACTCAACATAAAATTATCATTCTTTTGAGCGAATTTTGAGCGTTAATCGTCCCGTGTAAATAGGGCTTTAGACTACGGATGTACAGTGTAAATGCAATAGTGAAAGCAGCGCCGTTTCCAGTTTAGAACACTGAAAAGAGACTCAGGAACTAGCTGATCTGCACCAGAGAGTTGCAAAAGGACAGCAGCGAGTTATCACTCACCTCCACCTCTCTCCTTTTCTTGGACAGATTTTGTCCCCGAGATTGGGCCATTGCTTTAAGCTTTGTAGGTCTCTTGCAAAAACATAAGTGGAAGAAACGGACAAGTTTAGGGGACATACAGAACTAAAAGGCTGAATTCCCACAGAGTGATTATTGCTGCGGGATTCGCAGTCAGACACCCACAGCGAATTCCGCAGCAATGTCCATCCATAGACATCCTGTGTTAAACAATTCCCCCCTGACCATGAGCGGAAATCAACTGCGATTTTCCACTCATGGGGGGAGAAACGCAGCAGGTTCTATTCTGCTATTCTGTGCGGAAAATCGCATGGACTGCTACTATTGCAGTCAATGTAAGCCGTCCATCCCGCAATACTTCCGCTGTCAGCACTGCGGAAGTATCGCGAGAATCCGCATCACTGTCCAGCGCCGCCGTGTAATGCGCTGCACTGCAAATGCGTACTGGCTCGCCGGGCAAGACACTCACGGCGGATCCGGAGAGGTGAGAATAGGGTCTCTGGGGGGTGCTGGGTCTGATTCCGCTGCAATATTTGTCAATTGGAATCCGGCCCTGCCGTGGGCATGAGGCTAAAGTCAGACACATAAGCAAGGTGATAAAGAGACATTGCAAATGTTCAATGTTTTTTAAAGGTGTTTTCCTATTGGTGACATCTGTGAATCTAGCACGATTCTTAAGCTCCATTTAGACAGGACGAGTGTCGGGCAAACAATGCCCGACACTTGTCCCCGCACGTACTAGCTCTGGTGCTGCTGCACGGGAGTTAGTATCACTGGCTCACAGCGGGGAGGCTGGAAAAGAGTTCTCTTCTTGCGCTCCCCTGCCGCTCTCTATTGACTTAACATAGCGGCTGTTCAGTATTGAACGCCTGCTATTCACACTGAACGATGAGCGATCTGCTTATCGTCCATCGTTTATGCTGCATAAACGATGGAGGATGAGCTGATCGCTCATCATTCAGTGTAAATAGCATCTGTTCAGTACTGAACGGCCACTGTGTTATGTCAACGGAAAGAGTTGGGGAAGCAAGAGTGGGAAATCTCCTGCAGCTGCCCCGCCTCCCTGCTGTCCACTTTTTGAGCGAGCTATCACTACTAGCTCCTTTTGCAACAGCATTGGAGAGAGTGGACACACAGGGATGAGTGTTGGGCATCGTTTGCCCAACATTCGTCCCGTCTAAATGGAGCTTTAAAGGGAATGTGTTATCAAAAAATGGTGTATTTTATAAATCGAGTACAATATTTATGTTTTAACATAGGTTTTTAAGAATTTTTGTAGACGCTTGTTTTTTCTGTAGAGAAAACAGCAGTCATCTCATTAGTATCACAGGCAAGATTGTGTGTGTGTGTGTGTGTGTGTGTGTGTGTGTGTGTGTGTGTATGTATATGTGTATATATATATATACTAGCGTACCCGTCGCGCGTTGCCGCGAAGACAGACATACATACATTCGTTTTTATATATCTAGATAACAACCAATCACAGCGCAGCTTTCAAGTTACCTCAGCGGTATAATATATAACAACCAATCACAGCACAGCAGCTTTCATGTTACCTCAGCAGTATAATATATAGCAACCAATCACAGCACAGCTTTCATGTTACCTCAGCGGGATAATATATAGCAACCAATCACAGCACAGCTTTCATGTTACCTCAGCAGTATAAGAAATAGCAACCAATCAGAGCACAGCTTTCATTTTACCTCAGCAGTATGAGAAATTGCAACCAATCACAGCACAGCTTTCATTTTACCTCAGCATTCTCAATATCCAGCAATTGTCTTGCGAAACGTTCAGCGGATGCATCATTTTGATAAGAAATAGCAACCAATCAGAGCACAGCTTTCATTTTACCTCAGCAGTATGAGAAATTGCAACCAATCAGAGCACAGCTTTCATTTTACCTCAGCATTCTCAATATCCAGCAATTGTCTTGCGAAACGTTCGGCGGATGCATCATTTTGTAGTTGAACACGCATCCCGTTGCTCGTAATGCCTTTTGCTTTTGTGCTTGAGATGGAAATCAAACGATCTTTGTCTGGGGGGCATAACTGTCGACGATGCTCGCAGGATAGGTGTACTATGCCAGTAATCTTCCCAGGAGTGTACTCAACAACTTCCCAAAGTTTCATGGCGATTAGATGAATGGTGTAGTAGCGCAAAAAGGACAGACAGACATACATTCCTTTTTATATAAATAGATGACATCAGGAAGTGAGAGAATTAGATTCCGTACGTAAAATTTGGACGCTAATTATTTTGCGCTTAGAATTGAATAATTGAGTTGGGACCTATTAACCTTTCCTATTTATGACATAATCAATGCTTGTGCCAAATTTCAAGTTTCTATGACATTGGGAAGTGAGAAAATTAGATTCCGTATGTAAAATTTGGACGCTAATTCTTTTGCGCTTAGAATTGAATAATCGAGTTGGGACCCATTAGCTTTTCCTATTTATGACATAATCCATGCTCGTGCCAAATTTCATGTTCCTATGACATTAGGAAGTGAGAAAATTAGATTCCGTACGTAAAATTTGGACGCTAATTCTTTTGTGCTTAGAATTGAATAATCGAGTTGGGAGCCATTATATTTTCCTAATTATGACATAATCAATGCTCGTTCTATGACATTGGAAAGGGAGAAAATTAGATTCCGTACATAAAATTTGGACGCTAATTCTTTGGCGCTTAGAATTGAATAATTGAGCTGGAACCCTTAAACGGTTGCTATTTGTGACATAATCAATGCTCGTGCCAAATTTCATGTTCCTATGACATTAGGAAGTGAGAAAATTAGATTCCGTACGTAAAATTTGGACGCTAATTCTTTTGCGCTTAGAATCGAATAATCGAGTTGGGACCCATTATCTTTTCCTAATTATGACATAATCAATGCTCGTTCTAAATTTCAAGTTTCTATGACATTGGAAAGTGAGAGAATTAGATTCCATACGTAAAATTTGGACGCTAATTCTTTGGCGCTTAGAATTGAATAATCAGGTTTGGACTCAATACATTTTCCTATTTATGACATAATCATGGCTCGTGCCAAATTTCAAGTTTCTATGACATTGGGAAGTGAGAGAATTAGATTCTGTACGTAAAATTTGGACGCTAATTCTTTTGCGCTTAGAATTGAATAATTGAGTTGGGACCTATTAACTTTTCCTATTTATGACATAATCAATGCTCATGCCAAATTTCAAGTTTCTATGACATTGGGAAGCGAGAAAATTAGATTCCGTACGTAAAATTTTGACGCTAATTCTTTGGCGCTTAGAATTGAATAATCGAGTTGGGACCTATTAGAGTTTCCTATTTATGACATAATCAATGCTCTTGCCAAATTTCATGTTTCTACGACATCACGAAGTGAGAGAATTAGTGGTAGTGATGGAAATCAAACGATCTACGTGGGGGGGGGCGTAACTGTCGACGACGCTCGCACGCGTGCCATTTATCATAGCATAATTGTACTATGCCTATAATCTTCCCAGGAGTGTACTCAACAACTTCCCAAAGTTTCATGGCGATCGGATGAATGGTGTAGTAGCGCATAAAGGACAAACAGACAGACAGACACGCAGACATACATTCAATTTTATATATATAGACTAGCGTACCTGTCGCGCGTTGCTGCAAAGACAGACAGACATACATACATACATTCGTTTTTATATATCTAGATAGCGGCTTTCAAGTTACCTCAGCGGTATAATATATAACAACCAATCACAGCACAGCAGCTTTCATGTTACCTCAGCAGTATAATATATAGCAACCAATCACAGCACAGCTTTCCTGTTACCTCAGCGGGATAATATATAGCAACCAATCACAGCACAGCTTTCATGTTACCTCAGCAGTATAAGAAATAGCAACCAATCAGAGCACAGCTTTTATTTTACCTCAGCAGTATAAGATATTGCAACCAATCACAGCACAGCTTTCATTTTACCTCAGCATTCTCAATATCCAGCAATTGTCTTGCGAAACGTTCGGCGGATGCATCATTTTGTAGTTGAACACGCATCCCGTTGCTCGTAATGCCTTTTGCTTTTGTGCTTGAGATGGAAATCAAACGATCTTTGTCTGGGGGGCATAACTGTCGACGATGCTCGCAGGATAGGTGTACTATGCCAGTAATCTTCCCAGGAGTGTACTCAACAACTTCCCAAAGTTTCATGGCGATTAGATGAATGGTGTAGTAGCGCAAAAAGGACAGACAGACATACATTCCTTTTTATATAAATAGATGACATCAGGAAGTGAGAGAATTAGATTCTGTACGTAAAATTTGGACGCTAATTCTTTTGCGCTTAGAATTGAATAATCGAGTTGGGACCTATTAACTTTTCCTATTTATGACATAATCAATGCTTGTGCCAAATTTCAAGTTTCTATGACATTGGGAATTAAGAAAATTAGATTCCGTACGTAAAATTTGGACGCTAATTCTTTTGTGCTTAGAATTGAATAATCGAGTTGGGACCCATTAACTTTTCCTATTTATGACATAATCCATGCTTGTGCCAAATTTCAAGTTTCTATGACATTGGGAGGTGAGAAAATTAGATTCCGTACGTAAAATTTGGACGCTAATTCTTTGGCGCTTAAAATTGAATAATCGAGTTGGGACCCATTAAATTTTCCTATTTATGACATAATCAATGCTTGTGCCAAATTTCATGTTTCTACAACATCGGGAAGTGAGAGAATTAGTGGCAATGATGGAAATCGAACGATCTATGTGGGGGGGGGGTAACTGTCGACGACGCTCGCACGCGCGCCATTTATCATAGCATAAATGTACTATGCCTATAATCTTCCCAGGAGTGTACTCAACAACTTCCCAAAGTTTCATGGTAATCGGATGAATGGCGTAGTAGCGCATAAAGGACAAACAGACAGACAGACACACAGACAGACATACATTCAATTTTATATATATAGATTACACAGGATCCACCATTCACAATAGGGGATGATCAAAACTTCTCAAAATTATCTCTGTACAGGTCACAGAACAGTCTCCCATAGATTACAGCTGATTAAAAAATTTTTTATATGGTTCTTTATCTAGTAAAAAAAAATATAGATAATGGAAAGCGTCGGACCCCTGTCCACGAGCAGAAAATCATTGCAATTCTCCGCTCGCGGCTGGCAATTCGCGGCATGCTGCGAATCGCCGGGATTCTCTGTCAGATAGGCTGACCGATGGAGATCTGTCTGCAGCCCCTGCTCCCGGGCGGCAGCCCGTGGACAGGGGGCCTTAAGGGGTTTTCCAGGGAGAATACTATTGATGACCTTTCCTCAGGATAGGTCATTAATAGTTGATCGACTAGGGTCCGTTGCTCGGGACTCTGACCGATTAGCTGAGCGAACGCATGCTGTCATCACAGCAAATACACGGAGGTCAGAGCAAAAGCCTGTCCGTCGACCTCTGTGTAGTGGCCGAGGCTTGTAACTGCAGGCACAGCTTGCGTTGATTTCAATGAGAGCCGTGCCTGCAGTTACAAGGGCTGACCACTACACAGGGGTTGGCCCGGAGACTTCTGCTGCTTCCGTTCCGACCTCCTGTGTTATTGTGGCGCTGACAGCATGCACCCGCTCAGCTGATCGGTCGGGGTCCTGAGCGACGGACCCCAGCCGATCAACTATTGATGACCTATACTGAGGATAGTTCATCCAAAGGATTCTCCCTGGAAAACCCCTTTAATTTGTAGGATTTGACTTGCATCTGTATGTTGCAGCTACATACACTAGTTCTTGTATTATTCATATACCTGAAATAAGCACCATTCTCTCAGTATGTAAAGTCACACTATTTCTTTGTATATTACATAGAAAGATATGTTCAGCAAGTGCTTTCAGTAGAGAAAATGTCAATTAAGGTAGAGATGTCATATTTCATATGGTAATACAAAAATATGTTTGACTTTATGATCTACAGACTAAAATGTGGTTCTGTCCAAGCTGAGGCATGGGAAGTTGGTGCACTGTTGATCTCACTATTGCCCGTTGTCTTTTTATGTCCACAGCAGGACTGAACTGAATTAGTATATTCCTGCTAATCGGGACTTCTGGGCTGCTGATGAAATTGGTCTAATTGTGACTTTGATTTAAAGCGGCCCTGTCAGCTCTTCTGACATGTCTGTTCTACAGGAGAGTAAAATTCTGGAGCATCTTTTCTCATTACTTTGCTTGTTTTTCCTTCTGAATAAACCGACAACTGGACATCATTTCATTGTTCCAACACAGTCTGGTACAGTCAGATCAGAATGGATGGTGTCAGAGTTGATACAGATTAGCAGAAGCAAACACTCCAACTGGTAACACTTGGTATTGGAATAATACAGGGACGGCACAACAAAGACTTCTAAGCAAAGAAGCTTCAGGATTCCTTTTCATGAAGAATGTTATACTGCTTAGTCCTGCTGTACACTGTCCTACATGAGGCAGATGTGTGTGTGTGTGTGTGTGCGCTGCAGAGTACAGTCTTCTGTTTCCTTAATGTACAGTGTTCAAAAGACATGACAGTGGCTAGTCTCCTTCCACCAGTTCAGAGAGAACTGCGAATTAGAGATGCAGCATGCAGAGTGTAAAAATGCCCTATACAAGACTCATTTTGACCATTTATTGGTATTGGTCATCCTTTTTGCATTGTAAAAGAGCCTGTATTAGACACTGACTGAAAATGTATATAAGATGCAGTTGTTACTAATACTTGTAAAGTTGTTTGTACCAAACAATAGATTTACACCCTATCTTTAGAAACCCAGGTAATCAGTGTGCTTTAAATTATGACATTGTCGTCGATAATGACAACATTCAAACACCAACCATGAAAGACCAGTTGTTCAGAAAACTGAAATCTCAGTTGTATGGCCATTTTAAGGCATTGTGATCTACTCACAATGCAATGATTGAGGTGTTCGCATTGCTGCTACAGTATCTTGCATTAGCACACACTGGACTTGTTCACTACACTGACATTGGTCATCAGCTCCTTTTCACACTTCAAATTTTGTGCTGAGTTTCTGTCAAATGTGATGACCCGGATGCATCCCATGCATGTGGATGGGGTTTCTGAAACCCTTTTCACGTTCAATGGAAAATGTATGCCACTTGAACCATTAGGCTATCTCGACACATGCCTAGGGCCCAGAAATGGGATGGGCTTGGGAAAATGTAAAAAAAAAAATACTGTTTTTTTGAAATTCTAAAAAAAGTATTAACTCTTTAAGAATTTAGAGTGTTAGAAAAAGTCCGATCACATGAGCCACCAATTTTTCATATTTATATTTTGCACCTTCTCACACGTAAGTATCATGTATGCCCAGACTATATGTACAATATGTGGGTATGCCATCATTGGGCGAGTCTGAGAACAGAAAACAAGGAAAGTTGTATTGGATAGTCTCAATAAATCAGTTATGTTATGCAAAGAGGTAGTGTTACGTGCACTTTCAGATGACTTCTCAGAATAAGCGGCGATGTATGTACATGAGGTATTTACAAAAAAGGATTTGTCTATTGGCAGTATGGCCCAACATAAAGCATCCTTAACAGTTGAAATCGAATCTTACTTAGTGAAACAGACACTATAGGGCACTGATATGTTTTTTTTGTTGTTCGTAGTTATGCCCTGGCTTTATAGTATAACACTATATCTGGCTATTATATAACTTTTATTGCGTACCAGTTTTCCTCTCTGCACTCTGTATTTCTAATTTCCAGTTCTCTTAACTAGTGGATGGAGTTGAATGTTAAGATGTCTTATATACTCTGCACATAAAAGAAACAGAATTTCTTCTTCTGTAACTCTCTAGCACACACTGACATAACATCAGCATGGAGTACAGTGTACAGCAGTACTGAACAGTGTAGATGTGATTCCAGTATCTGTCAGACACAGTAATTCACTCACCAATGCAGTTGCAGTATTGTTGATTACGACAGAGTTAACAGAAAAGGTTTCTTTTCATGAAGCAATAACAGAGTTTGTCCTTGAAAAAAACTTAGAAGCCCATTTTCTGAATGATGAATTTCCTTTTTCATTCTCACCTGCTTAGGCTGTTTATTGTTGGTTTGTACATGAATACGTTTGTAAATGCAATCCCAAAAAGTCAGAAAATGAAAGTAGCTGTAAATTATTACTGTGTAGGACATTGGGAAGCAGGGTTGTAATGAGTGGGGGAGAGTAGTATATGGAAGCTGTGATGAGGTGTGTTCATAGTACACGGGGGCTGGGATGACTGCAGTGTGTGGGACCCCATCCTTCTTTAGTTTATAGAACTAAAGGTCATATCCCATTCTTTTACATAGAGGAATCACATCCACAGCAATTCCTTGATTACTGTTTATAACAACTGCCTAATTCAATTATGATAATCCGTATATATTAAGGAATTACAGTACATGAGATTCCTTTATCTAAAGAAGGTATCTTGGTATTTTTAGCTTGTTTAACAATAAAAATAAAGAAGAGATTGTAAAAAATCAAGTGTCAAGTGCAGTCTGAAGAGACCTTAAAGTGGTTTTTCCATTACTTAAAACTGATCGACAGCCACTCTGTACTTCCTGGTTGCTGCTGACCAGGACATGTGACTGCTGCAGCCAATCACTGACCGCAGTAGTGACCTTCTAAAGCCAGTGATTGGCTGCAGCAGTCACATGTCCTGGTCAGCAGCAACCAGGAAGTACAGAGTGGCTGTGGATCAGTTTTAAGTAATGGGAAAACCTCTTTAAGGATGTGTTTACACATGGTGGATTTTGGTGCAGAAAATCTGCACCAAATCTGCCTCGTGTGAAAGTAGCCTAGGAATAAATGCTGTTACTGAATACTAGAAGATTATTCTTATTTACTCTAAAGGCGCTATAATACAGAAGTATATTGACACTGTATGAGCTTCATGCAAAATGTGCTTTTATTGCGTTAGTTATTCCATCGTTGTGTGTTTGAGCTAGATTTGTACTTTGTGAGTCATCCGGAAGTTACCAGTAATTTCAGGAAGTAATGGTGTCATCACTAGCTTTTAGAAAAGGCTGGGTACCACAGGCTTCAGTAATAGTTACAATATTGTAACCAGTAACCGTGGTTTGGTTATTCTGACATTAATAAATTTGCAGCAATTTTAGGTCGCTACCAACTACTATGAAATTGTAGTGCACATAGGTCTCAAGACTGAGGAGGAAGTAAGACTAGATTCATTTTCTAGAGTGCTT
Source organism: Eleutherodactylus coqui (assembly GCF_035609145.1). Lineage (NCBI taxonomy): Eukaryota > Metazoa > Chordata > Amphibia > Anura > Eleutherodactylidae > Eleutherodactylus > Eleutherodactylus coqui. Next base: position 401,482,397 of record NC_089837.1, read on the forward strand.
AAAGGGGTTTGCCAGGACTTTAAAAAAATTACAGGCTTAAAATGTTGTAAAGTAATGAAAAAATGGCTACTCACCTGCTCCAGTGGCTCCCTTTCCATGGATGAATCATCATTAACACCTGTGATTGGCTGAGTGGTCACGTGTACACGACGGCACATGACCGCTCACCACCTTTCCCTGTTCCAAGCAGGGCGCCAGTGTCCCAGCACTGGACAAGGAGCTGTTGGATCTGGTGAATATTCAAATTTTTTTTTAATTATTTTACTCCATTTTAAGCCTGTATTATTTTTATTTATTTTTTTTAATTTGTGGAAAATCATATTTTCTTTTTCTAATGCACTTCCTGAGCCGACACTTCAGTCCTGCTCTCTACCAGTGATTCTGCCACAAATAGCATTGGGCTATGAAGATTAGTTGTGACAAGATGTCTTACATGGATGTAGGGGGCATTCACATCAGGTTTATGGTTTATATCAGGAATTCTGTCTGAACCCCTGAAAAAAGAACTCCGATGGATCCCCTGGACAGAATCCTTCACTTGTATTGCTGAGATGCTTCTATGTTAATCTGTTCTCAATATCTTCTTGTTTTTCTCTTCTGCAGAATCTAAAAGCAGATCCCGAGGAATTCTTCAGAAAGCTAGAAAAGATTGGCAAAGGATCTTTTGGAGAAGTCTTTAAAGGGATTGACAATAGGACTCAGAAAGTTATAGCAATAAAAATTATAGATCTTGAAGAAGCAGAAGATGAAATAGAAGATATCCAACAAGAAATTACAGTGCTAAGCCAGTGTGATAGTCCGTATGTAACAAAGTATTATGGCTCCTATCTCAAAGTAAGTAGTATAACATTGCTAGTCTTGACTTTCTGCTTTCAGAGTTCAAGAGATTGATATAAATTTGTATACCTTCATTGACTGAAGTATCTAAATTCTTGAATCCTAAATAGAAATTGTTTCCCAAAGAGGTTGTTAAATTAAGAAACCCAATCTTTAACCTCAGGATGATTTGATGTTGCAGAAGTAGTATGGTGCAGGCAAGAGTGCTCAGAGGACGTTTGCATACTATGTAGGGCTCTAATCATGTGGGTCCTTCTGCTCTGTCTGTGCTATAAGGAGCAGATAAAATACACACTTATAGTCCTGCTCTAACAATGGAGATCAGAGAAACCTCTAATGTCCATTGTTTAACCCCTTATGCCTCAACTTGATCCTTCTTTAGATGCATCCTATGGATGTTCCACAACAGGACCTTTATCTTTAACATACATGGGAAGACAGCAAGGTGTCCACTGAAAATCCCAAGGCTGTCTGTTCATGATGCCAATTGTTAGGGCATACTTAGATATATCCAACAGCCGATGTACACAAGCTATTGTGTGTGTGTGTGTGTGTGTATGTGTATATATACACACACACACACACACACTTGTACAACACCGGGAAGTTACATTACATAGGGGTGCACTTACATTTGCAATAAGCATTGAATTATCGAGATGTGACCCTCTTACTTTTCCTATTTAGGACCTAAAGAATGCTCCTGCCAAATTTCATAGTGAGTGAGTGAGTGAGGGCCTTCACACACACACACACACACACTTATATATATATATATATATATATATATATATATATATATATATATATATATATATAGTGTGTGTGTGAAGGCCCTCACTCACTCAACATGCAATTTGGGTCCTAAATAGGGAAAGTAAAAGGGTCACAACTCGATTATTCAATGCTAATTGCAAAAGTAAATGCTCCCCTATGTAATGCAACTTCCCGGTGTTGTACAAGTGTGAAATTTGGCATGAGCATTCTTGAGGTCTTAAATAAGAAAAGTAACGGGGTCACATTATTCAATGCTGATTGCAAAAGTAAGTGCATCCCTATGTAATGTAACTTCCCAGTGTCATACAAGTGTGAAATTTGGCACGAGCATTCTTTAGGTCCTAAATGAGGAGAATGGGAAGGGTGGCACATTCGGCAGAGGGACATCGGTACATGCAGCCTGAGAAGAATCTAACACTCCTCTATGTGTATACATATTTTATTCCTCGGTTCCTCTAAAGTAACATTGACTTCATAAAATTTTCCGTACGAACAACACAAACACCTGTATCAAATTAATTTGGGCGAAGCTGGGTATATCACCTAGTATATTTATATATACCAGATCATTTTTCTGTAAAATCATAAATAACTAAAGAAAAAATCCTATCATGTCCAAGTAGAAATGAACAGAAATTAATCACTTTATTTAAATTTATATGCACATTTATGTACTAGACATAATACTAAAAGTAGAACTAATCCAACAAAAAATATCATAGTACTATGTTGGCTTAATATTTTTAACCCCTTAAGGACATAGACCCCTTTTTTTCTTATCTTCTGTTTTTCCTTCCCCTTATAAAATCGTAACTCCTTTATTTATCCATCATGTAGCTGTATGAGGGATTGTTCCTTGCGGGACGAGTTGTATTTTTCAATAGTGTTATTTAATGTACCATATATACTCGAGTATAAGCCGACCTGAATATAAGCCGAGGCACATAAGTTTCCCACAAAAAACTGGGAAAACGTAGGTGCCTTGAGTATAAGCCGGCACTCCCTAGTTGTAGTAAAAAAAAAAATCTATACTTACCTTTCCGCCACTGCCGGGGCTCAGGCACGTCTAGCCGCATGAGTCCCTTCAATGTAATAAAGTTCTTTCAGTGAATGGGCGAGCGCTGCCTGTAATTGGCTGAGCGCTGTGACTAATCACAGGCAGCGCTCAGCTGTCATTCAATGAATGGCTGAGCGCTGCCTGTGATTGACTGAGCGCTCGGCCAATCAGACGCAGCCTTTTCAGCAGGTGGGGATTTTAAACTTAAACTTCATTACAGTGACGGGACCCAAGTGGCTAGATGTGCTGAGCCTCCGGCAGCGGCGGTGAGGTAAGTATAGTTTTGGTTTTTTTTCAGGACCCTCACTCGAGTATAAGCCGAGGGGGGCTTTTTAAGCCTAAAAAATGTGCTGAAAAAGTCGGCTTATACTTGAGTATGTACCATTTGACGTACTGAAAAATTCTAAGTGGAGTAAAATTTAAAAACCCCCAAAATTTCACCATCTTTCGTTGCATCTTGTTACTTCGGCACGTAAACCAACAAAAATGATATGACAACTTTATTCTATTGGTCAGTACAATTACTAGGATACCAAACTTATATAGTTTATTTTTTTTTTGCTGTACTACTTTTATTATTTTTTCAAAGATATTTAATTTTTTTAACATTTTCTGCCGCCATCTTCTGAGCGCAATAACCTTTTTATTTTTCCATCGACATGATTATGCAAGGGCTCATTTTTTTGTGGGATGTCCTGTAGTTTGCATTGGTGGATTTTTGGAATACATATGACTTTTTGATCGCTTTTTATTGCATTTTCTCTTGGAGACAGGGTGACCAAAAAAGCATATTTCTGGCGTTCTTTATTTTTTTTACTAACGACGTTCATCGTGTAAGTAACGTGTTACTTTGATAGATCAGACTTTTACAGATGCAGTGATACCAAATATGCATTTTCTTTTTTTAATATTTAGATTATTTTCTTATAAATATGGCAAAAGGGTTTTTCTGAACTTTTATTACTTTTTTTTAAAGAATTAGTAAAAGTTTATTATATTTCCTCTTTTTTTTTCATTTTTAATCCCCAGAGGGGACAACAACTTGGAATACTTTGATCGCTCCTGTAGTATGATGCAATGCCATAGCATTACATCATACTGCGATCAGGCAGGCATTCTATCAAGCCAGCCCACAGGAATTGCTTGATATGCATTCTGCCAAGACAGCCCTGGGACCTTTCAGAAGGCCCCTGGCTGCCATGACACCCGCACAGCTCCCTGCGATCTCATCAAAAGGGGGCCATACGTTCGGGGGATTTAAATGCCGCTTTCAGCATTGACAGTAGCATTTAAAGAGTTAACAGCTCAGATAAGCCACGTAACCGATTAGAGCTGTTGCTGCCTGGTGTCTGCTTTAAGAAACAGCCGTCTCCTGTGTTGTATGAAGGGTGATCTCTCTTCATATATACCCCGACGCTGCAGGACGTAAATGTACGCCCTGCAGTGTGAAGGGGTTAGAGTGGTTATGTCTGAGAATATAATAAATGATAGTACCTGCATGAAATATTATAAAATAACAAACCGACCAATACTGGCTTGCACCATCGCCAATGCATTTGTGGTCCCCATGACATGTTTTTTTTACTTGCCCTAACAATGCAACCACATCACCAGTGCAGCCAATCACAGGCCTCAGTGGCTCATGTATGGTCCGCAACTGAAGCTTCAAAGCATGGTAGTTCTGTAGAAACTGTTTGGGTAAGAAAAGACACTATTGTAGGCATTTACTATAGGCCACCTGGACAAGCAGAAGATATTGATGAACTCAGTTCTAGCATTGAATTTAGATAAAAAAGGGAGGAAAACCTGAGAAAACTTAGGACTCAAGGTTGGATTTCAGAAAGGCAGATTTTAATGAACTCAGAAAGAGGGTAGGAAGAATCCAATGGCTGGATGTTCTTAAGGAGAGAAATGTCCAAGAAGGTTGGGAAATATTGCAAAATGAGATTCTCAAAGCAATATCGTTAACAATCCCTAAAAGAAGGAAGAATGGGAAGCATTTAAAGAGACCAGGATGGATGAACACAGAACTAGTACACATGTTAAAAACCAAAGAAAAATATGTTTATCAAACAGAAAGAGGGGGGAAATATCTAAAGAAGAATATAATGCGGTCTTCAGAAACTATAGGGCAAGTGTCAGAAAAGCTAATAATGAATTGAGGCTTGCAACAGAGGCCAAAATCAATAAAAAACGATTTGGGGGGTATGTAAAAAAAAAAGAAAAGTCAAAGATGCTATTGGATTCTTACAAGATGAAAATGGTGAATTGGTTAAGAATGATGTTTAGAAGGCCGATTGTTTAAATTCCTATTTTGTATCTGTTTTCTCTCACCACTTGCCATAATCTTTGAAAATTCCTGGAGAACAGAAGTTCCAGAAGATTGGAAAAGGGCAAATGTTGTTCCTATCTTCAAAAAAGGCAAGAATGGATCCAGGAAACTACAGGCCTGTGAGCCTGACTTCTATACTGGGAAAGATCTTTGAAGAAATTATTAAACAGCATGTATGCAAGTACTTGGATAAAAAGTTATTAACCAGAGCCAGCATGGGTTTGTAACAAACAAGTCATGCCAGACAAATCTAATTTCCCTTTATGACAAAATCACTGACTGGGTTCATCAGAATAATGCGGTGGATATAGTATGTCTTGACTTTAGTAATGCATTTGACAAAGTATCTCATACCATGCTTACTGAAAAAATGACCAAATATGGAATTGACAACGCAACTGTTAAGTGGATTCACAACTGACTGAGTGATCGTACTCAAAGAGTAGTCATAAATGGCTGCACATCCAAGTAGAAGAATGTATCAAGTTGGGTACCACAAGGCTCTGTCCTAGGCCCAGTGTTGTTCAACATTTTTATAAATGATCTGGAGGAGGGAACTGATGGGAAACTGATCAAATTTGCCGACGCCACAAAGCTAGGAGGGATAGCTAACACTAGAGAAGAGAGAAAGAGTATTCAAAAAGATCTAGAAAAGCTTGAACAGTTGGCGGTGCCTAACAGAATGGTATTTAACAAGGAGAAATGCAAAGTCCTACATCTGGGCAAGAAAAATGAAATGCAGAATGGGAGGAATTGGACTAAGTAGCAGCACATGTGAAAATCTTTTTGCAGCAAAAGCAGTTGCTGCAAAAAGTTGTTTGTTGCACAGGAAACACTATCAAACCGGCAGCAAATTTGCTATCTGACATCAGCTTTGGGTCTGGTAAGTTACATTAATACTGCTTATCACCCTAACAGTTCAAAAACAATGAAAACACTGAGGAATTCATCTTGGTGGTTACACCAGTTTAGTTTCAAATAAAAGTCAAAAAGTTTGGTGCTTGCCATACTTGCACGAAAATGTGAAACTTTTGGGCCTTTCTATGCACTGTTCACCACCCTTGAAAAGGGGCAGAGGTTAGCAAAAGATTGTGGGGCCTCACAGATTTGACACTAAGGCCGCCTGCAGACGAGCGGAAATCCCGCCGCGGGATTTCCCGCGGGATTTCCGCCGCTGAAAGTCTGCATAGGAGTGCATTACAATACGCACTCCTATGCAGACGGCCGCGGTTTGGCCGTGCGAAATCTCGCGCGGCAAACAAACCGCGGCATGTTCTAATTTTGTGCGGAGCACGCACTCACCTGGCCGCCGGCTCCGGTCTGCGCATGCGCCGGCTGCGCGGCAGCCGGCACATCAAAGAGCCGGGGCCGCCAGGCGCGGGTGAGTACGCGCTCGCCCCTGCAGGCTCTGGGGTCGGATCGCGCGGCGAGATTTCTCGCTGCCGGATCCGACCCGCTCGTCTGCAGGCGGCCTTATACCAGTGTTTTATACACTATTCTAAGTAAATTCCCCCCATACTGTTTCCGTCAGTTCAATAGACTTTGAATAGAGTGGCAGGACACCTGTTCGACCACTTCTTCATTCAAACTCCACCTCACTGCTGGGATTGGGAGACCCTCTCACTAGTGGTTGGTGGAATCCATTGACCGATCCTCAGCGATTAGTCATTTTTTTACCTTTCGTGTGGATCTTTATTAGAACTGTGTATTTCTGTTATTCTTCTCTGAAATCTTCAAATTGACAACTGGATGTTACCCTTCCTTATCAACAGGGTGTCCTTTCACAGCTTGACAGTCTGTCTAATTGGTGTTGACAGTGGCAATGGTGCTAGCATGGGGAATGGCAATGCTCTGTTGTCAATTTAAGGTGCTTTTACACAGAACGACAGCAAGAATGATTACCACTAGTGAATGGAAGCCCACCGGCCTCCATTCACAGTAAGCGGACAGTCGTTCCTAAGTGGACAAGTACCTGTTTACACAGGCAATTCATCGTTCGGTTTTCTGCATGCAAAAAATGAACAATGAATGAGAAGCGAATGACTATTAGGCCGTGTAAATGCACCTTTAGGGCTTCTTCACATGGGCGGGATTTAGTCCCGTTAGGTGGTCATGATAATCACAGCCTGAGGAAGGAAATTGAGAGGTTTCGAAAGCTTGCAATAACATCATGTATTTTTGTTAGCCATTAAAAGGTATCATATCTACAAGATGACTTGGTTTCTCTTACTGAGAACTATTACGGCCACATAACGGGACAAAATGAAGCCATTGATTTCAATGGTTTTGTTTTAATTAGCAGTATTCTTGCCTGTTAATAGAACGGGTGAGCGAAGATAGGACTTTCCTTGTCTGTTCAATCAAATACATTGGATTACACAATTCTACTCATATTAGCGGGTCGGAATTTTACAGTGGAATCCATAATCATAGAGCCCATTGTGCTCTATGGTCACGCAATTACATACAAAATACGAAATCCAAACAAACAAAATAAAAAAGCTGTACAGCGCATGACCACCTTCGTGAGTACGTGGTCACGCGAAATACAATTATGCTCCGTACTCTGAGTCTCCTGCACACGAAATTCTCCTGCCCCTGTGAGCTCGGCCTAAAGAGGAGCTGTCATCTGACCTGACATGTCTGTTTTAGTAGATGCAAAAAGAATGAGCTCACCTGTGTCTGAATGAGGAGGTCCAGCCTGTGTAAGCAGGCGCTCAGGAAACTATCGGAGGGCAGTAGAAATGTCCAAAAATGACAGAGGAATTCCGGCACTTCCATAAAATTAAATTGCTTTTCTATTGAAATGGCATTAGAAGTCTGTGACCCTTGGTTACTGAAGTAGTGCAATCTTAAAGGGGTTTTGTCAAAAAAAAAAAAAAAATTATACTCACGTATTCTTCCCCAAGCAGACTCCTTAAGGCATCTTCTGCTCGCTGATCTTGTCCATTACCCCGGGTCACCTTATCTCCAGTTGGTCGGCTTGTTATGAAGCGTGCATTCCTCACATTCTCTTCCGGACGTTCAGTGAAGGTCATGTCCCTGTGACGTAGCCTCCACTGGCTAGGAAGGAATGCTGATCTACTGCAGAGAAAGCGGGCATGAGCAGTCTCTGCTATAGCTCGGCACTCCGTACATTGCAGGAAGAAGACTCCCTGTGAATGTATGTAACATTACAGGAAGCCGAAGAAACGGCTAGCTAGAGGTTAAATGAATTCCCCGGCACTGCAGAAGACAGGAGAAGATGAGTGAGATGAAGATGCGGGAAGTAGACTGCCTGTGAAGAAATAGGTAAGTATTGAATTTTTTTTTATGACTGAACCCCTTTAAGCATTTCAAACTTGTAGGTTCTTAAAAGAACAATTGACTCCTCCATTCCTTACAAAATAAAGAAAATGAATCCTAATCAGACAGGGGTGTTTAGACCCTATTTTAACCCCTTACAGGGATGACGGCTGTTGCCAAAGTGTTCATGACACAGATTTGTTGCTCAGTAAAAATATAATTTGTTTTATAATTCACCCTCTATGGGAAGCACATCCCCTACTTCACGACCCAAAAAGCCTCGCGGTTAAAAGACACTCATTTCCAATCCCCTCCGCGACTTGGTCTGTGAGCTGTTTGCCAGCAAAGAGGAAAAATTCTAGCGACCCATAATTCCGTATGAGAGGTGTGGACAGAATCTGCCAATCCTGCCGTATGGTCAGCAATGTGTGTTTGTTGTTATGCGTCCTAGTTGTGCATCCAAGGTCTTCGTACTCGCTGTACAATTAATCTGGTAACCAGCATGATGTGTATGACATGACACTCTTGTAGGACCTCATACAGTCCACTGACTGAAAATTGAACATTACACCGGAGCCCCCCACATCTAAAATCAACCCAGCTGAGACCACCACGTTTTACTAGATACGTGAGATAGTATTACACTAGGGGGGCAAAGATTTATCCAGTGTTTTTCCCAGTTTTGTCACACATCTCACACCACCGTCTATGATCGTATCCAAAATAAATGATAAAAAAAAGAAGTGATTTTATTTTACGGAACTGCCCAAAAATGTTTCCCGTGATTTAGTAAATACTTGTATTCCTTATCATATAGCTATTCTGGAACGTCATTCATTGGAACTCTGCATTGTCCTGTTCCTGTGTTTATTCCTTTTAGAAATTTCTAAATACGTTAATAACTGGGCGCTACCACCTGGGGGGTGTCGGCATGCCTTTACATCGCCCTATCCAAACTGTAGGGAGACTCTGATTTGACAAGAGGAATGGTAACACCCAATTGTCAATGTATTAATATATTTCCAGGAGGAATGACAGAGGACTGGCACAGTGCAATGTTCTATTTCATGGGGTGTACACGTATTTATTAAGAGTCATGTCTGAACTCTCACAAATCATGTCCAAGGACAAAGAAAGGTAAAGTCATTAAAGGAACTTCTTAAACTGTAGATCACGCAGAACAAGGTGCATACGAATGAATAATGTGCTACTTAAAATCTACTATAACCTAAAAAGTTTTGTAATTGTTCATAGCCCTCCGTCCTCTACATCTAGTGGTTGCTCAATGACAGCACTTTTTTTTGCATTACAATTGTGACATCTGCCAGCACTACAAGCGTATGACTGTACAGAAGGCGTTGGGTGGAGGTATCACCTTGACCTGGCATCTCAAGGGTGTTACTGCTTGTATCTCTACAAATATAGCAACCTACTTACTCGAGACCAGTAATAAACATGAAAGCTTACAATAGTCTATTCTGTTCCCAAATGCAAGAACATTTTATGAGTAGCTATTAGCATAAATAAAACCGTTTTTGTGCATATTATTTTTTTCCTGCTTTTATATAGTATGTTTAAAGTTTATTTAAAGCCTTAATTGTGTTACTTGAAACCTTGATGACGAGAGAACTGTGTAGTCATCTTAATTACATGATAGTTTCACTGATCACTTATAACTCATAAGGAACATTGCCAAAGACTAGTATACCAGTGCATTATGACTAGGTATAGGAATATGCACAGGCCATTTTTATGGCAAGCCCATTTAGTAGTTAAGCTCTGGCCTGCCCCAATCACGATGGCAGTCATTGTACCGTAATTATGTCTTAAAGGTTCGCCCATTTGATGAGCACTACAGTCAGTATCAGTATTGAAGGGCTGTAGAGCTGAAATCAGCTGGTGCAGAGGTAGTGCTATAATATAGCCGTCTTCTCAAGGGTCACAGTGTAATAACAGTATATATATATGTGTTTGATATGTCGGGAAGCAGGAATGGAGCCCACCAGGATTTTTAAAAACTGGGATCCGAAAATGTAATAAAATTACATGAAGAGAACCAACATATTCCTCAACTGTTAAAAGTGATACCCCAGCTTTAGGACAAAGTCCTGTCCCAGGACTGGAGGGGAGTGGGCATATTATCTGCCATTGTTCTCTGCTGTTCCTCTGATCTACCAGTTTCGGATCTGGTTTTCAGCCGTCCAAGATGGGCGACAATCTTCAGACTACCTAATCCCCACATTGCATTGGTAGTGTTAGACTACTAATGCACTATATCTGCTCTTGGGTTGGAAACAGCAGCTCATGTGATCAGCACTGCCCAATCAGAGAGTAGTGCATCATATGGATACAAAACTGCTGCAGCCATCTTGGATGGCCATAAACAGAGCCCGAAACCGGCAGATTGGAGGGGCGTCAGAGAAGAACAGCAGATAACATACCCTCTCCTGTCTCAGGACAGAGTTTACTCCGATATCAACCACTATCTTCAATGGGGCTGGCGGCAGCAGCGTCGACCCCATTTAAAACATTGGCAGAACATCGCGATCCTCTGCTGCGGCTGTGACACCCGCGCCGGGGGATTCCCTCGGCCACGCAGGGATGCAAAGTTGTTTCCATGTGAAAACTCCTCGCATCCAGGGGTTTTTGCCAATGTGCAGGAGCCCAAACTCTCTCTAGCGGCGCTGTTGGCTGAAGCACAACCGTACCGCTATACAACATAAGAACTTGGACCTCGCCTGACAGGTCACACAATGTATCAAACTTTATGGCAGTGGTGAGGATGTAATAAATCTAATGACACCAGCATCATCCATCAAAAGTCATGCAAAGGGGTCAAAGTGTGGGACAAGAAAAAGCCCGTAGGCTGCTTTATATTAGATGTTTGCAGGCTGACCAGAACATTTTGCATCTAGGCACACAAGCAAGTTCAACAATGTGTCATGGAAAACTTTACTGTGGGGAAGCTTCCTCTAAACCAGTGCAAATGAGACGTAGAACAGTTGTCCAAGCAACCAATACGGTTTCTGCATTTGTTTTCCAAAATGTCTTTGAAAAATGAAAAGTAGAACCTGATTGGTCAGAATGACTTGTTCCTGTGCGCCAGTGTTGTGTTCAGTTCGTGATCACTTCAAAGAAAAACTCTGGGAAACTTCAGCTCTATAGAGTCTACTTTTTTGGTAATCAGTGATTAAAAAGTTTCTTTCACTTGTGTATTTGATCCACATCAAGTGAAAAGTATCAGGCTGTCTCCACATGGGCGATTGTGATTTTGCCGCAAGAAAATTGCGGCAAAATCGCATCTATATTCATTGTGATTTGTGAGCGTCAGCGATGCTTTTTTGGAGAATAATCTCTAATCGCATCGCTGACGCCTGCAATAAAATCGCTTGATTTTTTTTTTTTTTTTTTTTAATCGCGCAAGTTAATGGAACTTTGTAATGTTAAAATCGCAACGCACGTTTGTAGCGTTACGATGAGATAAAAAGAAGCCTCCATAGGAATACATGGCAGATAAAAAATAGCATATTGCAGAAAGCCACGATCTTTACCCCTCCTTCCCCCTTCAACATCACATCAGTGGAAAAAAAAATCGCAGATGGGAAGGAAACCAATGTTTCGTATTCTGCTTTCTTACTGACCATCACAGCAGGTGAAAATTGCGCGATTTTCTCGCCCCTGTGGAGCCAGCCTAAATGTTTCCATTATAATGCTGTTGTGTTTAGGACTCTCTCTTGGTTTTGACTGATCAAATACACAAGTGTGATTGAGGACTAAGCAGGAGGATAACTAGTGAGACAGCTGAGGCTGTTCCACTGTCATGGTCTCCTAGCACTGTAAGGTATGTTCTGGTTGGCTCCAAGCAAAGTGGCAGGAAGGTTCTGCAGGACTATACAGACTATACAAGGCATCTTATGATTTATGGTCCACCGAGCAAGTCCTACATAGCCTTTTCTAAAGTATTTGCTCACTTTATTAATAATGTTACAATTACCAATGTCTACGAATTGGAAAAAAGATACAATTATGTGTATATAGTAAATACAAATATGTATTAGCTATCCAAAGGGATAATGGGGACCTCGAATTGAGGACCTGCTGGGGCAAAACTGAATATTATTGTATACGAAATGTGTTCAGGGAAGAGATTGCTGTGGTCTCGTGCATAAAATTCCCCAGCTCATGTAATTAGATATCCAGCGGTTCCTCATCCTAAACTAAAACCTGCGACAATCAAGGACATCGTTTAATAAAAGAACCCGAGCTATAAGGCCTCTTTCACACATAAAATCGCACAATGTTTTTATCGCGAAAGTCAATAGGAGTTTTTAATGTTAAAGATGCATCGCACAAAAATCGCAAGTTCGTGCTTTGCAATGTGACAAACAAGGAGACTCCATAGGGAATATAAAAAATAGCACATCGCAGAAGGATAGGGCATGCCGCGATTTTTTTTTTCTCGCAACATAGCATCAGTGAAAACATCGCCAATGTGAAAGAAACCATTGAAAAGCGTGGGCTTCACGAACATGTATTTTGTAGTGCTGTCGCATAGCCAGAAAATCGTGCCCCTGTGGGAGCGGCTTAATACTGCTGTTCAATTTTAGTAATCTGCAATTTCCAGTAGTTCAGCAAATCTTATGACGAATTTCCTTTTGCAAGAAGGTGGTTGCTTTGATACAAATGTAATGCTCTGTTTCCTCCATGTAATACCCAGACAATGTGTAGGTGTGATGGTGCATTGAAGATCGGCACTGCTAAGATTCTTTCAAAGGCTCGATATGGAAAGAACATTTATTTGTCCGATCATGAGGGCGTGTGAAAATCCGCTGGTCACTTATTAAGGCCTCATTCAGACAAGCGTATTTATGTGCGTACATAGGTGCACACAAAACATGCAAAAACACGCGTAAATGAAGCTCCGTGTACCATTGCTTTCAATTGGGCCGCCGCTGCTGCTGGCGGTCTCATTGAAAGCAATGGGCTGCTGGCAACCCCAGCAGTGATTTTTGGGGAAGGGCTTTAAATATAAGCCCTTCCCTGAAAATCATCCCTAGCATGTGTAAAAAAAAATATACATACTCACCTCTCCGACGCTGTCGGGCTCAGGCGCGTCTTGCCGCTTGTCTCCCTGCACTGCTCTGAAGCTCTTTAAATCCCCGCCTGCTGTGTTTTGATTGGCTGAGCACTCAGCCAATCACAGGCAGTGCTCAGCCATTCATTGAATGACAGCTGAGCGCTACCTGCGATTGGTTACAGCACTCAGCCAATCACAGGCAGCGCTTGGCCATTCATTGAATTCAGTAGGACAACGTCGTGATCCTCTGTCACAGCTGTGGCAGGGGATTCTTTACTCCCCATGGGGATTCCCCTTGTTACTGAACACTGTTACAGCACAGTGTTCAGTGATGAGGGGACTCCCTGCGGGGAATAATTACACGCACCACGGACCTATAGTGCACGCATGTCTTATGTTTTGCAGGTGCGCGCGTTTGCATTCCTGTAAAACACGGACATGTGAACAGATCATAGGAAACAAATGGTTGTAATAGACGCGTGGTTTTTGCACGTGCGTATGTATGCACATAAACACGCTTGTCTGAATGAGCTGTAAGCAAGGAAATGCTTGTTTGTTATGTGATTGCATCTTCAATACTCCAACTAAATGAATTACCCAGGAGCCATTGCCTACTATACTGAGATATTTAGGAGCCAAATTTAAATAAATATAATTAGTGTTAAAAAAAAGTTACTGTACTGTACATTACCTATATATACACCCAGAGTGCCACCTGCCCAGTACATTCTACATACTGATCATTCAAAGCTCTTCTTCCAATAGTCCTCTACACATTGAGTGAGTTTCCCCCCAGTATAATATACACATTGCCACTCCCTAGTATACATATCGGGAGCTCCGCCCTCCGTCTCATTAACAGGAGACATACCTACTTACATTGTCACGCCACCCAAATCACATTGGCGGGATTCAGGACCTCCATGGCAATAACAAGAGCCACCCCCATTCCCCTTAAATTACCCCAACTACAATAACAGAAGCCAGGTACCCCCTCCCCAAATTACTCCATTTACAATAGCAGGAGTGAGGCAGATCTAGCAGATGAGCATATTGTTTACTAGACACAAGGGAGGAAATATTTTTTCTCAGTTAAAGCAGTGGAACAGCAACTGCAGGGCTTGTCGCAAATGGCAACAAGATTGAAAAATCTTGTTACCATTGACAACCACTTTGGCTGCCATCTGGAGCCCTGATTTATGACATAAAACATATTGTTGGTGGCTCATCTTGCGGTGTGAAAGGGGATGTGCTGCCAACAATGCTGAAATTCCTAGCTGGGACGAATAATGCCCCAACAATTTCTTAACAGTCCTCTATGAAGCCCTGGCAGATGAATACCAATCTCAATTGGCACTCTTCATGGGGGGTACCCTAATGTAAAAGGACTCTAAGGGACTTTGCTGATTGTACAGGCTTTCTCACTCGCCATAAAAAATTGTCATTCTGTATTTCTCTAGGATACAAAATTATGGATCATTATGGAATATCTTGGAGGAGGATCAGCTTTGGATCTGGTGTGTATATTTACCAAGGTTCCTTTCTACCTAAGATGTGTTTTATTTCAGTCTGTAGCTACATTCCTGGCTGATACAAAAAATGATTTCTAGACGTGACCTTCATGAAAAAAGAAACTGCAGCTGATTGCACAATTTAGATAATTAGATGACGTCTAAAATAGAAGCTATTCATGCAGCTCTTGTATAAATAGACTTGCTGGTGTAATTAATCATTGTTTGCTGGATGGTTTTCTGGGGAAGAGAATTCTGTCATATTTTATATACATGGAATAGGATTTTGCTGATCTGGTCACTTAAAGACCTTAAAGGGGTTATTCTGGGAGAAAACACTTTTTCAAAGCAGTTCTGAGTGGCAAAACATGAAAAAACGTACTTGCCTCCCCAATCCTCTACTGCTCCCATAACGCCAGTGCCCGGTCCCAGCTCTATACGTCCTGCTGCAGCAAGCCAGTGATGACGAATCGGGGACATTAAACCGCTGCAGTCAGTCACCAGCTGTAGTGAGGCAATGATTGACTGCAGCTGTCACATGTCTGTGGTGTCAGTGATCTCCTCGCTGGCTTGCTGCAGGAGGGAGTGAAAACTAGCGGGGGACCAGGCAGCAGCAGTATAGCAGTAATTGAGGATTAGGTGAGGTGAGTATGTTGCCATTTCTGTTTTGTCATCACTCTTGAGTTGGTTCTAAGTAACTCTGTTAATGGAAAGTAAATTGTCATCAGTTGTACATTGGGCATATTTTACATTAGACTTGTTAATTGATCTTTCTCATTAAGGGTGCCTACCCACTTGCGATTTTTTTTTTTTCCTGTGATGTTTTGCGTTTTTTCTCAAGAGCAATTAGTATAGAATGTGTTCTTGTCCATTTGGTTTTTTTTTTCGTTTCGTGGGTTTTTTTCACATAGGAACTGTCAGTTGCATATGTGTCCTTATTTTTCTCTTATGCACCCATGATTGTTAATGGAGGGCTGCATAAAACGCCGCGAAAAATGCGCAAAAAACGCGCGAAACATCGCGTTTTTCACGCGCGAAAATCGGAAACGCAAGTGGGTAGGCGCCCTAAGGGTGAAGTCACACGAACGTATATCGGCTCGGTTTTCACGCCGAGCCGATATACGTTGTCCTCGTGTGCAGGGGGGGGGAGGATGGAAGAGCCAGGAGCAGGAACTGAGCTCCCGCCCCCCTCTCTGCCTCCTCTCCGCCCCTCTGCACTATTTGCAATGGGAAGGGGCGGGGCTAAGTTCCGAGAATTAGCCCCGCCCCCGTCCCACCTCTTCCCATTGCAAATAGTGCAGAGGGGCGGAGAGCAGGCAGAGAGGGGGGAGGGAGCTCAGTTCCTGCTCCTGGCTCTTCCCTCCTCCCCCCCTGCAGAGGAGAACAAGGTATATCGGCTCGGCGTGAAAACCGAGCCGATATACGTTCGTGTGACTTCACCCTTAATCTTTAGCCTCGTTCCCTACATATGTGGTAAACCTATTTTCCTCCCTGGGCTTTAGAATAGTATAGTACACTGGAGGCGTTGTTTTGTGATGTATATTGTAAAGTGTATATCGTTAAATTGTATTCTTGGCAGCTGGAACCTGGTCAGATGGATGAAACACAAATTGCCACAATATTAAGAGAAATCTTAAAAGGACTTGATTATTTACATTCAGAAAAGAAAATTCACAGAGACATTAAAGGTGAGTAAGTCTAAGTGACTGCACCATTACACACTAGTAAGTGATGACTCACTTTTCTGTTCTTCAACTTGTCTCCCCGCATCTTCACTAGACCACAAGGTCTAATGACTTCACATATACAGACATTTACTCACTACCATACAAAACCTAGGGGCATGTCAGAGTGGTTGTAAACTATATGGAGTTTTCCAGCTTTACCCATGTATTCTATCTATATCTACCACCTATAATTGAAATTCAAACCAGGAACCAGCTCCTCTGCAGTCGCTCCCATGCAAGGACTGGCTGGAAACCACAATAACTCTCTCTCTTTTTGAAAAATCAAGACAGAAATGGAGGAACAAGAGGCATATACTGTCGTACATGTTTAAGGCAAGCACGTTGCCCTTAATCATAGACCATAGTCAATACAGAGAAAGAGTTTTTTCCTCTACGCTGAACTTACTCCGTTTTCCTACTACCTACAATTTGTGGTATCCACAAAGTTCATTGTGCTGCCAACAGCCCTGGTCTGTATGTAACATGGCATCAGACGTAAAGTACAGGAGGACTGCCGTGTTTATGATAGAGAAATAAATGTTTGATATTTTTTTTCCAGCGGCCAATGTGTTATTATCTGAGCATGGAGAGGTTAAATTGGCTGATTTTGGTGTAGCAGGTCAGCTAACTGATACTCAGATTAAGAGGAACACTTTTGTTGGCACGCCATTCTGGATGGCACCAGAGGTCATAAAACAGTCGGCATATGATTCCAAGGTAAGGAGAAAGGGTTACTGTCCTTGTTTTTCTTGTGTCTAATGTTAATTAAAGATCACATGTAATATAATGAATAATGAATCACTGTCTGTACACAAAGAACTTGTGTTTCCAACTAAGGGTTGAGATACTTGTGTTCTGTGGCAAAGTCCTCATGAATATTGATGATGGGACACACAGGAACACAGCAAACCTGTAAGACAACTTCTGGAACGTGTACAGCGCCATCACAGGGCTTGTTTTGCTGCAATTGAAATATTTTAGTATTAAAGACAAAACCATTCTGTTCGGAAGAGTTGAGCTTCTTCACACTCAGATGGGAGGATTGACATCTGCTCTCGAGTACCATAAATCTCAGCCTCCTTGTTTCATTCAGTAACACTTTACTTGCTTAGCACACATTTTATTAATATTAATGTACTGTAAGGTTTGTAGCCCAATTAAGAGTACCTGCACTTTCACGCTGGAGCGCTCGTTGGCCATTTTCGGCTTCTACCGGCAACTGAAGAAAGCCCCATATAGCGCTACGTGAGGCCATCTTGAACTGCTGGGAGGAGCTGAAAATGGCCGACGGAGCACAAGCCCTATAGCATGAAAGTACTCAGGTACTCTTTAAATAACGGGAAGTTAATTGGATTTCTCTACATATGGAAAAACTCAAAGAACAGTGTATGTCTCAGCCAGGCTGGTGAAAGGTGGGTGCAGCGTTATACTATTTACAGTCATTTCATTCACACATTGATGGATGCCATTCGTAGTTTTCATTAACTTTTAGCATTCACAATTGTATCATGAACTTCTTATAACCGATCAAGTAGCTGTCAGCATTTAGTTTCTTTCAAAAGTTTAGGACTAGTTGTCTACAAATATCTGAAGGGCTGTCACAGTGCAGAGGAAGAAGACACAGATTAGATATTAGAAAAAACGTTCTGATAGTGAGGGTGATCAATGAGCGAAACCGGTTACCACGGGAGGTGAGGAGTTCTCCTTCAATGGAAGTGTTCACACAGAGGCTGGACAGACATCTGTCTGGGATGATTTAGTGATCCTGCACTGAGCAGGGGGTTGGACCCGATGACCCTGGAGGTCCCTTCTAACTCTATTATAACTCTTTTATAATAAGTGGTTGCATTTGATTGTAACATCCACTTTTATACAAATAAGGTATTGAAGAGTTAGGCTGGGTTCACACCAGCGGTTTTTATTCCTAGTATTTGGCACACAAAGATTGTATTACATAAATAATTCTCTTGTTTAAGGTCAAATAATTATTCCTGTTTTACAATATTTATTTATTTAATAGGCTGATATCTGGTCGTTGGGTATTACTGCGATAGAACTTGCTAAAGGAGAACCACCTCATTCTGAATTGCATCCTATGAAAGTGCTTTTCCACATTCCTAAGAGTAACCCACCCACACTTGAAGGAAACTACAGCAAACTCCTCAAAGAATTTGTTGAAGCCTGCCTAAACAAAGAGCCCAGCTTTGTAAGTCTTGAAAAAGTTTCCTGTTATGGTTGGACTTTTCCATGTATGTAATATGTTGCTTGTAAAGTCCTGGCTCACTTTGGGATTGCCCGTGATGCTAGCTATAAATCGTGTTTCAGGCATATTGAATAAGCTAATTAGTTCTGTCTATTGTTATTCTGCATTTTATTGCCCTGTCCCACAACTTGAAGGAGGTAAGACCGGTTTCACGCTCTGCTTCCTAGTTACATTCCACAACTATGTGTGATACAATGTTAGCGAAGGGGGTTTTAATAAACCCTATTTACTAACAGCAGAAAAAATGCATGGCTGATGCAAGTCACGTTGCGGATTTTGAAATCCACATCATACTCTGTTTGTGGCAGAAAATTCACTGATTTTATTTATTTGAATGTAATGAGTGAATTCCCACCGCTATATTTGCAACAAAATCATCTGTGGAAGTACAGGGCAAGTTTCGCTGCGTGTGAAAGTAGTCTAAAACTTTTTTCGTTTTTCTCCTCTAACCCCTTAAGGACCAGGTTGTTATGGTCCAAAAGCACCAGATACTTTTAGGCCTCATGTCCATGGAAAATCCGTGGCGGGGATTTTACCTATGTGGTAGTTTTATTGCCCTATTTTTAATTTTTTTTCTTCAGCTACCAAATTTGTTTTTGCATATCTTTTTCTGTGACCTACAGGGCTATTTTTTAAATATTTTTTCCGCTGATTTTTTTTCTGTTTTTTTTCTAGTTTTATTAGGAGTAAAAAGCTGAAAAATGAATTTTTAAATTTCATAACTTATTTTTAAAATGAGTATATTTTCGCTTAAATAAAAATAAAAGTATATAAGTTCTGGTATATGAGTTGTATAGTCTCGGATTGCAGGGCGCATATGGCAAACGGTTTTGATTGGTGTTGGGTCATATATATTTATTTATTTTAGTTATTTAACATCTATGTCCTCCATGACGTCATATAAGACCTATGGGGAACATTCACATTGTATTTTTTTGTTATTACACACTTTTCCACTGTAGCTGGGACATCCACAGGAGCCCCATTTACAGGGTAAATCATCCCCCTATAGTGACATTAGTCACTGGTAGAGCTGATGAGGTCTGCTAGGAACCTGCAGCGCTACTGTGCCAGGGGCTACCTGACAATCACATGATCGCTGGGTCAGATTGTGGAATAACAATTCCACCTTCTCTCTTTACTACATAATGCTGATTGAGCGCTGTGTGTCCTGCAAGAGAGAAGGCAGAAGAGGTTAAAAACCCGACCTGTTCCGCTACATTGCAGGAGAGGAGCTTTAATCCCATGTTGTATTTTTACTATCGGCTGGAATTAAAGCCCAGGACCAAGCAGCATAAATTTACGGGGCTTAGTCCTTAATGGGTTAAGGTATGTGTGAGAAAGATGTTTATATTAAAACTGTGATAAATGTAACAGATACCATGTTGTACCTTGTTGAATAGAGCCCTCTATAATGCCTACCATTGTGTACCTGGCTCCATGTATGAACATCTATTTCCTCTAGTTAGATGTCTGTCTGGCATTTTTATTTCAAGCCTCATGGTAAATGACTGTTGATAAAAACCTAAAAAGCTACAAAACGGCCATATACTAATTCATTGTTAGTTAAAGCAATAGTCATAATTTGGTAATTAAGTTTCTTTTACTTATACAGCAATTTTGTCTTCATATGGCCGGGCTCACACGGGTGTATCGGATTCCGCATGTGGGAGGCCCGCAGCAGATTCCGCCTGTGAGCCCGGCCAGCGATCCTGCGTAGCTCTTTTTTTCTATTAAGCAGATGACCGCAGCGGCTTGCCGTCTGTCATGCCCGGTACAGTTGTTCCTTTAATGTTTATATTTCCTGCGCCGTCACTAAGTGATGACGCGGGTACCCGCAGCCCATCTGAAATATTAATTACGTATGGGCTGCAGGTCGGACCTCCTCCACTGACTTCAATTGAGGGAGTCCGCAGCAAAATAGAGCATGCTCCAATTTTTCCTCCACTCGCAGAATACGTAATTTGTATCGGCAAGTGTGAACAAAAAAAACAACAGTACATTCTTTTCAATGCCTGCGTTTTGACGCAGATCCTCTTAACTTGCTTCTCAGTAAGGGCCCTTTTGCACAGCACTATTGTCGCCAGATCGCGAGAATCTGAACCACAATTGTTCAATGTAAACGCCTGTACAATCTGAATGATGAACCATAATTTGTTCGTCATTCGGCTCATGCAGGCATAAAAATCCAATGACGATCAGCCTGTTTACTGTGAATGAAGACGGATGGCCAGAACAATCTCCGACTCGCTCCTTCTCCATTCACTGAGCAATCATGGCTACTGTGTAAAAGCATAGGAGTGATATAATCACTGGGACGGCTATTAAGCCCATGTAGAAGGGCCCTAGATCTAGTGCTGGCTGTGGTGCAGTAATGTATGGCCATTTCAGAACTTGGTGTGTACACCTTTCATACAGAAGAACTCCCATTAAAACAGAAGTATGAAGAAAATGTAGCTGAACATAAGTTTATTGCATTCATCAAAAACTGTTGCACAACAGATCTGTCATAACCAGCTCTGTAAATAACGGAAGCCATGATGGTGTAAAACAGAGCCTAACACCGCTCCTACGATTGAGAAACATTTCATACGTTGTTTTGCTCTCCACACTGAATATTTAGGCCTCGTAGACGATGAATGGCTTTCATGATCGGGTTCATGCTTCACTGTTCCCATAACTTCTGTAGAGCTTCCATGGAGTGGCAGAGCGCATGCTACCTTCACTCAGTTTCCTTGTAACATGGCAGTGCCCAAAAGGTTGGACCCCGCCGATCTAACATGTATCAGCTATACAGTGGTTAGATCTTAATGGTCGTCCAGTGACATTTTTTTCCTAAACACTTGCATTATCTTAAAATACTAAACTATACTTGCCCCTCTAAGATCCCGATCAGTCTCTCTTTACTTTGGGCAGTTGATCATGTGCCATCTAAGCTCGTGACTACTGATGTTAATCACTGACCTGAGCGTTGTTACCAACATGGCACCACATATTTGTAACCCTTTATCTACCAGCCTTTTTGGGTTTCATTTTTTTTTTTAATTCTATGCAACTTGAATTCCATATTTTCTTAGTCCACTCATGGGACTTGAACTTTCAATTGTTTGATCATTTTTACAATATACTGCAATACTACAGGGCTTAACATGGTTAAATAAATGTAGTGCTAGAAGCCTAAACCCAGGGCTACCAAGGCAACCATTCTCACCCCAAAATCCCATTATAGGGGGCTGATGATGAGTTGGAGTAGGGACGCCGCCTCCGGCTGACACTTGCATGCCGTAGTCAGGATTGACGTGCATGTAAGCTGTCCAACAGCCGCGATTGGAGCTGTCAGAAACAGCTGGCAGCCGCTGGGTATGCAGGGGGCTTGGCTCCGAAGCTCGCTTCATACCCAACCCACCCCTCGGTGATGTACATGAACATCACATAGGGCAAAGGGGTTAAAGAAGTTATAGTCTCAATTCTGTTTTCCCTTTTTTCCATCAGAGACCTACAGCAAAGGAACTTCTGAAGCATAAATTTATTATTCGCAATGCCAAAAAGACCTCTTATTTAACAGATCTAATTGATAGATACAAGCGGTGGAAGTTGGAACAAGGTCATGAGGCTTCAAGTTCTGATTCAGAAGGGTAAGTGAATGGATATTACATGTCTTCTAAAATAAAGTGTGGGAAATGTATGCATTTTTGGTGGTGTACTTAAAGGGGTTTTACCATAATAACAAGTTATTCCCTATCCACTTGCTGATCAGTGGGGTCTTAGCACCTGCTTGGATGCTTCCGTCACTCCCATTGAAATGACTGGAGCGCTGACCACTCATGCTCGGCCAGCGCTCCATTCAGAGTGATATCACTGCTGGGGAAGATGCAACCCCATCAGTAATAGGAGAGCGGGAGCGACACGGGAGTCCTGTTCTCCAGATCAACGGGGATCTCAGCAGCGAGACCCCTACCAATCAGCAAGTTATCCCTAGGTCTGTGAATAGGGGATAATTTATGGTAAAACCCCTTTTAATGACAGGAAATGTTCCTGTATGTTTTGATAACACATAGACTATAAAAATCTTAGATATTTCTAAATCCTATATTTTTTTCTTTTTTTTAAGGGAAGATGAAGGACAAGCTTCAGGCGGAACTGATAAAGGGCGTTGGATCTTTACAATGGAAAAGGCAGATCTGAAGAAGATGAATAATGGTGCAGCACAACTCGAGGAGTTGGAGGAAAATGAGGTTTGTTATCGGTCACTCTTAATAAAATCTACCCAAATGCCCTTTTACATGGGATGAGCATTGTTCAGATTCCCAGCGCCCGCGATAATCCTAACGATGATCGTCCCATATAAATGCATGCAGCGACGGAATGAGAATTCTTCTGTCGCTCAGTTTCTGCATGTCGAAAATTTACCGATGCGCCGTTCAGTATAAACAGCAGTCGTTCAGTTCTGTGAATGGAGGCAGGTGGGGGGAGAACGCTACCCATCCTGCTCCCCCTCAATTCCAACAGCAATAGTAGCGATACTCGCTCCTGTGTAACGGCACAAGAACGAGCATCCCTGGGACGAGCTGCCGGGCATCGTTTGCCCTACTGCTTGTCCTGTGTAAAAGGACCATAACCCTTTCAAGACCAGAGAGGTTTTGTTTTTTTCATAATCCGTTTCCCTTCATCCTCCAAAAAAAATGTTAGCTTCTACTTTTTCTGTACATTTAGCCGTATGAGAGCTTGCTTTTTGTGGGGCAAGATGTATTATTTAATGGTGCCATTTAACCCCTTAAGGGCATGGCCTTTTTGGCCACAAAGACAACAAATTTTTGGTGATTTTCATGTCCACTTTTCAAAAGCCGTAACTTTTTTATTTTTCTGTCGACATGCCCGTATGAGGGCAAACTATAGTTTATTGGTACCTTTTTGGGTACATATAATCTGTTGTAAAACTTTTCTTAATTTCTTTAGGAGGGCAGAGGGGGAAAACACAAATTCTGCTATTTTTTTTTTTTTAGTTTTTTTCTACAGCATAACTCATGGCACATAAATGACACGATACATTTTTTTCTACGGGCTGGTAATTGCATGAACAGCCATTTCCTATTATAATGTTATTAAACACTCCTGCAGTCTTAGAATTTATTAGCCAATCATAACGTTATATTGGGGAATTGCCATTTATGCACGTCCAAATTGAAAATAAAAAAAACTTTACACGTTATGTTCACTAGCAGAACCAGAATTTAAAATCAATTTTCCGTTTTCTTTGTTTCATCCTCAAGCCTAAAGACCTCCAAAAAAGACCGTTATCTCAGTGCTTGTCAACAATAATGTCCCCGCTGTTTGCTGAGGTATGTTGGAGGTGCAAGTTTTTATTCTCATATCTGCCATCATGGAATATACTATTTCGTTCTGTTTTATAAACCTTTTCCTAAGAAGGAAGCTGAGAGTAAAATGTACACAGCTTCTGGTCTCACAGCAAGACACTTCGTGCTCAACACAACTATTAGTTTTTGCTTTATCTATGAGCAGTGGCCCATGGTGAGCCCGTTCTCCCAAAATGTATGTTTTTCATTTGGGCACAGAGTTACTTCTGTACGAAGCAGGTTTTGGTGGGTACAGAGCTATTTTCTGGGTACATCACAGTTATCTTACCCGTCTGGTCAAATTACTGAACCAGCAGGGCTCCATAGACTTCTATAGGTACTGAGCAGTGTGGACTGAAATATGAACATGTGCATAATTCATTATTGCATAGTCCTACAAATGGAATACGGTTTGGAACGCACAGTGGGGGAATTGGTTGAGTGAAATACTGTGTTGCAGAATTACATTAATTATGGCACATTCTTTGTCAGTTGAAAGAAAGAAGTCAAGCCAGCGGCGGCAATGTAGGATCTATAGAGGAACTCCGAAAGGCAATTTACCTAGCTGAGGAGGCCTGTCCAGGCATCTCTGACTCAATGGTATCACAACTTCTTATGCGACTTCAAAGGTAATCCCCTATACAATCTGTTTGCACATACAAGATAGTGGGATTTTAGGCGAGACCAAATTTAGTTCTAAATGCACATACTCCGAACGGTTAGGCTTTGTTCACACAGACATCATGTTTTCTGCAACATGGAGGGGACAGATGTCATTAAACATGCATTCAAGGGTCCATTGATGGATTCCATGGCTTTATATTTGGGCTTAAAACTAAATGGCTGCACATTAATACAGATCAGTTATCGAAATTCAACATCAAGAAAATGTTAAATGGAAGCAGCTTTTTTTAAAAAAAATAAGGTTTATTAAAGGCATTTTCTCATCAGATAAAACTTCTTTCAAAACATTGATTTCAATTGGTCCTGCGCTCAACCACTGCCAAACAGGCATTTCCACTTTAATACTTTATGGCAGCCATTCATCTAATCCAAGGACAGCTCAAGCCCTCCAGAACACACCGATTTTACTCTTTGCAAGGCAAATCTATGGTGCATTTATGGAATATCTCAATTTAATGTTGATTTTCTGACATGAACTTTAAAGGGGTATTCCAAGGTCAGCATTTGCTGGCTGAGATAAGAAACCTGCTGTTTCCCAACCAACTTGTTGTGTGCCACATTAACAGCGGAGGCAGCAGCTTTTTGCTTTTTATATAACTCCAGTCAGAGTGAATAAGGCCCAGTGTCCACGGGCAGATTTGAATTGGGGCACCCGCAGAAAATCCTCAGCTCAAGGCGCTCATAGGGAAGCATGGGTGTCCACACCTCAATTAACACATGCAGATTTGACTTGCGGATGCCTTCTGCGGAAAAGAAATCACAGCATGCTCTATTTTAGCACGGATTGCGTACACAGGGGCTCCACTATTCTCTATGGCCGCGAGCAATCCACAAGGCATCCACAATTCAATTGCGGATTTGTAGGCAGATACCTCTCTAGTTGCTTGGAGACACAGCAGGGAGGAGGGAGAAGGCAATGACTTTGGGCTTGCTTTTTTTTTTTTCCCTCCGCACGGATGATCTGCAATACATCCACGCAGAAAAAAACCAAAAACGCATCCAAAAATCGGCGGCTAGCATAATTTCCGCACTGACTTGCAAGTCTTTCGCTGTAGAAATCCGTGTGTGCCGTGGACATGAGGCCCAAGGCCTCCCTCATACATAAACAATGTAAATCGCGGTGCTTTGCCGTGTTTCACCTTGGTTTTCGGTTGACGCCAGCTTTTAGCTCTCCTCATTATTGGTGAGGAGCGCTAAAATGCCTTAAAAATAGAACACAGTTTAGTACTTGCGCAGATACCGGAGATTCTGCTACCTGTATCTGCTCAAGTGCTATACACTTTTAGTGCCTGCGAGCAGAGGACGAAGCTGGGGAAGCAGTCACATGGGTGAATCACGGGACTGCCGGCACCTTGAGTGCTATCTGTGCAGCCATCCAGGGTTTACATGGTAGATCCATGGGCAGTAAGGAGTACAATGTAGTGTAAGTAATGGGGGTGTTAAGGATTAGCTAGAACACAGCCTGGCTAGAAAGTTGTCATTTTTCCTGTTCTTTCTTCCAGGTACTCTCTCAATGGAGCAGATCCTTCAACACACTGAAGTTTTGTTTTCTGTAGAAGGCGGACAAACTACAGTCTTTCTCCAATTTCTTCTAGCGAGGCGCAGAATGTGGATGTAGCTTTAATGATCAGTGACTCCACTGACCACTCACTGAAAGCTATAGTTTTTATGATTTTATTTTTTGTAATCAGTGCAAATATGACAAATGTATAATAAGTACTGTGATAAAGTGAAAGAAACTATTTTGAATACTCAGGTATCTCACTCCTCTGGGAGGTGGCATAAAAGCTGCACTGAGGTTTTGTGTACAGAGATGTATGTATATAGCATCATTTTTACAGAATTTCCTCAAGTACGCCCAGAGCCTCTGGTGTTTGTCTTCAGGAGAGCACTTCTGTACATAATGTTTCAGGATGACTTATTTAAAAGACCATGCTTACATTTTAACCTTATGTTACCTGTATATAGTAAATGACATAGCAGGTAAAGTTGTTTTCTACTTCTATTACTTTGAGAGGTAAATGCTACATGCAGCCAATGTATTTCTCGACAGATTTTGCAATGTAAAAATACAGTATAGCTAATGCTGAAGCTTTTAATGTACATTTGTTATAAAAAGACTAAAGATGGGTACTGTCAGAAAGTCTGCTTTATGATCATTCAGTCCGCTCATCACGAGATACTTTACTGTGCATTAGGACTTGCTTAGATAGATGGGCCTATTTGTGTTCTGGGTTTCCTTCCGTATTTGTTTTGCTTCATGTATTGAGACCAGCAGTGAGAAGAAATGTATTTTACTAACAAATTTCTTTCTTCCCTCTGCTTGTATCCATTTCTACCATTGCATAAAGTAAAACAGCTGGAAACACGGCTCACAAACCAATGGCCACTCCTTATTAAAAAAAATCCAGCCTCTAGAAGTTGTCATTTTGTTGAAAAACTCATCCTGCAGTTACATCTCAGACAGGTATACAAATGATTAGAGTTGTGGTGTGATTACATCAATGGTCTTGTCACCTGAGACCCTAAACGTGATTCCACCCTTGGCCTATAGAAAGGCTCTCAGAGGCTCCTTGTGTGTAGTGGACCTCTTTTTCTGTTCGTGTAGAGCTTGTTGACCACTAGACATGGCTCTATGATGCAATCTAAGATTTTACCCAGTTAACAGAGTTTGAGAGGGGGGCATTATTGGATAGCAAGAAGCTGGATGGCCGTATCAACAAATTGCCAGCACCTGGGACTTTCTGACTAGACTTAGGAGGTGTTGGGACCAGTGAATGTGTGAGGGCACACAAGGTGACTGAGCTCAGAATACCCTTGATAGATCACCAGTAGAGAAGATCGTCTGACTGTCCGACAAGCATGAGCAGGTCCAACTGTTCTTGTCCACTATCCAGACACAGGTGGCACCTTCAATACAGGCCCCGGTGTCTGTCGAACCACTTGGCTGAAAACGTGGGATCAGTTGGGATGCAAACATACCACACTATACCCTATAGATCCTGTACGCCTCTATGCCTGCCTGTATCACATTTTGTATCCAAGCTAGAGGCGGTACAACAGGGTACTAGAGCCTCCACACCTGCCTGTATCACATCTTGTATCCAAGCTAGAGGCGGTACAACAGGACACTAGAGCCTCCCTTCAAGTGTTTCCTTTTCTGCAATACATTACCCTTCTGCTCTGGTATTGTAATCACTTACTCCGGTCTCACACGAATGTTGTTTATATCGCAGTGTTTTACCACTCTGTGAAGCGGTGATGAGCAGGTATACCACCATGTATGGCAGCGATTGTGCACTACGCATGGCAGCGTATCTCACAGACACCATCATGTACAGTATTCCTGGTTTCAGTTCTTAAATTTCCTACTCTGTCACTTAGCGATGTTGCATATAAACGCCGCAATGTAATTGTGTATGTACAGTGCTCATTACGCACCCATAGAGAATAGGGCTCTATCCCACATAGTACGTGGGAAAATAGAACATGCTGCTTTCCTTTTTACACACGTATTATGGAACTGGAAATGAATCAATGTACTTTCATTGACTCCATTCACCACTGATTACGCAATCAAATTCCACTTGTGTAAACCGGGCCTTACCTATGTACTAAGTCTGTGTCATATTGAGACAAAAATGGTGCGGAATTTGCACAACGAGAACAGAGTCAAAATCGCCGCCATTAGCACTTCCGCATTACTTGACCAGTGGCACAGGTCGCCTAGTGCCCGGATGCGCAAAGACTGCAGCGGTGAGGAGGAGTGGATACGCAGATTTTTAAAATACTCACAAAATTATGTGGAAATTATGCAGTATTTTTGTGCTGCGGGGATGTAGCCTAAGGCTATGTTCACACAGGATTGGTACGCTACCGAATTTACAGTGTTATAAAAGCCAAGCCGAATGAATACGTTTTAGTGATTTTTTTTTTTTGTCTTTACAGAGCAGAAAATATCCACTGCGTAATTTTGCTTGCACATCAGATTTTAAATGTTTCAAAAAAACAGCGTCTACGCCTTTTCTGCACGTTTTTCACACAGAATTTAACAGAGATAATAGCCAAATCCCCAAATGTTGGTTGTATTGCGGGTTTTAGTGCGGATCCGCATGAAAATTCGCATTTGAGTAAAGTAAAAGAACAGAAATTTAAATCCTCACCGAAAAACGCACCATTAGCCAAAAAACAAAAACTCGTCACAAAATCAGCAACAAACATCAATTTTATGTCTTGTGGATTTCAAGACTGTTTATCACAAATTCTGCAACGTATCCGTTCTGTGTAAACATAACATAAGGCTCAGTACCTACTAGCATCATACAAACTCGCTGCACATGCACTACAGTCGTTTCCCAGATGTCCAAGACCTACGAAAATGCTGAACGTATTTGGTCGTAACTTTAATCTGTGGTTGTGCCACTTTTGAACATTCAGAAAACTAGCACATGCAAAGTTTCAATGCATGTTATTGATGGACACGTGTGACCCATGGAGCCTAACTACTGCAGGGCAGGCCTGTGTGGTCAGGGGTGAAGACTTTGCTAAGGAGTGTGGTTTTACAGTAGCAGAAACTCATGCAGAACTTCTAATAAGTGTCATATTTACATTGGTGAGATTACA
Organism: Eleutherodactylus coqui; assembly: GCF_035609145.1. Classification (NCBI taxonomy): domain Eukaryota; kingdom Metazoa; phylum Chordata; class Amphibia; order Anura; family Eleutherodactylidae; genus Eleutherodactylus; species Eleutherodactylus coqui. The sequence continues at coordinate 401,511,924 of NC_089837.1, forward strand.
CATAAAGCAGCCAATCCCTTTACATCAATCTTTTCAAGCTGCAGTAAGTGCAGGGTAAACAGAGATGTAGGCTTTCTCCGTTGGAAGAACACGTTATTTTTATGGTAATGTAGATAATGCAGTACTTCCAATTGCTCTGTGAAAAAGATCTATTTTGCAGGCTTTCCCAGGGTAAAGGGCAGTGTGTCTACACTGATGTGTGTGTCCTCGATAAACTGTGTAAGGCTTGACCCACATTGCCATATTACAGCTCTTTGTGAGTCGTATGTAGTGCCAAAACCAGGATTAGATCCCATTCACGAAGTGGATAGAAACATTTCCCAAATCCCCTTACATTAAAAACTGGATCACGACAAAGCTTTTTAGGATGATACCCCATGGAGGTGTGAGCATTAAGTGGAACTTAACTTTTTGGACTATACAGATCCTAATATGCCTGCAGAAAGGAAATATGCCAATCTGCAATAAGAACAAGCAATACACAAGTCAAGGAGTTTGATGGTATGGGGATATTTTGCTGCTTAAGGTCCTAGAAAATGTTATTCTTGAAGGCATCACGCATTTCAGAAATATCCAGTTATCTGATCATAAGCTAAAGAAAGCAAAGGAATCATTTAGCCAAGCAGATAAGTTTACATCTAAATGACTGAGGAGAAAGCTTCACCCAAATACGAAAACATTTGTGGTTTACTGTATTTATTAAACTTTCAGTGTGAGGTTCATAGATATAACTCAGTAAAAAATTCCTCCTGCGCTCTTAATCGGGGTTTTTTGCAAACCAAAAGGGAAACTAAAAAGTCTCCACAATGAGGAAAATATATTTAATTGTACAATAAGTACATAAAAAACATATGACTAATAAAAATTCTTGCAACGCGTTTCGGCACTATACCAGTGCCTTTTTCAAGCATGACACATTAAAACAAAGCATCTCTATTTATAGGATTACTTACATTTAGTAGTCACGGAGTCCGGAGCCTGCATCGTGGGACGCCAGTCTCCCCCTCGCTGACGTATTGATCAAGCGTCGGGTAGTTAAATATGACGGTACGATAAAGTTACGTCATTTACGTAGCTACGCAAAAACTTACGCAGTTTACGTAGCGGTGTCCGTACGTGCTGAGATCCGGACTCCGGCTAGTAAAAAATTTATTAAAACTGTGCTAAATAGCAATATACTTACAATCATGTATAATAAATCAATACATATTATTAAATTACAGTTTTTTCTCTCAAAACTCTTAATAAATTATCCATCTCCATAATTATAATATGTATATAATAAACCTAGCATTATTCCCATTCTTAATAACAACTATATAAATAGACATGAAGGAAAGATTTTTTTACAGATAAATATACTAATAAAAGGATAAATACATGTCAAACTACTGTTATAATATGCATAATCTCTACTTATATCTACCAAGTAGTAATTAAAACCAGCTGTTATATACAATTTGATATTCTCCTGCAATATAGTGTCCCTCATATTTTTTCTAACACCTCATTCAATCCAACCGGTACTAACGAATCCATTCTATAAATCCAGAACATCTCTCTGGCTTTTAATTGTGCAAAAGAATGGTTGCGGATATGTTCCAGTGGTGTGATGCGCAAATCCTTGGGGTTTTTTTGATGTTCTGTTGCAAAGTGCCGTGAAACACTATGTTTCATATAACCCACAGATATATTAAATCTATGTTGGTTTAATCTAGAACTTAGAGTGTTAGTAGTGCGACCAATGTATTGCAATCTACATGGGCATTCTATTAAGTAGATTATAAAGCGGGAACAACAATTAAGGAATTGGTTTATTTTTATATTTTTCTTTTGTCTTTTACAATAAACCTCTTTCCTTCCTTGTCCAATACTGTCGCAACACTTGCAGCGCTTTCTTCCACATTTATACACTCCAACCGTTGTGGGTATGCTGTGTTTTTTATTCTGAAATTTTTTTACCGGATTTGAGGGAGCTAATGCGTTTTGTAGAGTTTTATTCCTACGGTAGACGATTTTCGGTTTATTCTGAATTTCTCTATGAAGTATTGGGTCTCTCATCAAGATTTCCCAATTTTTATTAATAATTTTTTCTATGAGATTATGCTGTGTATTGTATTTTGTGACAAATAAAACATTCTTTTGGGTATCAAATTTATCTTTTTTCTTCTGGGTTTTTTCTATATGATTTGAATCTATACTAGCTTTATGGTAAGCGGCTTCGATCAGTTCAGGAGGGTACCCTTTATTTTTGAATCGCTCCTTTAAAATTAGTGCTTGGGATGAATACATACTTGTCGAGGAACAATTTCTGCGTATCCTCCTGAACTGACCGAAGGGGATATTGGTTTTCCACTCTTTTTTATGACAACTAAAAAAATTTAAAAAACTGTTACAATCTGTGGGTTTAAAATGGGTACGTGTCTGTATTGCACCTTCTTTGGCTGTTAAAACCAGATCTAAAAAAACTACTTCAGTTCTACTTATATTACTCTCAAATTTCAAATTGAATTTGTTGTCATTAATCTCGAATAAAAACTCATTCAGATCTTCCAAGGTACCCTCCCAAATAAATAAAATGTCATCAATGAAACGCCTATAAAACGAGATTCTCTCGTCATAAAAAACATTTTTTTCGAAAAAACCCATAAATAAATTAGCATAACTAGGGGCAAATTTTGTCCCCATTGCTGTACCCCTAGTCTGCATATAAAATCCTTCATTATAGGTAAAATAATTGTTATTAAGAATAAAACAAATAGCTTCTAATAAAAATTTTTTTTGTACAGATGGCATAAGGGGGTCACTCTCTAAAAAATATGATATCGCTTCCAGACCTAAATGGTGTAAAATATTAGAATAGAGGGAGGACACGTCCAATGTCACCCAAATTGACGTGTCTCTCCAAGTGATGTCTTTTAGAAGGGTTAAAATATGCCCCGTATCCTTAATATAAGATGGTAAATGGATTACGTATCTCTGCAGATGTTTATCAATATATTCTGATAACAAGCCCCCTCTCAGAATATATTGATAAACATCTGCAGAGATACGTAATCCATTTACCATCTTATATTAAGGATACGGGGCATATTTTAACCCTTCTAAAAGACATCACTTGGAGAGACACGTCAATTTGGGTGACATTGGACGTGTCCTCCCTCTATTCTAATATTTTACACCATTTAGGTCTGGAAGCGATATCATATTTTTTAGAGAGTGACCCCCTTATGCCATCTGTACAAAAAAAATTTTTATTAGAAGCTATTTGTTTTATTCTTAATAACAATTATTTTACCTATAATGAAGGATTTTATATGCAGACTAGGGGTACAGCAATGGGGACAAAATTTGCCCCTAGTTATGCTAATTTATTTATGGGTTTTTTCGAAAAAAATGTTTTTTATGACGAGAGAATCTCGTTTTATAGGCGTTTCATTGATGACATTTTATTTATTTGGGAGGGTACCTTGGAAGATCTGAATGAGTTTTTATTCGAGATTAATGACAACAAATTCAATTTGAAATTTGAGAGTAATATAAGTAGAACTGAAGTAGTTTTTTTAGATCTGGTTTTAACAGCCAAAGAAGGTGCAATACAGACACGTACCCATTTTAAACCCACAGATTGTAACAGTTTTTTAAATTTTTTTAGTTGTCATAAAAAAGAGTGGAAAACCAATATCCCCTTCGGTCAGTTCAGGAGGATACGCAGAAATTGTTCCTCGACAAGTATGTATTCATCCCAAGCACTAATTTTAAAGGAGCGATTCAAAAATAAAGGGTACCCTCCTGAACTGATCGAAGCCGCTTACCATAAAGCTAGTATAGATTCAAATCATATAGAAAAAACCCAGAAGAAAAAAGATAAATTTGATACCCAAAAGAATGTTTTATTTGTCACAAAATACAATACACAGCATAATCTCATAGAAAAAATTATTAATAAAAATTGGGAAATCTTGATGAGAGACCCAATACTTCATAGAGAAATTCAGAATAAACCGAAAATCGTCTACCGTAGGAATAAAACTCTACAAAACGCATTAGCTCCCTCAAATCCGGTAAAAAAATTTCAGAATAAAAAACACAGCATACCCACAACGGTTGGAGTGTATAAATGTGGAAGAAAGCGCTGCAAGTGTTGCGACAGTATTGGACAAGGAAGGAAAGAGGTTTATTGTAAAAGACAAAAGAAAAATATAAAAATAAACCAATTCCTTAATTGTTGTTCCCGCTTTATAATCTACTTAATAGAATGCCCATGTAGATTGCAATACATTGGTCGCACTACTAACACTCTAAGTTCTAGATTAAACCAACATAGATTTAATATATCTGTGGGTTATATGAAACATAGTGTTTCACGGCACTTTGCAACAGAACATCAAAAAAACCCCAAGGATTTGCGCATCACACCACTGGAACATATCCGCAACCATTCTTTTGCACAATTAAAAGCCAGAGAGATGTTCTGGATTTATAGAATGGATTCGTTAGTACCGGTTGGATTGAATGAGGTGTTAGAAAAAATATGAGGGACACTATATTGCAGGAGAATATCAAATTGTATATAACAGCTGGTTTTAATTACTACTTGGTAGATATAAGTAGAGATTATGCATATTATAACAGTAGTTTGACATGTATTTATCCTTTTATTAGTATATTTATCTGTAAAAAAATCTTTCCTTCATGTCTATTTATATAGTTGTTATTAAGAATGGGAATAATGCTAGGTTTATTATATACATATTATAATTATGGAGATGGATAATTTATTAATAGAGTTTTGAGAGAAAAAACTGTAATTTAATAATATGTATTGATTTATTATACATGATTGTAAGTATATTGCTATTTAGCACAGTTTTAATACATTTTTTACTAGCCGGAGTCCGGATCTCAGCACGTACGGACACCGCTACGTAAACTGCGTAAGTTTTTGCGTAGCTACGTAAATGACGTAACTTTATCGTACCGTCATATTTAACTACCCGACGCTTGATCAATACGTCAGCGAGGGGGAGACTGGCGTCCCACGATGCAGGCTCCGGACTCCGTGACTACTAAATGTAAGTAATCCTATAAATAGAGATGCTTTGTTTTAATGTGTCATGCTTGAAAAAGGCACTGGTATAGTGCCGAAACGCGTTGCAAGAATTTTTATTAGTCATATGTTTTTTATGTACTTATTGTACAATTAAATATATTTTCCTCATTGTGGAGACTTTTTAGTTTCCCTTTTGGTTTGCAAAAAACCCCGATTAAGAGCGCAGGAGGAATTTTTTACTGAGTTATATCTGTTTCTTTCCCCATTTGTGTGGTACAACACCCACTGGGGTTTTTTCTACTGCTGCATCTCCTCTTATGAGGATTTTTGGGGACCTTGCATTAAGAAGAACATCTATAGTTCTACAGGTGACCGGGGATCATCGGTGCAAGCGGGTTTTTCTCCCTGAGGTGGGGATCCCGCTTTGCACCAGGTGAGTAAAAATCCCCTTATTTCTCTATTTCGGATCCCTGTATGGTGGCGCGGATCTACACTTTGAGTGTGAGGTTCATGGGACACATGTTGCGGGTGATCGCAGAAAAATGCACTTTTAACCGCGGTCTCCATTAATACTATATTAATGGAAAGCTCCCGCCGCAGAAAAACGCGGTAAAATAGAACATGCCGCGATTTTTTTTCCCCACAGCGTAAATCCGCGGCAGAATCGCGCATATGAGGACTGAGCTATAAGGTTCGATAGAACTTAATAGCTGCTTTATTACGCCGCGGGGAACGCAGAATAAATCCATCCATGTCGCTAAATCAGGAAATTACCCAGCAAAAGAAGGCATGCTGAAGGTTTGTGTGAAAACCTACCAAAGCAGTTCTTCACAGCAAGTAATGTATTCCAGAAATGAGTATTGTAACTACACACAACAGGAATGGGGAGAACCATGACTGCAGAGAAAACAAACAAGGATTTGCCTCTAAAACCTTTTTTCTTAAATAAAGACTATAAGAAAGTCAGATTGGACTTACAAGTAATCTGTTTTTCAGGGAGTCTTCACAACAGCACCACCTGAGATCGCCTCCCCCTGATAGGACAGGAACAGGAACACACCATGATCGCTGCCTTCTTCCCCTTAATGGGGCCAAAATACTGGATGAATAAGTTATCATCCTGCCGACACTGGTTTGTGGAGATGATGTATTGTAGTATCAATCTCCTAACATTCAGACAATTACATTTTTGTCCCTTATTATTTTTAGGACCAGTGCAAAGTGAAGGAATTATGTCTTGTGACCTATGCAAGGGTAATGCTACTTTAGGTACAAAAGATGGATTTAGTTTAAATACCTTTCTTTCAGTAACTCTGAAAAATGGTTGGCGAATGGATAAAGCCTGCAACTTGCTTATTCTTGCTAAAGGGATGGCGACTAAAAAAAAAAAAAAAAAAAAAAAGTTTTTATTGTTGGCTATAATAGGAATTAACTCTATAGGCTCGAGTGGTGCTGAGGATAGAGCTCTAAGGACGCAACTCAGGTTCCATTTGGGGACTAGGTTAAGGATTCTAGGATTTAACCTGTCTGCAGCTTTAAGAAACTTAGCGATCCAGCTTATTTCGGAGAGCCTGGTGTCATAAAAATCACTAAGAGCTGCTACCTGGACCTTCAGTGTGCTCGGGGAGACGCCCTTGTCCAAACCTTCCTGAAGGAATTCAAGTATTACAGAGATGTCTGGGGGAAAAAATGGGAACAACTTCTGGCACCATGATGCAATTGTTTTTCCAGATTTTGTGGTATATCCTATTAGTTATTTTCCTGCTGGATAAAAGCGTCTGTGTCACCTTTTCGGAAAAGCCTCTTCCTAGTAGCATGGATTTTTCAATATCTATGCTGCCAGATGAAGGTTCACTATGGCCAGATGCTTAGGGGGCCCTGGGTCAAAAAGTCCAGCCGAGCAGGTAGGTAGACTGGGTCCAGCAGACTTAGATTTTTTAGTAGGCCGAACAAACTTCTCCTTGGCCAGAAGGGGGCTACTAGTTTGAGGGTGCACCTTTGATAATAAACCTTTGGAGGACCCTTGGAATTAGTGGGTTCGGTGGAAGTGTGCAGACTAACCCCCTGCCCCAATCTTGGGTTAGAGCATCCACTGCTGTGGGATGGGTCCCCTGGGCTGAGGGAGAAGAATCTTTCCACTTTAATTTTTCCTTGATGCAAAAAGGTCTGTCTGTGAGATTGCCCACCTGTCTGTCAAGAATCTGAAAGTGTCTTAAGAAAGGCACCGTTCCCCTGGGTCTATGCACTGTGAGAGAGCCCGCTTTCTGATTTAGAGGTCCCCTCAAGTGAGTCGCTGAAACTGATAAGGCATGCTATTCTGCCCACTGGAAGATCTTTTGAGAGATGTTCTGCAAGGACAGATACCTTGTTCCCAGATATGGGCTACTGCTGTGACATTCTCTGACAGGATTTTCAGATGTTGGTTGTGGGTGGAATTTCCTGACTGTTGAAGGGCCATCCAGATTGCCAGAAGCTCCCAGTAATTTGAGAACAGTTTGCTGAGCCGCAGGGGCCAGGACCCCTAGAGGTATAAGTCCCCAAGTTAGCACTCCAGCCCTGGTGTCTGTCGTAATGCACACAATTGAGAGGTTCGAGGCTGACAGCCACCAATTCATAGATACCTTCACTGTATTTTCTACATGCGAGGACTGCCTTCTGTCCCAGGCAGAGAGAATTGCCCTTTGTAGGGTCCTTGTGTGGAACTGCGCTCATGCCACCGCCGGTATGCAGTAGGTTAGTTTCCCTAACAGTGACATGGCTGTCTAGATGCAGCATTTCTTGTGCTTCCAAAAATGTTCTGATTTGAAGCTACAGCTCCTGTACCTTGGTCGCGGGAGGCAGGAGCATTGACTCTTTGAGTCGAGCAGGACACCCAAAAAGGACTACTTCTGGCTGGAGGTTGTGTCAGACTTCTCCCAATTGATAATACACCCCAGGTATTGAAGGAGATGGATAGTTATTGGCAGGTGCTCTACTAGAATTTCACTGGTTTCTGCCATGACCAGGATGTCATTGAAATATGGCAGGTCAGAATTGATCTCTGCCGTGATCCTCGTTCTTCCCCCCATGCTAGGAGTTTCTGAGACTTGGCCTGAAATCTGTACGCGAAAATAGGCATCCTTCAGATCAATGGAAGCCATGAAAGCTACCTTTTTTATTAGCTTTACTGCTGAGCTCATGGACTCCATTTTGAACCTTCTGTATCCTATGTAAGCATTCAGTGGTTTTAAATTTATAATCGTGGGATTTTTCACACGTTTTTTTAAATTTGTTTATCAGCCTGGAATAGTGGCCTGTAGACCTTTCCTTCTGAGCAACTGGAGTTACCACCTGCAATTGCAGCAAATCCTGTACCCCTTGTTGGAGAAGATGTAGTTGATGGCTTGGGCCTGAAGTGGTCAAGAAATTATGTTTTGGACGAGAAAGGAGCTCTATCCGGTATCCTTGCTCTAGAATCTTGGGGATCCAGGCACTCTCGCAGAATAGGGCCCATTGGCTTGAGAAGGCTTGCAGTCTCGTACTTATCAGGATGGCTTTGGTTTGGGAAACTCCCCCTGATGGGTGTGTTAAAGAGGAAGCGTTTCCCTTTGCCCCCCTTGGGGTAACTCCAGCGGCCTCTTTTGCCCTTGCCTCTAGATGTCTCTGATTGTTGGGTTGGGGCCCGAAAAAAGTTTCTGCTTCTGTTGTCTCTCCCCGGGAAAACCTTTTTTTTAAAATCTGCTGCCTTTTCCAGGATCTTATCTAAATCTGGGACAAACAAACTGCCCATGAAATGGTAATGAGCACAGCTTGCTCTTGGAGGCCAAGTCTCCCGACCAGGACTTAGCTCACAACCCTCTTCGAGTGGCGTTAGATAATCCTGCTGTGCGTGCAATTTGACCGTCTCAGCTGATGCATCTGCCAAGAAGCTGGTAGCCACTTTCAAAACAGAGAGTGAGTCCAGAATTTTCTCTCTCAGGGTTTTATTAGAGATATTGTCTCTAATTGGTTCGACCAAATATTTAGTGTTCTGGCCATGCATTTTTTTGCCTTGGCTTTGCGAGTCCATTTACCTTCTTGCCCTCCTATAAACAATAACAAGGAAAGGACATATAAATACATAAACTGTTTAAAAAACAATTGTTTTAACAGAGTTCTACTTAGACCGCAGAGGAAGCAGCTGGTTCAGGAATGTCTATTACTGGAGTACTTATGTTGAATAGTACTGCAGACTAACTTGCACACAACAGAATTTTGCTTTAGTATTGATTTTCTGTCTTCTCTCAGATTCCTTTTATTTTTCAAATTTGATGCTCACTGATGCTAGGACGCTCCCCCGCCCCTGGCGCGATTGCGTCATTATGATGGTCACATGGTCCCGCAGGCTTCATCCCCCTTCCCATGTCAGCCCCTAGGGAAACATCTGAGCGCGGTGCCCACTCCTATGCGGGCCTGTGAACTCTAAGAAGTTCAGCGTCGTAAAAAAGGAGAAAACGAACCACGACCCCCACGGAGGAATCCAGCCTTGGTAAGCTACCCCTGCAGCATCCCAGGAGAAGATCCTCAAGAAGGGAGAACAGCCTCTGCTGCCTCTGATCCTTTGTAAGAATATCTTTGTTTCTTCATGGCAGGAGCTCCTGCTCCCAGCACCTCTTTGGATACCTGGCTCCTGGCAGTACAAGAAAAACACAGAGGAAGGGGGGAGTGGGAGGGGTAAGCTTTAAACCTCTCTGTGTGTTCCTCAGGAGAAGGTGATCTCAGGTGATGCTGTTGTTGAGACGATAGGGAAAAAAATGAATTGCATGGCCATACCATATATAATGGCTTAACTGGTATAGTGATGCCCAGGTGATAGATTACAAAAAGGTACAAATATGTCCTGCATTACACAACAAGCATGCTATGTACGTATACGTATTATGTAATAAGCGTGTGAACTAAACCAGTTCTCCAGGCAGTGGGAGTAAGACCTTCTTTATAACCATTTGTTTTGAAAGTCTTTTGAGCTTTTCATGTATTTAGAAAAAAAAGTAAAACCACCTGTGGTCTTTTTTTTTTTACCTTCTTTGGTGGATTTTTTCCTTTGTCTTAATACAAAGACCAGAAAAAATGTTCTATAAAAAAATGTGCCATAAATGCACCAATTGGGCTGTAAAACATTGCAAATATAAAAGAGGAGAAGAAAAGCACTGTAGCTCAGTTTATAGTTCATGATCCTGCTTTCACATGGAGCGTCAAAATCATGCGAGATTTATGCATTGTGAGACATTCTGCAAATATGAGTGACGTTTCCCTGCATGGCACCGATGCTATGTGGGGAAACAAATTGTGTCATGTTCCATCTTGCGTGCTCTCGTATCGCAGCTCCCATTGTTTTAAATGGTCCGGCAGCAGCATCCCACCATGTGCTAGGTGTGTGCTATGCTTTGTTTCCCCATTGAAATCAATGGGAGAAACTCTGCGATCCTCCGCTGTGGCTGTTAGCTGCGGAGCGGATTCCCTTCTTCTCCAAAGTGATGCAAGGCTGTTTTGACATGAAAACGCCTCATATCCTTGGGAAATTTACATGGTACCAAGCGTGATATGGGCCAGGATTAACAGCCTCATATCGCGCTCACCCATGTGTAGTTAGCTTAACATTTACACACAGCATTTTCAGGCAAGAAGATTGGAAAACTAAGCATTCTTCCCAAATGTGCTGTATAACCTACCCTAAGGCCGGCTTCGCACGGTGGATAAGAGTGTCATTACCCCTTCAAACAGCTGATCAGTAAAGGGGCCGATAGTCAGACCCCACCCATCTGATATTGATAGCCTATCCCAAGCATAGACCAATTTTAAATAACCCCTTTAGGCCAGTTTTACACAAATATTCAACAGACAGGTGTCTTGGCCTGACAATGGGATTTACTGACCTGAACTGTTAACGTCATAGGACTCTATAATGGTGACAGCTTGAGTCTGTAAGCCCTGTAATTGGGCCGGAACACATCTATATTATGGATTCAAATGTGTCTGTAATACGCTTTTGTGAAACTTGCCTTAAAAGGGGTTGTCCAGGACTTTTATGTCTTTCTATTGATGACCTATCTTCGGGATGAGTCATCAAAAGATGATTGGCAAAGTTCTGGTACTCGGAATCCCCGCCAGGCAGCTGAGTCTCAGACCCCTTGTTGTCAGTGCCATATTGTCCATATTGCAAGAGCCCAGTTTGGAACTGTGCGCACAGCTCCCATTGAAGACCAGGAGACAATGTCTTTCTGGATGTAGGATTGCAGACTGGTACAGAATACAAGGGAGGAGCTAATACATGCTGTTTAGAACCTGCATTACTTCATGGGAATTGTGGTTCAAGATAGCAGGTGATGGGATGAGTGTAATTAGTAAAAATGATTTTTTTTTTTTAAATAAGCGATGGTCACATTTTTTGTTATAGAATAACTTTCCAGCTTTTTAAAATTCCGACTGTGAGCCAGGCTGGTGACCCCATGTACCTGTGGTTTCTTCATTCTGTTTGACCAAGGCGGCTTGCTGTCAGTCATGCGCAGGACAGATTCCCCCCCTCCCAGCACCATCGCTTAGCAATTGCCACGGGTACTCACGGTGCATATGCAATGTTAATTACGTATGTGCTGCGGGTTGGACAGCCTCTATTTACTTCAGTGCAGACAGTCCACGCTGAGTCCGCAGCAAAACAGATCTTGTGCGATTTTCAATCCGCTCACGGAATACGCGATTCGTATCTACGAGTGTGAGCAAAAAAACAAAAGTACATGCTTTTCAATGTGTGCGATTTGAAAAATTGATTTCACATCAATTCCTTGATGCAATGAGCCCAGCATTAGCTAGTGTTATACCATTCTAACTGTAGGAAGTGCGGGGCAGTTTACTAATCATTACTTTCTATTAATACATAAATAAGCTACAGCCCATACGTACACGGTCAGGAGGATGAGCTGGGATCTCCTCTATTATAACTGTGTGACAGGAACGATGTGCTCATCAGTAAGTGTGACAGTAGTGCATGTCTCCCCCTAGACAACAGCATCACACAAGCTATAAAATTGATTAGAAAATGAATCCATAACCCCCATTATAGAGATCACATGACCATCTAAGGAAAAAGACACCAGGAGTTTCAGATACAAACAAACAACTAGGTAACACTAACTCACTTATAAATACTGGAGGTATAGCTATATAATGAACTAGCTGATATAACTGGCCTCGCCCAAGTTAATTTGATACAGGTGTTTACGTGTTTGCACAGAAAATGCTATGAAGTAAAGGATACTTTAGAATAACCGAGGAATAAAATATATATACAGAGAGGAGCGTTAGATTCTCCTCAGGCTGCATGTGCCACCCCTCCCACTCATCATTTAGGACCTAAAGAATGCTTGCGCCAAATTTCACACTTGTATGACACTGAGAAGTTACATTACATAGGGGTGCACTTACTTTTGCACTTAGCATTGAATAATCAAGTTGTGACCCCTTAACTTTTCCTATTTAGGACCTAAAGATTGCTCCTGCCAAAATTCATGTTTGTGCAACATCTGGAAGTTAGAGAATTAGATTTGGTACATTACACAGGGGTGCCAATACTTTTGCAATTGACAGTGAATTTTCAAGTTGTGATCCCTTTACTTTTTCTATTTAGGACCTAAAGAATGCTTCTGCCAAATGTCATGTTTGTACGACATCGAGAAGTTAGAGAACTAGATTATGTACATTACACAAGGGCGCCAATGCTTTTGCATTTAATAATAAAATTGTGACCACCTTTACTTTTCCTATCTAGGACCCAAAGAATGCTCCTATCAAATTTCATGCTTGTACGACACCTGGAAGTTAGAGAATTAGATTTGGTACATTACACAGGGGTGCCAATACTTTTGCACTTAGCATTGAATTTTCGAGTTGTGACCCTTTTACTTTTCCTATTTTGGATCTAAAGAATGCTTCTGCCAAATTTCATGTTTGTACAACATCGGGAAGTTAGAGAATTATTGGTGAGTCAGTTAGCGAGTGAGGGCTTTCATCTTTATACGCGATGACATATCTATAGATATGTATATCATATATACAGATGACAAAGAAAAATCACCAGAAAGCTCCTTTAAGAAATTAATCCACACTTATTTAGATTAGAAAACAAATGGAAGACTGTGGTCCCTCACTGCAGCTCTGGGTTTATGAACATATTCTATAAACACAGTATCGGTACAAGATTAGTATGTGTATCAGTAAATGTACTGGTAAAGATATTCTGCAACATATACATTATATATACCAACCAAATGTTCTAGGGAATAAATGCTGACAAGATGTGGCACAGTACCTAGAGGGTACTGAATTTATTTCCTTTACCTCAGAGTAATACAAGAGGTTATGTCTTCTCATCACAGAAATTCTTGAAAGGGCAAATGAGAAAGATTGCTGAATAATCAATTTCCCCAAAATGGATGAGTATCATGGTGGCGAGTCAACTCATCCATCCAGGGGGCATAAACACAGCAGGTCTCCACTAAATACATCACTTGTATATAAAATTGCTGATTGTCACATTACTTGAATAAAAGGTCCGCACTTCACATAATTCAACCTACTTGGTGCCTTTCTTACACTCTCAAACCCTCCAGGGCAGGTAACTACATAGCACCAAGAAAGCACAACAGTTTGTTTTTTTGGCAAAAAGTTTACTGCAACACTTCTCCATGACAGAAGAAATCTAATCATAGTACAGCAAAGTTTGTAATGAAAATGCAAGAAAAATGAGAATGTCTGGTGTGTAAAAAAAAAAGATAGTATAAAGAGACCACAAACTAATTGCAGTCCATACCTATTACGCGGGGATAATGTAGGGTACTATGGGTTTGGCTGCTTGGCATCCACAATGAAGGTGATTAAAGTGCTTTGTATGTATGTAAACGTTTATGAAAACAGCTACACTGCATGAATATTGCATTGAAAAAAAAGCTTCATAACTTAAAAAAAAACTAGAAAAAATTGACCTCTTTTCCTCATTTCTTGTGCGCACGCAAATTTAAGTTCAATAGTAACTTTAAAAACTGGGAATACAAATAAAACTTTAATTATTTGCCACTATACTAGAGACAACAGGTTTTAATGTTGGCACACAAAATTCAAACAGAATGTCAAAATGTATTATACAGGATGAAACCAACTGCCTGCTGCCAGCAATGGGTCACTGCACAGCAACAACAGCTTCATCGTTAAAAAAAGGTTAAAAAGTATCTGTCCAGACAAAGGTGATAAAAAGACATAGGGAGACACTGGTGCCACACGGAGCAGCTGGCCTTACAAAACAGCAGCAAGAGCTGGTATCAAATAGCTGCTGGAAAGCAGTTGGCAATCTTGAGCTGGGAATGTTCTGACTTCAGTACAAATGGGATTCCTTATGCTTTAGGAGTCGGGAGCGACTGGCACAGTCTGTGGCACTTCGGATGACTTCCATCCACCTGTAACCATTAAATAAAAGAAAACATGCAGTGAACACCCAATCATCAGATTAGGAACTAAACACAATGGAGTGTACATGTCCTCGGGACAACTGGTTTTCTAACTTGTCCAATAGGTGAGACTCGAGTCCCCAAATCTTTCCAGTTCTTAGTATTAATTATAGTTGGAGGAACCCACAATGGAGAGAAAGCTCCACCAGCACTTGTCCACAGTTGTCTAGTCGATAACAGCAATTAACAGAGATGAGCGAACGTACTCGGTAAGGCCGATTTCGCAATCGAGCACCGCGATTTTCGAGTACTTCACTACTCGGGTGAAAAGTACTCGGGGGTGCTGTGTGGCGTGGTGGAGCGGGGGGTAGCAGCACGGAACAGGGGGGAGCTCTCTCTCCCCCCCCCCCCCCCCCCTCTGCAACCCCCCGCTCACCCACAGCGCCCCTGAGTACTTTTCACCCGAGTAGTGAAGTACTCGAAAATCGCGGTGCTCAATTGCAAAATCAGCCTTACCGAGTACGTTCGCTCATCTCTAGCAATTAACAAGGTTGCTTATTTTTTGCATAATTAGCTAAAAACAAATCACAAGATGACAAGTTCTGATACTTCACCCCTGCTGTGGACTCACAAAAGGCTCTTGCCGCAAGTCATACAGCTGCTGCAGAGAGCGGTATGATGGGTGTCTGAACCTAGCTTACATTAATTGGAACTATTTTGGAGCCCATGTCTCCATTATACAGCACTATAATGAGGTCAACCCAAGCATTGTCTACAAATATCTGTACAATTCACTGTGTGTATTTCTGTAAGGTAAACTGGTTCTTTTTACATGCAGAAACCAATCAGTAACAACTAGTCGAGCATAAAACGGGGCTCCATAATCAAATCTGCTTACTGCATGCTTAAAGGAAAAGTGTTCTGAGAAAATGAACAAGTTTTTATGCTATACCTATGATCTTTCTTGGCCACATCACTATGTGGAAAAACATCTAGAGAATATCCTGATATCTTGCAGTTTTCACTCTGGCCACTGAGCTTAATAATAGGTGGAGCGTCCTGCCCTGTACAGCAGCCTCATGGACCAGAGACAAAACAGAAGAGGACTCATTGACTTTTATGTAAGAGTTTTCTAGACATGCTCCATGTGCAGAAATGGTTGTGCAGGGAGTGGGGAGGAGGTGAAATGTGACGTCATCTATTGTGAAGGGTGGCTCCTGTGCCATCTATATATAGGTATTACCTTTTACTGTAATGCTGTCTGATACGATAATGAGATGACTGCTGTACAGAACAGGATGTGTCAGACTATTCGGCTTCGTGGCCAGAGCAAAAATGGCAAGATATTAGAAATGCTAAAAAAATAAATATGCAGTGACATGGAAGATTTTTGCAGATTTTTTATTTTTACTGTATAAACTTGATTCAAACAATAGGTCATTTTCTGATTAAACATTTCCTTTACTAAATACATTTTACCTTTACCTCAGCTTAGATACTTATTACAGAGTTGAAAATGATCTCTAGAATTAACAGAACCACAAGTGCTCCTGGGGAGCTTCATGGTTGAAAAAGTTACGTTACCATGTGTCACCTCCCCAATTTGTCATAGGTGTGCAACTGACCATCTGTATTTCGCACCTGTGCAATCTTCCCCATATAGCATGTTAGCTTTCTACACGCTGCTGGGAATTGGTGTTTGCGCCTTCCCATGTACCTTTGTATCAGTAAATATGGTCTTTTTAAGTGATTTTTATGTATGTGCCAGGGCACGAATCAACCCAAGTGAAAACAGTGGAAATGCATTCTATGAACTTAAAGGGGCGGTATCAGATTGGAAAAACCTGGCCACTTTCTTCCAGAAAGAGTGCCACTCTTCTCCATGCGTTGTATACGGTACTACTGGCTGAGGAAAGTCCATGAAAAGTTGAACCAGGAGAAGTGGTGTAACAGCACTGGGACACTCTGCTTCTGGAACTATCCAGCTTGACAAATAAAAGGTGTTCACCCCAAAATGCGTATCTTCTGCTGGCTTTTAATTTATTTAATAAAAAAAGTTGGATATTTCATCCTGTTATCTTATGATTTTTATTGGAGATTGGTGTCAAGATGCCAGTTTTTTGTTTTCACTTATATATTGGGTTTGCTCTACCCCCTTCCTTTCTCTCTCTGCTTCCTGTAAAGATCAGCTCAGTGCATAAGCACACAGATTATTGCAGTGAACTCCTGCAATGCATTATCATAGCAATCAGAACTTTTAGGGTTCAAGTCCCATACAGGGACAGTAAAAAATGTTTTTAAAAAAACTCCCCCCCCCCCCCACTTTCCAGTTTTTTTTTAATTCTTAAATTTTTTTTCCCACACACATATTTGGCACAATCGTATCCATATCGACCCGTACAATACACTGAACACACTATCTATTCTGCATAGATATAACAAACAAAAGAGAAAAAAACTAACTAAAAAATGGAGGCAAAATGCCAATTTTCTTCTTTTTGTCTCCCAAAAAACTGCATTATTCATATGTACCGTAAAAAACTAGAACTAAAGAAAAACAAGAGGCCATAACAGAGCTCTGTCCATAGAAGAATAAAAAAAAGGTATGCGATTTTGAATGTAACAATGTAAAAAAAAAAAAAAAGTTTTAAAAGGAAAAAAAAGCATTTTTATTGTGCAAAACCTTAAAAAAATATAAAAATAAACAAAATCTTGGTATCGTCATAATCGTAACCTGAAGAAAAAATTTATCATGTAATTTATGTTGTATGATTAAGGGCCCATGCACATGGCCATGGGCATTCTATGTGCGTCCGCCGGCGACGTGCAAACGCCTGAACGGCAAAGGGCCCGGCGCATATATGCCAAGGCTACAATGCCGTGGGGCCTGGGGAGACATTGCCCTTCCCTCCCCCTCACTGACTCACCTCCTCTCTTCTCCCCCCAGCCATTTGCAATGGGAGGGGGGCGAAGCCAAGCTCCGCTCAAACCCGCCCCTCCCACTGCAAACAGTGGCAGGGGTGGAGAAAAGAAGGGGGATGGAGCTTAGCAGTCACGCTGCTAAACTTCCTCCCACCTCCCTTCTCCGGCAGCCAACATGGGCATCCGTAGGAGTCTATGCAGCTGCCGCCGCAGGGTGAGTGCCTGGCTGGGTGCTTTTACGTCACGGAAATACACCCCTGTGCACTAATACATTGTAAGTTAATACATCAGAGGGGCAACGTATATCGGCCAGGCGTGAAAACCCCGCCGATCTACATCCATGTGAATAAGCCCTAACACTGTAAAAAAACCTAAGAAACAATGGCAGAATTGATCTTTTCTGTCCTTGATTTCCAGAAAAAAAATTTATAAAAGTTTGACAATACATTATATATACCCAAAAATGGCACCAATAAAAACTGTAGTTTGCCATGCAAAAAACAAGCCTTCATACTGCCATGTCAATAGGAAAAAATGGGCTTTTTAAATATTGAGATGGAAATCCACCAAAAATCCTTAATGTCCTTAAGGGGTTAAAAAGGGAATTTATCAGTGGGTTGATTCTGCCCGCATATAGGGCCAGCTCTCCATGGAAACTGAAGGGATGTTGGTGGGAACAGAGCTTCAGAAGAGCGCGGAAACGGGCCAAAAGGAACATCCTGTTCTCAGGGTTGTTGAGGGTCCCAGTGGTTGGGGACCCCACCCATCTATCAATTTTAACTGAAATAAACCTTAATTTACCTGAATATCCCTTTATGCAAGATGAGTTCATAAGATAAACGACTTTAGAACCTAGAAAGAGACTAATAATCTCTTGCAGGTTAGTATCCTCCCGCTTTTCTAATGTCCACAACAGGAAAAGAAGTGCAGGACATAGAATAGATTACTCACCTGCTTATGGCAGAGAGAAGCTGCTCAAGAGAGAAGTTGGATGTTTCTTTTAGAAAAGTGTACTAAAAGATCCAAACTGAGAACAAGATCAAATTCTGCATTAAGACATTTGATATGCATCTCATTTCATTTGCCTCTTGTGCCAGTGATGTGTATCCACTAAAAAAACAGCTAGTTTTTAGTGCTATTTGGTTACTTGTGTGTATTTATGAAGTGCGTGTATCATCACCTACATGCTATGGTTAAGGGCACAGTGGATGCCTGAAAAGAATCAGCCAGGACCGCTTGCGATATCTGATGGATTTTATGGCATTTATAAATATAACCTAAGAAGTTTTTATTTCATGGTGTACCGTATATACCGGCGTATAAGACGACTTTTGAACCCCGAAAAATCTGCTCTGCAGTCGGGGGTCGTCTTATGCGCCGGTAATACAAAAAAAAAAAAGTGTAAAAAAAAAAAATTTTATTACTCACCTCCCACGGCGTTCTGTCGCGCTCCGGCAGGATGTCGCTCGCTCCGGCAGGCTGTCGCTGGCTCCTCGTCCCCGCCGCAGCATAGCTTTCTGAATGCGGGGCTTGAAATCCCCGCTTCCAGAAAGCTAATACACACGCCGGCAGCCATGACAGCATTGAATGGCTGTGATTGGCTAAAGCACACGTGGCTTCAGCCAATCACACTATTCAATGACATCATTGAATGGCTGTGATTGGCTGAAGGCGCACGTGTTAGCAATCACACCCATTCAATGATGTCATTGAATAGTGTGATTGGCTGAAGCCACGTGTGCTTTAGCCAATCACAGCCATTCAATGATGTCATGGCTGCCGGCGTGTGTATTAGCTTTCTGGAAGCGGGGATTTCAAGCCCCGCATTCAGAAAGCTATGCTGCGGCGGGGACGAGGAGCCAGCGACAGCCTGCCGGAGCGAGCGACATCCTGCCGGAGCGCGACAGAACGCCGTGGGAGGTGAGTAATAAAATTTTTTTTTTTTCTCCACTGAATACCGGCGTATAAGGTGACAGTTGGGGGGTCGTCTTATACGCCCCGTCGCCTTATACGCCGGTATATACGGTATATATTTTTTTCCTTTGTTTATGGGATGTGTATGTTTATGGAGTTCAGCCCCAATAACTTGGTTGGACATGAGCTGAAATACCAAAAACAACCCATAGACAGAAAGGTCACTATTTTTTTGGGGGGGAAAAAAGCAAACCCTTTTCCAACCCTGGATTAAAAAAAAATGTGGATTTTCCAAAGGCTTTTGGAAAGTAACAAATTCACTGAAGTCTTAAATAAGTATATTTTCTTGCAAGTGGAACCTTTAAAAAAAAACATCTAAAGCCACAATTTCCTGAAAAAGGAAAAGTCTTATTTAACTATCACAGCCCTCATGCACCGTGAGCCGTCAGAAAGAATGCCGCTTCTGTACTGCTAAAACACTGAGCCGATTCAGCCAAGAAATGGCAGTCTGTTACAGTTACCTTTCAAAGGTGTATTCATTTTCAGCCCTGAAGTAGTAGACATGTGACTTGAAGTGTAGTTTAAAGACATAATCCTTGTGAATATTCTCTGATTCAGAGGGAATAGTGAGCGAGTATCCAAGCAAAGGGAGGCTGGCTAACGGGTGGCTGTCCTGAAAAAGAAATACATACACATACTGTATAACCGTCTCTTGATCAATTTTGGAAATATATAAATGAGGTGAAATTCAGCATCGAACGACTGATTTTTCCCTTCATTTCTCTGCCAGTCTGAAAATATTCTGGCTTCTCAAACTAATCAATAGAACTAAAAAAATTAGTTTATATTTGAATACTTAGGGCAGAACCCCTTTAGTGGCACGCCCAGAAAATCTCCTAAAAATCAGTGTTAAAATGTGCTGAATTCTACCTAAACCTGCCACTGAAGGGGTTAAAGGGGTTGTCTGGTTACCGGATAACATTCCCCCATAGAGCCCAGTACGCAGTACTCCTTACCTGTACTCTGTGATCCAGCACTGCAACCCCAATGTCCTCTCTGCGATTGTTGTAGGAGAGCGCAAATGTCACCAGAAATCACCTGACTGCTAATGAGAGGCTGCGGTATCATTGCCCCTTCTTCTGGCATCAGCGCTCACATGTTGGGCACCATGATGCCAGAAGTTCAGAAAGGTGACGATCAGCACTATAAAGGGATCTCTGATACACTTCTAGCAGATTGAAAAACATTTCCTTTGTCAGAATACATACTTTTACCCACTGACTGTCGCCAAAAACAATCGTTTACAATTCATTCTACCCACAAATATATCTGTATTTGGCCCGCACACAGACAGGAGTCATATGGGCCTTTTTTGCACTTGTATTAGATAAAGCACTCAAACCCCCAGCAGTTCATCAGTCCTACAGTTATATGGTGCTCTGACTCTGGTTTTGAAACCCACAGAAAATTTCGGTGTAGTGTCTGTAATACAAGAGCGCAAAAGGAACTGTTTTGTCCCTGGAGCCTTAGTGCATTACATTAGGTTTAGGGATTTACAGGTATATGGTTAGTCTGCATCGGGAGATAGAAAATTCTACACCTATGTGATCCCCAATTTAATTTGCATGTGAAAATTAGCTGGTGCATTCCGGCAGCTTCGGAGTTTCTTTAAAGGGAGTAGATCACAAAAAAAACACAAAATGTATTATTAAAAACCAGATAAAGAAACCTTACATTTTTTAAATCCGTTTTTATTTTCTGATTGCAGATTTTTTAAATTCTGTTCTCTACACATGGCTACGGGGGCGGCCATCCTACACCTGAGCTACATTTAACAGCATTTAAAAGACATGCTTTACAGTAGCCTCATGCATTGTTCACACAGCGTACAGGAAGGGACCCATTGACTTCTATGGGAGACTGTTCCAGGCATGCTCTGTGACCTGTGCAGGGGTGATTTTGCAGGGAGGGGAGTAGATAACATTTGAGGGAACATCATTTGTTTGTCACAAAGGGAAGTGAAGGTGGCTATAGCTGTCAGCAGCCCCTCACAACACCTGCAATCTGCAGCTTCTCCGCTTTTAGGAAATCTATATGGTTTAGGCACACGGGCAGATTTGATTTGCAGAATCCAGGGCCGGAGTTTGCCCCTGGATTCCGCAGCAAATACTGCCCATAGTCTGCTATGGAGAACTGCTGCTTCCTGCACACAAGCGGAAATTTCCACTCGTGGTAATGGAAAATGGGTTCACACGGGCCTAAATCTCGTGGAATGACTGCACGGAAATACTGCAAGACTTCCGCGGTAGAAATGCAGCTTTCCGAGGCCGCAGCGGAGACAGCGATGTAATTGACACGCCACAGCTTTGAATTCCTCACGGCATGTCAGTTACATTGCGGCTCTGCTGCACCAGCTTCTGCGCAGCGTGTGGACGAGATTTTTGCAAATCGTGTTCACTTTGCTGCTTTATCCTGGGATAAAAATTGCAGGTGGAATTTTCGTGCAAAAAGTCTGGATGAAAATTCTGCCCCATGTGAACCCAACCCTATGGGTGCAATTTTCAAGGTTATGTACTGTCTGTTTATTATAGGTTATGTTTTTAAAAGCAACCCTCTGGGTCTGGAGAACCAAGGATGGCCCAGCAGGCTTCTCCGACTACCTGGTGCACACTGTGTATTAGTCTGCATTGGTAATCTTAAAAATTGATGACACAAAATCACACCAAGATGCCTGCACGGATTTAGTGCGAAGTGGCATTTTGACAATGAGCTACTTTCAGAAAAATATATGGGTACGGGGGTTTTGTATAGCTTTTTTTAAAATGTTGTTATTTAGGATTTATTTCTATATATCAAAAGTGCAAAAACTGTTGTGGCTACCGGGGGGGGGCAAAATGTTCAAAACACTGGTAGTGAAAAAGTTAAAAGGTGGACAGTCAACTTAAAAGTAAACGTTAAAATTTTGAAAGAAAGAAGAAAAAAGAAACATTTCCATAGGTTTCTCTTTAGGACTTCAAAAACCTTAGAAAAAAATGCATCTACAACACCATAAAAAGCCACAAATTACTGTAAAAAAAAAAAAACAGCACTGAAAACACTCGAAACACATGCTGTTCATTTATATGCAATATGTGAATGCTCTCTAAGGAAAATGGATATAATGAAAACAATTTTATTTATAGAGTGACAATAAGCGGTTTGATCTACGGACTACTAGTGCTATCATGGTGATCATTCTGAACCAGTGATCTAGATTTACCTGGTGGGACTTGTAGAAAAATAGGCAGAAGTTTGTGAATACCACCCAAAGCTTCTGCCACCCATTGCTATTCTTGAATTTTCTTAGCAGGTTTCCTGATAATTGATTCTACAATTGAAGAAAACAGACACAGCAAAGATAGTGCATAAGTTACAAAATATGGATATAAATATATAATCGAGCAAATGAAATAAAAAAGTATAGTAATACAGTAGGGTTTTCCAGCTTTTAAGTGTTGATGCACTATCCTAAAGATAAGTCATCAATGTTGCCAGAAAACAAGGTTTGCCTTTTCTAGAAAAGGTGTCATTTGTTCTTGGACTATATCTGGTATTGTGGCTCAGCCTAATCACTTTTCTACTCTCAGACAACCCCTATAAGGTCTGTGACTGTTGTGGCATGCTGAATGTTGCAGTTTCACACCAGTTGGATACCACTGCTAAAATGTATTAGACAACGACCATGGACACATAGTTTGACTGACAAGATAGGTGCACTACTATGTGGAACATTTGTAATAATTTTAGCCAGCAGAAGATTGTTGTAGTGGAGCGTATACATGGTATATGTCCAATATCTATTCTAAGAGAGCACACAGCAATTTGAATGGCATTTTATATTGTCGCCAATAGCTTGCCTACAAACTGCAGTGTACAATAAATCAGGTCAAATGGCATAGGATCACTCACATGGTTGAGTGGTGTAAAGAAAGTCAAATAATATACACTCATTGTCAGAAAAAGAAAATCAAGCACCTAGAAGGAATTGTTGGAAGTGAATGAAAATGTATACACTCCATATGAGGGATTACAATATCAGACCAAAAGGATAATTTATTGAGGAAAACTGAACCCTTGAAGGGAGGCTCTAGTACCCTGCTGGGTCACCTCTAGTTTGGATACAAGAGGTGATATGGCGGATGGGCATGGAGGCATGCAGGCTCTGTATGTTATCCTGCAGCATATCACTCCACATTTGCTGTAACTGAGCCTCTAGATCATGCAAATCCGTAGGCTGTCAAAGTTGACATTCCAGATGGTCCCATACGTGTTCTATTGGCGATAAATATGGTGACCGGGCAGCCACAGAAGTGTGACAATGTTGTGGAGACATTCCTGTGACCCCCTTGTTGTGTGCGGCGGAGCATTATCCTGCTGGAAGCCGCCATGAGAGGAACACATGTGGCTGCAGGATGTCCTGAACATACCGCTGAGCGGTCATTGTCCCTCATACCACTATTAGGGGTGACCAACTGTTGCAGATGTTGGCCCCCCAGACCATCACACCAGCAGTGGGGGCCATGTGCCGCTCCACAGCAAAGGCAAGAATGAGGCACTCGCCCTCTAGGTCACTCCACACCAACACAGCAATTGCCAGTGCACAAACTAAACATGGACTCATCGCTGAAGAGAACTCTGTTCCACCCAGTAGCAGTCCAGTTTAGTTGTTCACAACATAACTGCAGATGGAGGAGACGGTGGGTGTCAAAGACAGTAAACGTAAGGAAGCGAAGTGCCTGGAAATGTTTCAGACAGACACCGGGGCCTGTAATGATGGTGCCACCTGTCTCTGGATGGTGGACAGTAAAACAGTTTGAGCTGCTTGTGCTTGTCAGACAATCCTCTCTACTGGTGGTCTGTTGAGGGTGTCCCGTGCCCGATCGCCTTGTTTGAGTGCCTTTACTGGTCCCAACACCTCCTAACAGTCTTGTCAGAACGGCCCGGTGGCGTGCTATTCGTCCATATGAGCATCCAGCTTATTGCATTCCAATAATGCCCCCCTTTCAGACTCTGTTTAACTGTGCAAAATGTCTTTGCTTGTGTCGTAGAGGCGTCTAGTGGTCAACAAGCTTTACACAAGTGGAAAAAGAGGTCACTACACACAAGAACCCTCCTCCGAGAGCCTTTTATAGGCCAAAAGTGGAACTACGTTTGGGCCTCAAATAGGAAGACTGTTCATGTAATCACATCACAACTCATCTGCATATCTTCCTGAGATGTAACTGCATGCCGAACTTTGTAGCAAAACGACAACTTCTTCTAGGTGCTGGATTTTATGTGTTTTTCGACAGAGTGTATTTTCGAAAAGGATTTGCTGCCACCTGCTGGAAAATTAGTATTTTCCAGATACTCTAGCATTTGCCTAATACACCTATGGATTAACACAGCTAGAAAAAGTGACAGCTGTTCAACAGTAATGTGAAAGCAGAAATAGTAAGTAATTGTATTGATTGCTGCAGCTAGTCTCTTTTTGACATAAGACAAATGTACTAAATTTCTCCCCATTTGTAGGTGCAACATATCACTTATAGAACACCTAAAGTGGAAGGAAAAGGCAGAGGGTCATTTATTAAAAGCTTAAGGTCAGTATTCTTGCGTGTAAAAAGTCACAAATCATGACGTACACCACATTTCGTTACTTTTTGGTCGTTTTGTGTTTCTTTCCACTTTTCAATCGTGGCGATAAAAGCAGGACTAACACATTTATTATAATTTACACCAGAGTTGCATTAATTATATAGCCCGCCTGTAGATTCCAATTTCTGGTGCATGGACAGCCAAATGGGAGTGAACCCCTTAACAAATCTGCACTCCAATGAAGTGTGAACGACAATCATTCAGATTCTCACTGGATGGCAGGAATCTGAAAGATAATTGTTCTGTGTAAATTCTAGCAGCGACTGAACAACGAATGATAATTCATTAGTGCAGTTTCTTCAGGAATGAAAATGAGACATCGATCACCTGTGTAAACAGGCAGTCGTTCATCTACAGTATGAATGACTGTTTACCGTGAATGGAGGCGTGTGGCCACAAGAGATCTCTGTCCCGCTCCGCCTCCGTTCACTAAGCGATTATCTCTCCTGTGTGAATATTCTTTCTAGTCTATGGGGTTCGGTTTTCCATCACTTCAATTTACTTTCCCCTTCACCCCAAGTTAAAAGTAGTCCGGGCCTGGCCCTTTTCCTGCTCGGCATCCTCCCACTGAATTTCAGAACTATCACATGCCATGTTCTTCATGCTTCCCGTCTTACACTAGCACAAAACTCGAAAAGCAATAGAATATCTTCCATAGAAGGTATCATACTGATAGTTTCAAACAACTGTCTATACGAAAAAATGCCTGCAGTCCAAGGAGGGGAACTTCAATCTTCAATGGCAATTGGAACATATGGCTCAACCATTATCCTCCGATAATCTAAAAACTCAACAACTCCCTTTATGCCCGCAGCCATCAACACCCTAAGGCTCAATAACTATCAAAATGGTACACGCTGGTTAAGTGCTATTTCTTGTTTCAAATGTTAACAATGTTATTAATAAAATAATCTGAACACTACAGGATGCAGTTAAACTTCTGTAAAAAATCTGCATACTTGGACTATATGCTGTATAAGAATGTAGAATCTATCTTTTGTAATTAATATTGATGTCCACAGCCATAAAAATCATTGGAAAGAAAGCACATGAGTGGAATGACTGTGGGGAGCTTAGGCATCCAACAAATCGTCCCGTGTAAAAGGACTCTAAGGCCTCCTTCACAGAGATGTTTTCGTACAGCATTTAGTGCTGCCTTTTCAGCGCTGTGCTAAATGCTGTACAAGGCTCCCATTCACTTCAATGGGACTGTTCACACAAGCGTCAAAATGCAGCATCTTCAATGCTGTGCCTTGACAGCAATGCATGTCCTATCTTTGGCAGTTTTCAGCCCTGTGTCGCCCATTGAAATGAATGGTCAGTGTTAACAGCGCTATTGAAAATGTGGCACAACTTGGTGCCGCATTTTTGGCTGCGCTAGTTTAACTACCAAAAAAAAAAAGTTATACTCACCGATTCTGACGCTGGTGCTGCTTTACGGGGCTCCGGGCACTTGTCAGAGGATCTTTTGCTAGTGACGAAGTTTGAAGCCCCCACTTCTAGCAAAAGATTGCTCTGATTGGCTAACGCAGCGCCAATCACAGCCAGCCCTGGATACACCAATCACAGCTATTCAATTAATGAATGGCTTGCGGCTGAGCCAATCAGAGCCATCTGTGGCTGGAGGTGTGGTCTTGAAACCCCGTTACCAGCAAGAGATACTCTGCAGGAACAGCCAAATGCCTGGAAGCCTGCAGAAACGGTGGACGGCACCTACTAGAGGAGTATTTTTTTTAATTTTTTCAGCTTCCTTGGCTGCGTTGCTGGCTGTGCTGAAAATGCAGCCAAAATACTGGCATAACGCATGCCAGCGCTGCTGAAAAACGGTGCGTCTACTGCAAACGCCTGTGTGAGGGAGGCCTACGGGTGCTTTTACACGGAGTGACTTATTCTTCGCACAAGCGAGTGATGACAGGGTGAGCTCGTGCAGCCTGTTTATGCAGGCAGATACATCGTTCAGTCATTCACATTCACTACCAGTGAATGTGAACGACTGAACGATCAGTATTTAAACCGAACTATTAGTGAACAAACCAATGATTTTCAGACTTGCCTGAAATGAATGTTAAGCGAACAATTATCGTTCCATCGCTTTTGAACGATGCAAGAAGATTTTTATCGCTAATTGTTCCGTGCAAAATTCCCCTAAGACTACATATGTAACAGAGGTCAGGCTGCATTAGGTTTGAGTCAAAAGCTGAAGCTAGTGTGTAAATATATCTATACCTCCACAGCAAAGCTGAAATCAATGACAGAGACACTTGTGTTCCGGTGCCAGCAGACATGAACTGTAGTGTTTCCTCGGTGAGGTGATTGTCTTTCTAGAGATGAGCGAGAAGAACTTAAATCATCTTCAGACTCCTGGTCTACAGGGCCCTCTTCTGGAGATTCTGTAACACACAACATATATACCTGATGTGTCGCAAAGAGAAAAGAAACCTCATCAACAATATAGCCGATTCCACAGTTAAACCTTCTTAAAATGTAGAATCTTCTACTCTTCTTGATCCAGAGTTACATAATGATTTCTCTCTATTCTTGTTGATGGTTTTCAGAGAGTAGTGCTTTGTAGGTGAAAGTTACACACAACCAACTAAGGACCATTAACACCTATCATCTATTCTGCCATGGAGCCGAGAGATGACAAGAACAAAAGCAACAAATGACATCTATTCTTTAGCACTAGTGATGGATGGAAACAATGTAAAATAACGATCTATGGCAGCCATTCCTTACAGCAAGTAATCTCATAGAAGCTAGTGGGGTCCATTTGGATGTAATTTAAGACCACCGATGTAAAGAGAGGACGTAAATACATGTAAATAGGTAGTCAAGTGTTCGGTCCCAAGCCTGACAGCACAGTGGTACTAAACCGCTCCCTAGGGCGGCCCATAAACGCTGTACATAAGATTAAATCAACTGGTGCAGATTCAATACATTTAAAAAGTTTATGTTGCAATTTACAGCTGTAGCCCTGGATAGACAGATCCACCTAGACCCGGCTGCAAAGGGGCCTGTCCGTAACGTGTAGGTAGTAGTGGGCTTTTTTGGACTAGCAGGCTTTCCTGTCTAAGCAGAGTGTTGTATTGAACACCAGTCTCTCTGAACTGCACACAAGATGCCCCTGGCCGGGGCGTCCTGGTGCATGCTTACAGATCGCTGTCTGTATTCACAGATTGCAAGAATTACCCATCATATGCAGCTACCATTGGGTACATTATACTGCAAACCACTGAAGCTGTGTTAGTGATCAGTCTGATGTACCAGAAGTGATTGAAGAATCTACTTATTCAGTTATAATTACTATATCTGCATTTACCAGGCTCTACAGGTGGACCACAGGCTTTTGGAGATTTCTTTGTACTTGAACTAGTGGTATATTGTGGCTTTACCAAACACTAATTCTGTCTATTCTAAACACAACTTCATGTGCAACGTGACAGAATCCCTTTAAGTATCTCCATATAAATGCAAACCATTAGTATATTCATCTCTATGGACTATTTGCTTACTGCCATCAGGAGGGCTGCTGCCCATTAGCTCGGGCACAGGACCACCACTTTTTTCTGCTAGACCGATAGCCATCCGAATATCTTCACTCCATTTTTCAATTTCAGCCTGTGAACTGAGAGGGAAACATCCCGTCAGGATTCAAACATAGTTAACATTAAAATAGAAAACAAGAGGACAGGCGGTAATAAATAACGGATACGACAAGCAAGTCAAACTTTTCTATCAGACACTCAATCTTACATTGTTTCACCTAGAATAGACAGTATGAGATTCTTACAGCACAAAAGCTACGTACCTTGCTGCAACAACTATAGCTTGGTTCTGACTTCTTAAAGTAAGGCAGTGCGGTACACCCCACTCTTCATCACTTTCTTCTACCTGTAGGAAAGAAAAAGGACATTCAATTGTATTTACATGAAAAAAATGAGTGATGGCCAGAAAAGTCACACGATGGCGTGGAGGCTTGCAAAAATGCAATCAGTTAAAATGAAACTTTGGAGAACATGGATTTCACTATATTGTACTCGCCCTGTCCCCATGTACATTAAATAGATATGCATAAAGACTAGACACACAGTAACTACCCGCCATGTAGAGATTCTCAGTGTAATGTTGTGGTCACTTTTTATAAACCTCATTAAAGCAACCGGCTTCGGGACAAAATGCTGTCCCAGAACATTGCCTGCAGTTGTTCTCTGCCATCCCTCCAATCTGTCAGTTCCAGCTATCCAAGATGGTCAATGCAATCTTCAAGATTTAGTAATCCCCGTAGTGCATGGGAAGTGTTAGACTACCAATACAACACACCTGCTCAGATGATCAACACTAGCCAATCAGAGAGCAGTGCACATTAAGTAGTTTGAAAATTGCTGAAGAGCCAAAAATGGGTCTCGGAACCAGAGGATCAGAGGTATGGCAAAGAGCAACTACTGCAGATAATATACCCCCTCCTTCCCTTGTTCTAGGACAGAGTTCTATCCGGAAATCAGG
Organism: Eleutherodactylus coqui; assembly: GCF_035609145.1. Lineage (NCBI taxonomy): Eukaryota > Metazoa > Chordata > Amphibia > Anura > Eleutherodactylidae > Eleutherodactylus > Eleutherodactylus coqui. The sequence continues at coordinate 401,541,447 of NC_089837.1, forward strand.
GGGTTGGTTTAACAATCTATATATATAAAATTGAATGTATGTCTGTATGCGTGCGTGTCTGTTTGTCCTTTATGCGCTACTACGCCATTCATCCGATCGCCATGAAACTTTGGGAAGTTGTTGAGTACACTCCTGGGAAGATTATAGGCATAGTACATTTATGCTACGATACATGGCGCGCATGCATGCGTCATCGACAGTTACGCCCCCCCACGTAAATCGTTCGATTTCCATCATTGCCACTAATTCTCACTTCCCGATGTTGTAGAAACATGAAATTTGGCACGAGCATTGATTATGTCATAAATAGGAAAAGCTAATGGGTCCCAACTCGATTATTCAATTCTATGCGCCAAAGAATTAGCATCCAAATTTTATAAATGGCGCGTGCGTGCGTCAACAGTTACGACCCCCCCACGTAGATCGTTCGATTTCCAGCATTGCCACTAATTCTCACTTCCCGATGTCGTAGAAACATGAAATTTGGCACGAGCACTGATTATGTCATAAATAGGAAAAGTTAATGGGTCCCAACTCGATTATTCAATTCTAAGCGCAAAAGAATTAGCGTCCAAATTTTATGTACGGAATCTAATTTTCTCGCTTCCCAATGTAATAGAAACTTGAAATTTGACATGAGCATTGATTATGTCATAAATAGGAAAAGCTAATGGGTCCTAACTTGAATATTCAATTCTAAGCACCAAAGAATTGGCGTCCAAATTTTACGTACGGAATCTAATTCTCTCACTTCCTGATGTCATCTATATATATATCTATAAATGAATGTCTGTCTGTCTGTCCTTTTTGCATTACTACACCATTCATCCAATCGCCATGAAACTTTGGGAAGTTGTTGAGTACACTCCTGGGAAGATTACTGGCATAGTACAACTATCCTACGATAGGTGGCGCGCATGCGAGCATCGTCGACATTTATGCCCCCCAGACAATGATCGTTTGATTTCCATCTCAAGCACGAAAGCAAAAGGCATTACGAGCAACGGGATGCGTGTTCAACTACAAAATGATGCATCCGCCGAACGTTTTGCAAGACAATTGCTGGACATTGAGAATGCTGAGGTAAAATGAAAGCTGTGCTGTGATTGGTTGCTATATATTATACTGCTGAGGCAACATGAAAGCTGTGCTGTAATTGGTTGCTACTTCTTATACCACTGAGGTAACATGAAAGCTGAGCTGTGATTGGTTGTTATATATTATACCGCTGAGGTAACTTGAAAGCTGTGCTGTGATTGGTTGTTATCTAGATATATAAAAACAAATGTATGTATGTATGTATGTCTTCACAGCAACGCGCGACAAGTAAGCTAGTAATATATAAAAGCCTGCTTTCACACAGCATTTTGCAGTGTCTGTTTGCTGTATGTGCCAGGAAGGCTCCTGGCATATAAGTCAAATGCATCCATAGGTGCTCATTCACCAAATGGAGGCAAAAAGGACGCTTTTCCTCCCGCATTATAACTTGTGTATAGGATTGCAAAGTCTGCAGTGTGATACCATACAGAGGCATGTGGTAAAAAACATACACCATGCAGTATACTTTTTTTTCTCTTTAACATGGGAACGAACGGGTGACAGATGCCAATAAATGCCTGTACAGTGGAATCCATCAGATTCACTCACCAGAATTTTTTTTTTACACATACATGTTTCCCTGAAAATAAGACCCTGTCTTATATAAATTTTTGCCCCAAAAGAGGCGCTAGATCTTACTTTCGGGGGATGTCTTCTTATACTTAACTAGCAGGCTAAGTCCAGGTCTGTCCCGCTGCTCTCCGGGGGTCCAACAAGCTTCTTGCAGTCCTTGGTCGCCTACAGAAGATCACTTCCTGGTTACAGGATTCATAAATCCCGCCTCCGGGAAGTGATGGCCCTGATTGGTGCTCGAGTGCTGCTCAGCCAATCAATGTGATGGCTGTAATTGGTTCATCGAGTGCTGCATGGATTGGCTGAGCAGCGCTTGAGAACTAATCAGAGCCATCGCTTCCTGGAGTTGGAATTTATAAATCTCGTAACCAAGAAGTGATCTTCTGTGGGCGGCTGAAGACTGCCAAAAGAACGTCAGAACTCCAGAGAGCAGCAGGAGGGACCTGGACCAGGCCTGCTAGGTAATGTGTGTGTGTGTATGTATATATATATATATATAATATATATATTATATATATATATATATATATATATATATATATATATATATATATATATATATATATATATATATATATATATATATATATATATATATATATATATATATATATATATATATATATATATATATATATTTTTTTTTTTTTTTTTTTTTAATGTAATGCAGCTAGGGCTTATTTTGGGGGTAGGCCATCTATTTCAAGCCTCCCCGAAAATCCTGAAAAATCAGAGTAGGGCTTATTTTCAGGGTAGGTCTTATTTGTAGGGAAACAGGGTACATACACACCAAACAGATTTTGCCAAATTAATTGCAGTTTGTACTTTGGGCAGCTCATTTATACATTTTTGGCAGTTTGCAGTCTATAGATGGGCTCCAGTATTCCAATTACCATACCGAAAGGCTACATGTGGAATAAGCAGTGCTATTAAACATAAAAAGGTTCCTTACCGTCATGTTGAACAGGGGTAACTGGCCATGGATTTTAAACTGATTAGAAGAAGTCAGTCCCCTGCTTGTGTACAACAACGCATCATTAAACTGCAAGAAAGACGATTATATCAATAAATATCTTCTTTTACTAAATCTCTCTTATAAACATCTCATTTCAATGGAACACCACAGTGCATGCAAGAGCATTAGGTTTTATTCACACCGTGCAGTTAAATTGTACTTTTTTGCCATGGTTTTGCAAAAACTGTCATTTTGCCATGACTTTGCAGTAATTGTACCAAAACCCCCACACTTTTACAACACACAATAAATATACCCTTAGGAGGAAATTATCCTGACATTTGCTGCATTTGACAATACAGCACAATTATGCCACCTACACCTATAAACGTCCAACAACTAACAGTTACAGTTACATCTTGCAGGACTGGAGCCAAGTATAATGACTGTGCAACATTTAGTGGGAATTGATTTCAGTCCTTCAGCAAGTTTGCAGCCCTGGTGTTTTACCAATCAAAATAAATAATTTTACATAACTTAGTACAGTAAGAGCAATTAGCTTCCAGAATATAGAACATACTTTCAATTTAATGGAACGGCATATACTAATCATTCTTCTTTTACAATACAAAAACTTACCAGAAAAAACATACGTTGCTGTAAGCCTTTCCCAGATAACTTGCTTAAACTTCCAAGTCTGATAAACTCCTAGAATCAAATATATAAAAAACAAACAAGCACTAGATTATGGACATTGCCTGATGAACATTAATGTAATCAAGTCACAATCACAATTATAAGCACAGTCAAAGTAAACAGAGTTGCTGTTAAAGGGGTTGTCCCGCGCCGAAACGGTTTTTTTTTTTTTTCAAACCACCCCCCCCCCCCCCCTTGTTCGGCGCGAGACAACCCCGATGCAGGGACTTAAAAAAAAAACAGCACAGCGCTTACCTTAATCCCCGCGCTCCGGTGACTTCTATACTTACCGGTGAAGATGGCCGCCGGCATCTTCTCCCTCCGTGGACCGCAGCTCTTCTGTGCGGTCCATTGCCGATTCCAGACTCCTGATTGGCTGGAATCGGCACGTGACGGGGCGGAGCTACACGGAGCCCCATTGAGAACAGAAGAAGACCCGGACTGCGCAAGCGCGGCTAATTTGGCCATTAGACAGCGAAAATTAGTCGGCTCCATGGGAACGAGGACGCTAGCAACGGAGCAGGTAAGTGAAAAACTTCTTATAACTTCTGTATGGCTCATAATTAATGCACAATGTACATTACAAAGTGCATTAATATGGCCATACAGAAGTGTATAGACCCACTTGCTGCCGCGGGACAACCCCTTTAATAAAAGTAGAGTTACTTTTAGGCTGTCCATAAGGAGGAAAAAGTGCTGTAAGAAAAATACAGCAGCAAGCAACCCTCAACTTCCCTTAAATGCAATTTTTGGTTTGGCTAAGGCTCCTTTTAGATGGCACAATCTCGTTTGCACGAGCAAACGAGCTAGTGACGTCTTCACCAGCTCGTTCGTTCTCGAGCAGCCCGTTTAGACAGGCATCGTTTAACTCGTTTAACGAGAATTGTTCACTTCTCTTCCAGTATTTTACATTCGCTATGTGGAACACTGATTGAGAAGTGTTCAAACGGAACAAGTCAACGAGCCAACAATGCGATTTATGCCTGCAGAAACTGAATGAAGAATGAGAAGTCAACGATTCTCGTTCGTCATTCAGTCGTTGGCTCGCATTTAGACTGAAAGATTAACGTTCACTTTTGTTCAAATAATTTTTGGGAATAATCGTTCTCCCTAAAAGTACCTTAAATGTACAGGTCAATTGCTATGGAGGACAAGTAGCTATTGGGCACCTCTGACATGGTCTGGACAGAGTCAAATTAATATGTAATAGACCATTTTATTATGGCATAAAAAAGGCTACTCATTGGGGTCTGGCTGCCCGAATACAGTATAGTGTGTGTGGATCTAAGAATAATGTTGGAATCTGCTAGCAATCTCAACCCCCATTTGCACGGGACGAATGTCGGGCAAACGGTGCCCGACACTTGTCCCTGTACATACTCACTCCCTTGCTGTTACACAGGAGCGAGTATCGCTGGCTCTCCGACAGAGCAGCCAGCAGGGGGCCGGGGGCGGCTGCAGGGGGTTTCACTCCTCGCTCTCCCCTGCCCCTCTCCATTCACCACCACAGCGGCCGTTCAGTACTGTTCAGCTGCTGTTTACACTGAACAATCATCGTTCAGGTATTTTTTCAGCCTAAACAACGAAAGATGATCTAAATGATGAGCTTTCAGTGTCAACAGCTAGATGAAGAATTGTAAATGTAGAATTGCTTTATGGGACAATATCACGGTGTTGTTCAGTCCCTTACAACATATGAAACCGTTGAGTCTAGAAACAGATATACAACACAATACTGATCAGCGTTAACCACTTACCCTACCAGGTATCACCAGGTTGTCAATGCCTGTGACATCCTTCCTAAGTTCTTGTAATTTCTGAAAGTTTTCCATCTTTATCATTGTCCCATGAAGTTGAGCTACAATTTCAGAGATCTCAGCAAGTGCAGCTGTTTGAAAGAAAAAGCATGTTAATGGATTACTTATCTTTTTTCTAACTAAAACCAGATAGTGAAACAGTTTCTATATTTTCTAATGCTATTTTAGAACTGTAGATATTTTTATTCTGTTGTCTGTACATGACTACTAGTAATTATTAGGAAATTATAACACCAGTGTTTCTGGTGGTGCAAAGCACCACATAACTGCTCCATGCATGTCTTACACACACAGCTCTGCTACATACACACTTCATCCCATACAACAGGAATCACAAGCAGCACAGCAGAGTCCTGCACACACTGATCACCCCCTGGTCATGTGACCTCAGACTCCTCCCACACAGGTGACTGATCACATGATGGTGACATCATTACAGGTGCTGTAAGAACACGGCTGCTGTCCTGCTCTGCAGGTTTTTAATCAAATGAAGGATCTGTGATGACATCACTGTCATGTGATCACGGGTGGAGCTCAGAGCATCGGTGACTGATTCCATGACAGTGGCATCTTCATATGTAACTCACAGTGCCACTCACTAAGACAGGTGGTTGTTAGTATTCCATAGCAACTGAGGCCGCTGGGGTTTGTAGGGAAAGTAGTCTGCCCGTAATCTGCACAGGGATGAAGGACCTGTAATGACGTCACAGTCATGTGACCAGAGGCAGAGCATGTAACTCACACACGGACACAGAGCGCAGGTGACTGATCCCATGACGGTGACATCATCACTGTCAGGCTCTGCATGTTTTATGACCTTTGATGACGTCACAGTCATGTGATCTTGGGTGAGCATGTAACTCATGGATGGACAGATGGTCGTTAGTATCGTGAGTAGTAATTATTAGGAAATTATAGTACCAGTGTTTCTGGTGGCGCAATGCGCCACACACCTCTGCTACATACATGTCACACACCGCTCTGCTATGTTGCTTCTGCATATGAGTTGTACGTGATTTACGAACTTCCGCATCTCGCTAAGGAGACATGATTGCTCGTAGCTTTCGCATAGCAGCTGCACGAGATTTACAAACTTCAGCTGGTGGCTGAGCTGAAATTGTGGCTTGTTGCTGTATCATGTAAGCTGCATTACCTTCACGCTGGCATTGAACCCCTTGTGGTGACATGTTTGCATGACAGCGCCAGTTTGACAACGGTTGACAATGAAGGCTGGACTGATGTTGGCGGCATTAGCACTTGAGATGACATGATATCACATTCAGGATATGTGAAGATAGCGGTGAAGGACTATGCTTCAATGTTGTTGGTCAATATGCACCGCCAGCTATGTATGTGGACATTTGTGAGGTGTCATTTATTGGAGTCTTCACACAGGTGTCCAGATGTCTCACAAACAAATACAAACTGCCAGACTGAGTACTGCTGTATCCATAGCAACTGAGGGCACAGAGGTTTGTGGGGGGATGTAGTCCGCCCATAATCCCTCATTCAGCTCAGAGACCATGTGACTGATCACATGATGGTGACATCACCACAAGTTTTGTCAGCACATGAGCTATGTATGCGCAAATTTGTGAGGTGTCATTTATTGCAGTCTTCACACAGGTGTCCAGATGTCTCACAAGAAGATACAAACTTCCACACTGAGTACTGCTGTGTCCATAGCAAGTGAGGCTGCAGGGGTTTGTAGGGGATGAATTCTGCCCATAATCTGCTTGGTGGCCCCGCTTGTCTTCTGCATCCAGCTGTTTTCTGCTCAGAACGCCCGCTGTTCTACAGCCGAGCGCTCCGAGCTGGGTACAGCTGAAACAATAGTATCAGTTGTATCCCGCTGTGAATTCCTGATAACTGATCGCTGATCTTTCAACATGCTGAAAGATCAGCGACAACCTAATGAAAACTGCACGATGTTAGTGCAGTTAGACACAATGATTATCACTCAAAAGATGGCTTTGAGCGATTTTCACTCAAAAATCGTTGTCTAAATCAGCCTTGAGGCCTCAGTCACACGGGCGCATCGGCACCCGTACACCGGCGCCGATGCGCCCATGTGACTGACACCAGCAGACGGACGTACCTGCAGACGGCCGTCTCTCTGCAGCGCCGGAGGAAAGAACATGTGACCGGCTTCATCGCCGGTCATGTGTTTTTTCCTCCGGCGCTGCAGAGGTACGGCCGTCTCCTTCCTGCAGTCACACGGGCGCATCGGCGCCGATGTACGGGTGCCGATGCACCCGTGTGACTGAGGCCTTAGGGTGCTTTTACATGACTCAATTTGAGGTAGATGACAAGTGGCAATCAAATATATTGGCATTCATTTAAAGTGCCTTCACACCTGACAATGACGATGGCATGGTGGAACAATGACCATTAACATGATTGTTCGTCCACTATTCACTTATTATTGTTGGTATCAAATACAGTTCACAGAGATAGATTTTCTGCCAACAATGATGTCTGATAACGATGTCCAACACTGAGAACTGTATGCAGTCATGAGATATGTTAGCTGAATGCGAATGGTGACATAATTCAGAAATGTAGAGAGTTGTACAACTGTCCCAAACACCATCCAATACTGTTAAAATGAGAATTTTAAAAAATCCTGTGATCTCACCTCTAGTATCCCGAAAATCCACATGATTAGGAGAGTAATGTTTGCAAAGCCTCTCCATGATCTGTTTGTAGTGCATGAGTCTGTGCAAAGGCCGGAGGAAAAACATATTCAGGGGCAGATAGCAAACCTTTTCTTGCTCAAAGTCTCTACACAAAACATCTAGCTTCCGTGAATTTTTATTTGCCTTCTCAAGTTCTATTAATGCTTCGTAGTGTTTCTGGAGATTACTTGTAAATTGCTGGGAAGAAAAAAAATGTATTAAAAGACAACCAGTGGGAATCTACGTTATGCTACGAATTTTAAAGCCAACCCCACATTCAAAATGTTGCATCACAGGATAATGTATTTTCACTAGAATTAAAAGGTACAAAGGTAGACCCAAGTATTCTGCACAGCAGCAGGTTGGGTATAAACTGTACAGAAAAAGAAAAAAAAAACAAGGACCCAAGGAGCCCCCTTTAACCTATGGTGGCTTCACTTGTCAAACCCCTACTGGTCAACAAGATATAGCACTGTCTAGAAGTATTCCAAAACCTGTCATGAAGAGAGAATTCAGAATTACATTTCAGAATTAGATTTTGATTATGTCTTTTCACAGTACCTTCATGCTCTGAATGTTCTTCAACATAAGATCGCCGATTTTCTGATGATCATTTTTCATATGCGAATTCGACCTCCCTTCCCTATGAAAACACAAATTGGGAATTAGAAAGAAATAATATATAGTGAAATTCATGGAGAGAATTTCAGAAGCATTTGCCCCCTAAGGCCTTAGTCAGACGGGCGTTTTTTCACGCAATTTGCGCATGCGCCCGGCGATTTTTTAAAACCATTGCTTTGCAATGGTATCGGACACAGGAGCACTTTTTATGCGCTCATCCGATAAATTATAGAACAGAAATCGCACCTATCTGCGATTCCTGTTCTCTTCTCTATATGCGCTCAATGGGGCCGGCGGCAGCAGCAGCACCGACCCCATTGAGAACATATAGAAGACAAATCATTCTTCTATGCCACAGCTGTAACAGAGAAGAATGATGTTTGCCCATTGAAAGCAATTGGCTGCCGGCGATCGCAGGATGAATTGTCGGGAAGGGCTTAAATATATAAGCCCTTCCCTGCAATTCATCCAGAAATGTGTAAAAATAAAAAAAATATATATATATATACTCACCTTGTCCCGGCAGACAGAGTTCAGCGCGGCTGGCCTGCAGCGGGTGTGAGTGGGTGTGGAGCTGCCTCTGATTGGCTCAGCGCTGAGCCAATCAGGGGCAGCTCTCACTCACACCCACTGCAGGCCGGCCGCGCTGAACTCTGTCTGCCGGGACCAGGTGAGTATATATATTTTTTTTATTTTTACACATTTCTGGATGAATTGCAGGGAAGGGCTTATATATTTAAGCCCTTCCCGACAATTCATCCCGCGATCGCCCGCAGCGCATTGCTTTCAATGGAGCCGGCTGTATTGCCGGCTCCATTGAATTCAATGCGCTGGACAGCTCCGGCCCGTTTCTATTGAAACGCGGCTAGGAGCAGTTTTTTTGGGCGATTTTTCGGCCCTGGTCACGCGATTTGCGGATGCGCATCCATCATGCAATCCGCAAATCGCGGCAAAAAACACCCGTGTGACTAAGGCCTAAGATGTAACATTTATTGATACATTAAGATATGAAGAATTGAGACGCAAGTCCAATTTAGACGGGACGAGAGTCATATAAACAACGTCACCGCAGAGATCACAGGCAGACTTTACCGCTGCATCGCGGGCTTCTCACTCAGTAGCTTCACCTTCTATGTGAAGTGCTGAGCGGGGAGCATTTACAGCCAGCGGGAATCCTGTGATTCAGCGATGTTTTTTTATGCTGACTGAAAGTCAGCGATAACGGGACAATTATCGGTCGAGCGAATTTAGAGCGATAATTGTCCCGTGTACGCGGCCTTTAACCCCTTAAGGACATGGCCTATTTTGGGCTTAAGGAGCAATGATTTTTGGCAGATTTTAATCTCCATTTTTCAAAAGCCATAATTTTTTTTATTTTTCTGTCAACGCGGCCGTATAATGGCTTGTTTTTTGTGTGGCGAACTGTAGTTTTTATCGGTGCCATTTTTGGGTACATTGACTATATTGTAAGACTTGTATTTTTTTTTAATGATTGCAGGGAGAGAAAACGCATCAATTCTGCCAGGGATTTTTTTTGGGTTTTCTTACAGCGTTAATTATGCAGCTTAAACGACACACTACATTTTTTTCTGCAGGTCAGTACGATTACAGCGATACCAAAATTCTTATATTTTTTAGGTTTTTCCATTTTTCTGCAATAAAAACCCTTTTTTTGGAAATCTATTTTTCTAAATTGCTGCATTCAAAGTCCTATAATTTTTTTATTTTTCCGTAGACAGAGCTCTGTGGGGGCTTATGGTTTGCGAGACGAGCTGTAGGTTTTTATTAGTACCATTTTGGGGTACTTGTGGCTTTTTTGATTACTTTTATTGCGTTTTTTGGGAGGCAAAATTATTAGCATTTTGCCTCAGTTTTTTAGTGGGTTTTTATTTACGTTTTTTGCCGTGCAGGATAAAAAGCATGTTTAACTTATTGTACGTGTCGTTACGAACACGACAATCCCAAATATGTGACTTTTTTATGCTAATATGAATCAAAGCACACAAGAGGTTTTTTTACATTTTAATTTTTTGTACATTATTTTAATCTTTTTTTTTTTTTTACATGCGCTCCCTCTGTGAACCTTTCCCATGCCGTGGTCTACATAGATCGCAGCAGGGAAGGGATTAACAGCGGGGGTCGCATCTCCGATGCCCTCCCGCTGTTGCAATGGGAGGCCGGCTATTAGTGACAGCCAGCTCCCGCTGCCGGATAGCGCGAGATCTCTTTATGATCTCGCACTATCCCCATGACGCAATGGTATGTCCAGTTGTGGGAATTACCCTGCTGCCAGGACATACCCTTACATCCTGTGGAGGAAAGGGGTTAAAGTAAACCAATAAAATGTGAATCTACTATGTGTTCTCTAGGAACCAGTCGAAAGGTGCAGTAAATGATAATGTATCACAACCCTAATAGAAGATTGACAAACTAATGGTAGCATGCTGTGAACCGGGCATAATATTGGTCCTACTACAGTAAAGACTCATTCACTAGAAGTCACAATCTGTTTCACATTCTTACTTGTAAGAACTCCTCAGGAGTGTCTATCACATACAGTGTACTAGCTTAGGACATAAAAGCCATACTGGCGCTTACTACGTTTCTCAACGCTGCTTCATCAAACGTGTTACTGGTGATCATATATTTATTGCTAAATAGATGGAACTACCGTGTTTCCCTGAAAATTACAGTGTCTTATATTAATTTTTGTTGAAAAAGGTTTAACTTTTTTACATATATAGCTGCCTGGACACTATTTAAATTGACTTTTTTAATTAACTGTTAGCAGGGCTTAATTTTGGAGTGGGGCTTATATTTTAAGCATCCTCAAAAAGCCTGAAAAATCATTTTGCATCCTCAAAAATTCTGGAAAATCACACTATGCCTTATTTTCAGGGGATGTCTTATTTTCAGGGAAACAGGGTAGTAAGATAATATTTTTTTGGTATAAATAATGTTCTATTCATTTATAGGATGGCCATGGCAAAAATACAAACAGAATTTGAACAGTAAGACACAGTTGACATCATGCTTGTGAAATTCACTTAAGCTCCCGATGTACAAGACAGCATATTGATGGGGCTCCATTAGCCCAAAAAGAGGCAGAAGAATGTCCATGTAAACCAAACTATTCACTACAGTAGTAACCAGTAAAAAATAAGATCAGATACATTGCAGTATAGCATTTTTTTTCCCCAACATGGGAGCCTATGGGTAATGTGTGCCACTGTATGTGAATCATCACAGGCCTCCATTTAATGTAACGTGGCCAAAAAAAATAATTTGAACAGAGCATAATCATATTTGTCATAGCACAATAAAGTTTTATAACTTGATACTTTCTATATCTGTTTCTCATGTTTTTATCGTCATTCAATGGAAAATAGTAGTTATTAGAGGTATGTTGAGCTGCATGTGTCCATCGGGTGACCAGGACAGATTTGTATCCACTAGAAATAAATAATGAAGGTTACCACTGAATGAAAGCAAGCAGAAATCTTGAAAAGTTTGAGAAATTAAAGTAGAAAGTAAGTTGAAATATTGTGTAACCTTTACATTCAATAGTATACAATTTGTTGCAATTGTAAAAAGTTGTCCTCCTCTTAGCACAATTTATCATAATTCTCTATATTTTTCTTTAATTTGTGAATATAGTTTACAATGTTTTCTTGGGATCACGTTCCCATTTTGCTTGACACCACGCAGTGACACCTAAAAATAGAATTACGAAAAAACAAATGTGTCTTACCAAGAGACAAGTCTCTGATCAACTTCCTTTAAAAAACTGGAATGGAATTTTTGTAATGGGTCAAAGTTGGAGAAAATTAGGTTTTTCAGTTGCTCCGGCATGGAGTCATCTTTGTTTGCTGCAGCCTGAAACCACTGAAAGGGAAAATTGTTACATGATAGGTTTCTATATTGCAATGGAGTCCCAGAAGCATGGAAATGTCTTTGTAACCCCTTCATTGCTTTGTATAACATCATTTACATGTATGGTAATGTATATAGTCAGAGTCTACTTCATAACAGCAATCTGTAATTATTTCTAGAGGTGTTAAATCAACTTAAATTACAAAGCAAATATGGTGAAATTGTTCCTCTAGATCAGCGTTTCTCAACTCTAGTCCTCACGAACCCCCACAGGTCATGTTTTCAGGATTTCCTCAGGTGATGTAATGATTGTCAGTGCCTCAGACATTGCTACAGGTGTTCTTAGGATAGAATATCCTGAAAACATGACCTGTTTGTGCTCTTGAGGACTGGAGTTGTGCCCCCCCTGCTCTACTTACATGTTGACGTATGCATGTCCTGTCTGTCTGTCGTGTGTAAAAGCACCCCTAAGCATACAACCTGTCAGGGCAGATGCCCGAAAGGTTGTTGCAGTGATAATCGTTCCTGTGCTTCTACATAGGAACAAGTACTGCTCAGTGTAAAGGGGTGAAGCGGAAAAGGGATCGTTCCCGCCCACCCACCTCCATTCACAATAAACAGGTAGTCATTCATAAGTGAATGACTGCCTGTTTACATGAGCTGATCCGTTGTTCAGTTTTCTGTATGCAGAAACTGAAAGACTAACAAGAATTGAACCGAATTCTTGTTTGTCATTCAGTCGGGGCATACATTTACACTGAGAGATGATCGCTCAGATTCCCGCTGGATGTGGCAATCTGAACATTTTATCAGCCCGTGAAAAGGCCCTTACTCCTGTATTAGTTCATCTCAAGGATTGGCATGTCAGAAGGCAGAACTTACCACTGTAATAACTTCAATATCTTTAAGATAGGTGCATTCTGTTGCCGAAACCTCCTTTGCAATATAGTAAGCTTTGTCTGTGGGAAATTTCTACAGAAAAAAAGGTGTTAAACAACAAGATGTACAGTAAGCAGAATACTAAAAGATGGTGCAAAAAGTATAACATTACTGTGTTGGTCACATACTGAGGGCTGGCAAACCCCTCTCTACACATCCAAGTACCTTTTTACGGCTATCTTCCTCATCGTCAGTTCTGATGCAGATCGGTTCGTTCAACATCGGGCTTATTAGCGGAGAGGAAGGCTTCCCATCAGGACTTAAGTTTGGTGTGAGAATGGAATTGAGTGTTGCTGTTCCTCCTTGAGAGTTAATAGACAGTTCCGAAAGGTGTGGGCTTCCTGTTAAAGAACCTGTAAGAAACAGAAATATTCAGTGCACCATTGTCTTCCAAGCTCAAGAACATCAACACCTTACCAATGAGGCTAAAGTACAAGCATACTGTAAGAAATGTACTGAGCTGTGATAAACTGAAGAACTGCCAATAACAGATCCAGGGATTAATTTAGTTAATAATTCTCAGTTCATAATGAAGTAAGGATCAAACTTTTGTATTATTGATCAAAGCCATAACATTAACAATATAATATACAGCAAATAGAAACGATGGTCTTTGTTGGGTAGAAAGCTCCACAGCATCAAAGCATAGTATTTCTTTTCCAGTATGCATCTATGACTATCCAACGTAACAGTTGCCATTTTCCAAAAAACGGTGAAGCTACGGATACAGCAACCAATGGCTACTTAGTACCACACCATTAAGCGGCACATACTAGATAATAGGAATGGAGTTGCAGAGCAACTACTGAATACAAATTTGCTACAAAGGATCTATAAACAGAAGAGGTTTTCTAGCATATAAAACTTCATAGCAATCAACACAAAGTGACAGGGCTGAGTAAACTACATTATCAGTACTACACACAACAGACGTTGTATACCTTTTGCCGTCATTCCATTCATGCTCCATTGAATGCTTGTGATAGAAATCCTAGCACAGCTAGTCTACACTCAGTGAAGAAAAATGGGCAGATGAAAAGTAATGGCAGTAAACAAATGGCACGTCATGTCTTTCGAGAGGTGAAATGGAAACCATGAGTGCACCTGAAATTCCAGTACCTGGGAAGACAAATTACTTAAAGCGGCCCTCTGGAATAGGGAGAACGTTCTCTCCTGGGACCAGAGTGGTTTGGGTACATTACTTGAAGTTGTTCTTTTCTGCTGTCCACCCGATCCGCCGATTACGGTTTTCGGTCATCTAAGATGGCTGCCGCAGTTTTCTATCTAGCTCACTGCACTCCGATTGCTCAGTGTTGGCCAATCAAAGAGTAGATATAGTGCATGGGTAGTCTAACACTATAAATGCATTGTGGGGATTAGGTAGTGTGAAGACGGCATCAACCATCTTAAACAGCCAAAAATGGGACCCGAAACCTAATGGCAGAAAAGAACAACTGCAAGTAATATATCCTCCTCCCTCTGTGGTCTTAGGATAGAATTTTGCCCCAAAACTGCAGGGTCGCTTTAAGTAAGGGCTGCTTGCTTTTTGCTAAAGAGGTTTGGTATTTCTGTTCAGCAGTTACACAAAAAATTTGCAACTTTAATGATTACTTGCGATTGGACACTTGTAGTGATTTCTACTTAGAAAAATACCAAATAAGGGCTGCTAAAACTATTGTTTTTCAGGCTTATCATTTGAGTTGTGTGTCCATGGTATCTCATTAACGTCAATATTGTGAAGCGCAGCATTTAGACGAATCCCTGTTGCATGTAACCGTTGGTGGCCAAGACCCCAGAACATAGATCACAGCATCAGGTTGGACATATTCATGCAAATTATTCTGCTTTTATTCACAGGCATCTATCCAGAAGTAGAGTTACCTTAACATAGTAAGGTTGTCGGGGCACATAAGCGACTGACAGCTGTACCAGCGACTATTGCTCCTGTGCGTTACATAGTCATTCAAGTGAATGGAGGTAGAGCAGGTAGATCGTTCCCGGCCACCCACCTTCATTCACTGTAAACAGACAACCATTCATAGATTGAGCAACTCCTGTTCACACAGAGCAAGAAACTGCTCAGCAGATGTGTTTCAGTGAGCTGAAAAGCAACGACTCCTGTCAAAGGCCATGTGTACAAGGGCCGACAGTCACCAGAAATAGCTCATTTGAGCATGTGAAGGTACCTTAAGGTTGCTGGAAAAAGGCAACCTAAGGCTACTTGTGCATAGATGACTTAAAAAGGTTGCGCCTGAGATTCTCAGGGGCAGCTTACATTAGTCAGCACACAGACATCCCAGACGTGTACTGTGCAATGTGTGGGAGACCGAACATTTGACAAGTGCTATTCTTGTCTGAAAAATCACACAAGAATAGGAATTACCATTCGTCCAAGTACAAAAAAAAAAAAAAAGACCATGTGAATACACTCATTCAAATGAATGGATGCCATTTCTATCCGATTTTCGGACTGAGTTTTCAGTCTGAGAATCGGGCAGAAATATCGTGTGTGCAAATAGGTATCCATACAAATCGAAGTGCAACATTTTGGTAGGTAAATCTGTGACTAAAAGCAGCATAATTCATAGAAATGTCTCCTCCGTCATCATCTTTGACGTATTTCTTATTTTATGATATCTCAATAGCTGACTAAACGACAATATATGAGCTCTGTAAAATGAATGACTGCGGAGTGCAACGGTGGAGAATATTTTAAATGGATGAATACAAAGTGTGTAAATCTGCTTGAGAGTCAACAACAATTTCCTGTGTGGAAAGTCGTGTTCAGTTTGTACTGAGGAACGAATAGGATTCCAAGTGACAAAATGTTATATTGTTTTCAAAGCTGTCTACAATAAATTGCTCCATCTTGGCGGTAAATCTGTATGCACAGTTTGGAGGTGTTTTTTTATGTTTAGTCAAAAGCCGGAGAGCAGCAAAGAGGAGTTACAATAACTAAAAGCTTTGTATATCTTTAGTTTTGGATACATTTCCAGGTTAGGTTTAAAAAGAAAAAAAAACTGCATCAACATGTAAAGTGTGAAGTAAATATATGTGTTATGATGAATACAGTCATATACAGCCAAATGGGCCTCACTGCAGCCATCACAGCCGATCATTATGAAGATTCTATCAGTTGAATAAAGTTCAATAAAGTTATAGTATAAGTATGTGTAGGCAATTTTGCCCAAACCTGAAAATTGAACTTTAGCTAGAATCCCTCTTAATTTCCTTTTGGGGGGGGGGGGGGGGGGGGGGGGGTGTCATACAGTTTTGATGATCTGACAGGGAAAATGGGTTGTGGAAGCGCAGCTCTAAGGTTTCCACCTCAACACAAGGTTCAAGTAGTAGTAACAAACTAGTGTAATTTAAAAGGGGATAACTAAAGTGACACTAAATCTAGAACTGAACAGTAAATGTCCACAGTGCGTCAGTCAGCAGGATATTTTGCATATTTATAAAAGCAAACATGTGCAGAAATCCTGCAGATCCCATTTGTGACTGGCAGACGAAAGAGGGTCTTGAGGGAGGGGCGTGGCTTAATGTCACCTTGTTGCAGGCAGAGCAGTGGGGGAGGTCTCTTTTGGTAGCCAAATGCCTTACAGCTTGGCACCAGTTTGTAAGAAGCAGACTGGGAAACCAATAATCCCATTAGGTGCATTTAGAAGAAATCAAAAATTGAAGGAAAAAGGAGGAGATTAAGGGAGATGTTTCTATGACTATTATTTACTATGCCTTTAAATGGGGTATACTGTGTACCTGTCCAAAACTAGACTGGGGAGACCAACTTTGTAAGTGCAATAATGAATACATGGTATCTATAGCGTGAAATGCTGGAACTTGCCTAAAGAAATATAACATAAGCTTAAAACAAAGTAAAATCTAAAACAGAAAAAGTAAATGCGTGAACAGGTGTAAGATGGCACTACAATGGAAAGTAATGTTTCCTTCACTTCTCTTTGTTAGTATGCCAGGAGAGTTATAAAGGACGATGACAAAAAAAAATTGTGTTAAAGAAAACTAAATAGAGCTGCAAGTATCCTGACCGTCTCACACAGCTTATATCAATATGGCCATATAGTGACTTCTACAGCTAACACACAATATTCAAATCACACTTAAGAGATGACACAGATAATGTGTCGGTTTTATTAATGTTAGAGAACAGTATTACAGTGAAATGCTTTGAAATGAGACTACAAGAATTGTAATATAAATAAAACTATCCTATTTAGATACATAGAAAACATTCACTCCAGTCTGCAATAAAATAGCTCCATGCAAAGAACTGGAAATTCAGAGGAAAATTAAACTGGTGCTATGAAGCCTTACTGAGAGATCACACTGGCACCAACGCTTTCCCAGACAAGACTGTCAGGCAACAGTGAGAGAGTAGATTATACTTATTCACGTCTAACTGGGTAAAAACAAATATAAACCATGCGTTATTCTTCACAGACAGGATCTATCCCTTAAACTACTTTACACATTTTGGGGGGGTAAATGGTAAAATAATCTGCCAACTCTATTTTCTTGCTAGGAAAGAAAAGCCTTCAAGTTTGAAGTTCTCGGATTCTTCACTGTACATATAGTAAAAGGGTCCGTACACTTTAGATAAAAGTTGGCTGAACCTGCTAACGTGAATGGGGATGTCCCAGCTCTCCTCCAAAGACAGATGTCAGAGGGAGAAAAAAAAAATAAGATTAAGCATGTTAGAGTTCAACATGCCTGATGCTTTATTTCTGTACCAAGTTAAGCTGCTGCCAGGAGCTTATTTCTCACGCCCCATTGAAAACGCAGGCACACCGGGCCGCCGGCTGTCCGACAGCTAACAAGTAAAAATATCACACACGGTTATCCAAAATAGATAACAATGAAAAAGTACAAATACACATGCCCAAGAGTACTGTAGTTTGTTCACAGTGGGGTCATGGCATCTATTTTACAGAAGCTGTGACTAATTCTATACAATCCCTTTTATAATGGATCCCATTGAATTAGAATGGGACCATCATCTTTCCGTTCAATCACAGAATAAAATAACCAAGCGTGCTATGCATTTCTGTATGTTAAGATGCAACAGAAAAGAACTAAGGAAGTGTTAATGGAGTATTGGAATTGAAATGTGAGTTGGCCACAATATGGAAATCCAACCTTTATCGAGTGAATCTGGTCAAAAGACTATGTCTGAATCCTTGCTAGCTTAACCCTTGTGGAACCCACTATGAATTACTGTCCATATCTACTATATTTAATGGGATTTGCAGTTTAACATAAGAAAACAATGCTCGAAGAGGAGCTATTCCAAAATAGTGACGAAAGTCACTCGTTAGTTGTCTAATACAAAGCAGAAGCAAAGAGACCTGTATAGAAGATCCAGCAAGGCAGAGGAACTGGAGTGGAACCCGAGAAAATACAATCAACTTTCTGTCTAATCCGTGCTATAGAAAGTGTGTTTTCATACAGAGAAATACAGCTCAATAAGCAGTGATTCAATGGTACATCACACATCTTACCAATGACTAGGTTGTTACCACAGCTGGTCAGCAGGTTGACAAAAAAACAGATAAGCAAATGACAGTTGTACAGAAGGTTTGGTATAGGCAATGCCCCCGGCATGGGTGCAGGAAATGTCCAACATGCACAGTAATGCACCAAGCTGAGCAGTATATAAGCAGTCAGTGCACTCTCATGCTTAGATGTCATATTCTTACACATCGTAAATAGCAGCCTGTGGAATAACACTGGCATCTAAAGCTGGCACAGACTGAAGTGGTACCAGTATAGAGACCAATGCTAAACCAAAGCCATACATACAGCAGACTGTAAAAGACACCTTTCCTAGTCAACAGCGATCCAATGAACATGGATTTGGGATACACAAACTTATACTCCACAAACTAGCAGAAAGCTTCTTAATTCTTGTTAACCTGAATATCCATCATTGACTTCACTTGACATATGATAGACTGCTGGCACTGTACTGCACACAGCCACATGTTAGACTAGTTCATGCCAAGATGAAAGTAGGATCCGCTGAACACACCAAGGCATATTAGGTATGTGTTAGCAAGTCAGGAGCAAGAATTGAGTAATAGGCTCCTATTATAATCCATGTAAGGCAGGATCACCGTTATAAAAGGAAAGACATCCTTATGCATAAAAGGATAATCCAAAGAAAAACATCAAAACAGGATCAAGGAAAATGTGAGGTACAGGATAAAACATGCTGGAAGATGAAGACAGAAGCCCCCTTCCACATTTTAGGATACATGCTGACAAAAGCAATACTTAGGGTACAATGCAACAAACACATTTCTTTAGCAGTTGTTAACAAATGACAATAATGAGAATGCCTTTCCCAGAGTAGTAGATTACAAGAAAATTAGTGTAACAGGAGATGGTTTAGAAAGTTGGGAAAGAGGCAAACAGAAGTGGGATACATAGTCACACCGCCTTGTGCGCTCCATGTTAATGGCATCTGCAGAGTTCTCTGCATTAAGGGAAGCCTGGCAGACGACTTATGACTAATAAAGCAATTACAGCCCTGAGTAAAAGACTTGAACACATATGGAACGTTCCTGGATTTTGATAGAGTTTGGCATACAGGAATAACATTTATTTTCTCGGTGTGTCTCAGACTTTAGTCCTCACAACCCCCAACAGGTCATGTATTCAGGATATTCTATAGAGAGAACACCTGTGGCCATGTCTGAGGCACTGACAAGAATGACATCATCTGCGCAATACTAAGAAAACCCCGAAAACATGACCTGTTGAGGAGTCATAAAGACTGGAGTTTGGGAAACATTGCTGTATGCAAATGAGCTTGAAGGCATCCAGTAGTTAGCTCCAACACTGCCAAGTGCTCCGGCTCCTCAAGGTACTCTCCATTGCCTCCTCCAGCAGGATTTTGGTGCTTGACACAGTGACAGAGCACAATGCTGGAGCAGTCAATCAATACCAAGAGGAAGGCATTAAGGAAAGTTCAAGGATTCTGGCGGTTGTTGGGACCGCCTGACAGACACTTGTAAGGTCATTTGAATATGGGAATAAGGTCTTTTTTCCCTCTTAATGTCAAACACTGTTAAAGACCACAAAGGTATGATTCTACATGCATCCAAGTCCTTTAGCCCGATCTGTAATTTCTTAATTGAGTGTTTGTCAGCTTGAACATGCTGTGCAAACTGCAGATATCTTGTTATAGAGCAGGAGGAGCTGGACAGATTGATATATAGTTTATGGCGAAGGATTCAGTATAACTTGTATTTATTCATTTACATCTCTGCTCTTTCTGAGTTGAACAGTCCAATGGGCGGAGCCATCAGTGATTGGCAGCAGTATATAAATGTGCATAGAGGAAAATCACCCACACCATGTTTTACCCCGGAAATAAGACCTTGTCTTATATTAATTTTTGCCACAAAAGAGGCACAGTGTCTTATTTTCAGGGGGGGGGGGGGGGGGGATAATACTTACCTAGCAGGCGCAGTCAAGGTCCCTCACGTTGGTCTCTGCAGTTCCAGCAGGCTTCGTTGCAATTCTCAGCCGCCAACAGAAGATCGCTTGCTGGTAACGGGATTTGTAAAACCTGCCCCCAGCAAGCAATTGCTCTAATTGGTTCTGAAGCGCTGCGGCTCAGCTAATTAATACAGCGCTTGATGAACCAATCGCAGTCATTCAAAGCAATGGCTGCGATTGGATCATCAAGCGCTGCAGTGATTGGCTGAGCCGCGGTACTCGAGAACTAATCAGAGCAATTGCTTGCTGGAGGCGGGGTTTGCAAACCCAGTTACCAGCAAGTAATCTTCTGACAGCGCCTAATGGAGCTGCGAAGACCAGCGGAAGAGACCTGGACGGCGACTGCTACGTAATGTATTGCTTTTCTTTCCATGTAGCGTAGCTAGTAGAGATGAGCGAACGTACTCGGTAAGGGCGATTTCGCAATCGAGCACCGCGATTTTCGAGTACTTCTCTACTCGGGTGAAAAGTACTCGGGGGCGCTGTGGGTGAGCGGGGGGTTGCAGCGGGGAGTGGGGAGGAGAGTGAGAGAGAGAGGGCCCCCCCCTGTTCCCTGCTGCTACCCCCCCGCTCCGCCGCCCCCCCCCCCCCCCTGCACCCCGACGCACCCGAGTACTTTTCACCCGAGTAGTGAAGTACTCGAAAATCACGGTGCTCGATTGCGAAATCGCTCTTAACGAGTACGTTCGCTCATCTCTAGTAGCTAGGACTTATATTTCAATATCAGGGTAGGGCTTAATTTAGTGGTAGGTCTTATTTTCAGGGAAACACGACATGTCTGCCCACTGGACTGCAGCTCAGAAGGAGCAGAGTTATAAATTAATAAAATACATGTTAAACTGAATCTTTCCCCACAAAATTATACAACAATCTGCTCAGCCCCTCCTGCTCTATAACATGTGCCTGCAGTGTGGACAGCATGTTCCAGCTGATAGACTCCTTTTAATAGCAATATTTCATCTGTCAGTCTACCTTTAAAGGATAAAACAACATATTTAGTAGGCAACCAACCTGAACAAGCTTATAGAAGGAGGAAGGTGTCTTAGGTTTGTAAGGTATGTGTTAAGTTCCACGATGTGTTAACTGTAGACTGTGGTAGAAATGCCCAGATTATAGGGTACATAAAGTCCAACAAAGTTTCATGCCACGCCAAGAGATGTAAAAGTAGGACTGAGATGTACAAATGACATACACAGCACATCAAAAAAAACAAAAACCTACAGCCTCTCAGAGACTGCCAATTAATTGCATGCCACTTGACTAATTACTCTGAATTCACTTCACATTGTCCCTTATGCCTCATGAGATAGCCAATGCCAATAATGTGTGAAATAATGATATAAATGGATGATTTCTGAAGACCAAAGCTTATACAGTTCTGTATTGGTCTAAAGGCATTTCTGAGTTACCAGTAACTGTAAACTATACTTAAGTGACTGCGCAGGGCCAAGACAACAAACTGTGAAGATTAGAACTGGTGGAAATTCACATCAGCCAAGTACAACCATCTGCTGGCGTCTCTTCACACTGATGGACTTGGTGGTTTACAGTCTAAAAAAAATGACCAACAGGTCTGGTAAAGTCATTATTTTATTGTACTGTCCCTATAAGGGTAGTTTTTGATACATAGCAATGTGATGTAAAATGCCATGTTTTTCATAGCTTTTTCCTGGTGTGCTTTGTAGCAAAAAACGTTGTTTTACTGTACATATTGGGTAAAGGGGTTTATTAACTGTAGTCCAAACTTTTTTTGTGTGAGTCCAGGGCATTTACCCCCATTACCCGAAACACAGCATTGCTCTAGGATTAGTTTGTTTTTTCCAGGCATTATTACCATAGACTGCTCTATAGGAATAAACGAATCAGGTCTACGAAAAATAAAAAATGAATCACAACCCGAAAAACAGGAAAAAAAACTTTGAAAGCCGGAAACATAGCACCATAATGAGCATAATAATAATACATCAGTAATTCTAGAAATACAAATGTTAACTGTTAAAGGTTACGTAGAGAAATATCTGTTTTTTTGCAGAAAGGTTTTGAATCATCTGAAATCCTGGCCTTAACATGACTGTAGTCTATTGCATTCAGCCCTCCATTTAGATCCTGGTGCAGTGACGTGCCTGGATTGTGTTTGTGCTACTCTTGGCCTACGCTTCTTTAAATGACATTTCTTTTCTAGGAGGCTCTGACCTACAATATCTTTATTATGAATAGGAGACCCTATTTACAAGAAGGCATTCCTACTAATATTAGGCTACCACTAGACGAAGCCATCCCAGGTGATTACACAGCAAAGGCCACATATTGGGCTGGGAGCCATCGTTTTGCATCCATGATATGGAGGGGAGTCCCAGCCTGCCAATGGTTCCCCTGATCCATACATTCTTATGATGCTCGGAGATTGGGTCAGGTGACCCGTGGTTATGTTGGGACACCTGCATATTACGGAAATAAAATGACAACCAAAATATGATACTACGCTCTCAGCCTTACATGCAGATTTTGCTACTGATTGTGCTGCAGATTCACCATGAATTTCACCTCGTATATTGAAAGGGTTCAAAATTCTGTGGTATTTCCATAACATAATGAGCATGCTACAGATCTGAAAATCTACAGCATGCCCATTTTGTTCCACGCAGGATACTTAAGTAATATGTGGATTGGATTATGCACAAGTTATGTAGTACAATTTGGAGTGGATCTGTGTCTGAACAACGCCCAAAGGTGCATTTACACACAGATGATCGATCAAAATTCGTCAGATACTGACAGTGCTGAGTGATCATTTTGCATTAGGTACTAATAAGCTAATCAGCCCGTTAGTACCCCATTGCATGTACTTACGAGTGGTCTGTTTTCTAACTACATTGCTATTGTTCTCCAGCGGGACAGCGGTTGTTAACAGCTGTTAAAGAATGTTATCAGCGCTGCTCGCGGAGAACTCAGCGTGCGGTCCGGCCTATCTTATGGTCCTGAGAGACAAGGATTTCATGCGGACCTGAAGTCAGCGATGGACAAAAATCGGCGCACATTTACACACAACGATGATTGCTCAAAAAATGGCTTTACAACGAATTTTGAGCGATCATTGTTGTGTGTAAAAGGGCCTTAAGAGTCTCCTGCAGATGAGCCCCCATACACTATACATGTAAGACAAATTAAAATTGGTGTCATTTGATAAATTGTAACCCTAAATGGTAATTGTTGAGCTTTTCATGTTTCCTCTTAACATGTTGTAGGTAAAATGATGAAAAAAAATGAAAACAAAAAAAAATGAAGAAATGCAAACATATGCGGCCAAATGCGAAAGAATGCTATCAATGCTTTCTGATTTTGACTCTAACTCACTACTGTAGAGATGTAGGACAAGTGATATTTGGATGATAGACAATGGTGGCATATGACTCCTATTTTCCCAACACATTGGATTACAGTGTTGTCACCCCAAGCAGTTGGATGATCCAGGGTCCTGTGTTCTCCATATTGCCCTATAATATAGCAGGACCAGGCCATAAATGGAAAAGGAGATGGTCAGCTGAATCTTGTCTCAGAGCTGTTATGAAAACAGCTGTGCACCACCAGGCAGGTAGCAAACTTTGGAAGGTACTTTAATCTACTGCAATATTGGTAAGAACAAGAAAATAAAATTACTGTATGTAAGATATTTGCTCTTCCTTAAAGGGGTTTTTGGGGACTTAACTATTGATGACCCATCTTCAGGATATGTCATCAGTAGAGGATCGGTAGGCGTCCACTACTCAGAATCCCCAGCAATGAGGCATTTCCCTGGCTTGCTGCCAGAGTAGCAGAGCTGAAAGCAGACAACTCTGTACATATTGCAGCAGCCCAAGTTTGCTTTGCAAGCACTGTTCCCCTTCCGATCAACTATTGATGACCTATCCTAAGGATACGTCATCACTAGTTTAAGTCTCGGAAAACCCCTTCAATTATATGTAATATTTTTATTTAGGTGGGTGTGACCATTAGAGAAAGGTTTGCCAAATTGAGAACATGCCCAAAGTATAGTTAACAAAATTAAATTATTAAATGTTGCAATAGGTGCAACTAATAGAAGAATATGAAATATATGTAGCAATCAACTGCCCGATACAGTAGTTTGGCACTTCATTTGCATTTATTCTCATCCTAACTGCCACACTACCAAATAATCACCAGATCACAAACCTAGAATGGAAGCTTCCAGATGAAGAAAATTAAAAAGGAAGTTTTTCTGGTATAAAAGAGATTGTACTGTATTTTATACTACAAGTACATAATAGCATTTATATGCTGGGGGAACAGATATTTGTAACATTTTAATACATATTCAATACTGTAGAATATTTAATATTCTACCATCTGACTATATCAATTGATGCCAGGTCAAAAGAATTGTTAGTTAGAACCTATCTGGCTCTATTGCTAAAATAGTACATTTCTATGCAAGTGGGCCACGCAACTATTGCCAAGCCACATGTTATCTAATCAAGGAATTGAACAAAATTCCTTTTTATGATTCCCTAAATGCTGTCAGTTTGTACAAGAAACAGCTAACAAGTAGAGATGAGCGAGCACGCTCGGTAAAGGCAGATACTCGAGCGAGCATCGCTCTTCTCGAGTAACTGCATATTCGTCCGAGCAAATGTGCGGGAGGGGGGCAGGTGGGAGAGTGAGAGAGATCTCTCTTACTCCCCCCCCCCCCCCCGCATTTGCCTGGATGAGTATACAGTTACTCGAGAAGAGCGATGCTCGCTCGAGTATCTGCCTTTACCGAGCGTGCTCGCTCATCTTTACTAACAAGCCAAATCCCCTAGACCTGGTTACACAAAACCAGACCCGATCATGTAAGCGTATTTTAGACTTCTGATATAAAGTATAATAGAAAAAATTGCATTTTTACTATTTAGAGCCTTAAAATGCTCCAACATGAGATAATGCATGTACTTCTTGCATGTCCCATCTCCGTCTCAATTATCTCTGAGAGACCAAATATCAAAGAGTTCTTCTGCAAGAACTTTTTCCCAGAAGGAGAACAAAAAAACAAAACACTTCACAGATTTCTACAATTCGTCATGGCCATGTATACAACTCTTAATCGAGTTGAGTAGGCACTGAAAACAGAAGTATATTCAAATGTCGAACATGAACTAGAAACCATTTAAAAATTTATGGCTTGTTATACACTAAGGCTTATTTACCATCATTACATTGGTTTTCTACAAAAACTATTAATATAAGGTGTTGAGCATCACATTCTAGAAAGGCTGCATCAAAAATTAGTGCAATAGTAGCTCAACACCTTATGTTACTCCATAGGGTACATTACAAACAACTCTAGTCTATATGAATGACTAAAAAAAATAAATAATAAAAAAAAAAAGTAAGCGCTACCACTCCATATATTATAAAATCTATGAAAACAATTACAATATTATTAAATTATACACTGGCAATTACTTTAGAACTACTACAAACATTAAAAAATAGTGCAAACTAGGTCTAAAAAGCTTTACCATTGTATAAACAACTGTATCACATGCAGGCTTTTACTGAGCTACATACTTCCACCCAATTCTCCAACCGTCTAGCAGCTGAAAACATGGGCCCCATCTTCATCACTAAAACTAAGGACTGTGTCCTCGTCATTTACTTCCTCAGCATACTCTTCCAGCTGAAGACTACCAAATGAGTAGTTATTTCTAGGCATCGGTGAAGAATTTAACACTATAGGGTTCCCATAAACAAGTGGGTGACTAAAAGAATCACCAATATCTGAATCTGTATCACTTGATTCACTGCCGCTGCTAGTAGAACCATCAGTCATGGCTACACCACCCAAGTGCTCTTCTACTTTAATAGAAGATCGTAATATTGGGCTGTACTTAGATTGCCTGTTCTCAAAAACTCCATTTGACAACATTTTAGCTTCTAAGGCAGCCATTTTGGCGAGATGGTCTAACCTCTGCTCTTCTGCTCTACGGTCTGTTACTGGTGTTGCGGTTATCTGGCTTAAGATGAAAGGATCCGTATCAGAATGGTTGCGGTAGCCACTTTTCAGTCTCTGAATATGTGGCCCATTTGACGGAGTTTCATACTGTGCGTACTCATAGACACCATTATCTGAAATTCTAGCCCCATTACTATTGTACACGTGTTCTGAAACATATTTTGGAGATCCGCTCCTGCTGTAACTCATATTTGGACTTGATCCCTTGCTACGAGGTGACAATGGACTAGCAAAAGGACTACGACTATCTGAGCCACTAAAGATTTCATCTATCAAAGAACTGTGTCTGGGCATTTTAGGGCTGCTGCCAGCATAAAAAGACATGCCAGCCGAGTCATCATCAATGTATTCTTCAATAATATTGGAAGATGACCGAACACAAGACATTTGTTGCTTCAATTTGGAATGTCTTAGATAATCATCTGTTCTATAGCTACCATTACAATGAAAACCACCCTCATCCTTGTCATTTGTTTGAGACTGCGAGCGTATTAAAAGTGCTCTGTGAATATCATAATCGCTATCTACATCACTGCAGTCAATGTAAGGAATTGAGTTACTGCTGCCATGAGCAGCCCGGGATGCTGGACCTGTGCTTGGCTGGTGTGCATTCTTCATGTTCTGCTGTGCATGGTCTTTGGCTGCTTCTTCCTCATCAATTATCAAATGCGTTCCTTCTTTTGCTCTCTTCTCTAAAGGTACTTTCTTGGGAGATGGACTTTTACGTTGTACTAGGACCTCAGTAACTAACTTCTCTTCTTTGCAAGGTGGCAAGGTTTGTATCTCATCTGGTTCAGAGCTGTGTGCAAGGCTTATTTTAGGGCTTTGCTGAAAAACAAAATGTACAATTTAATACTTTTAACATTTATTAAACACAAATGATGGAACAAGAAAAGAACGCAGAAGTTAATCAGCAACAGTGATGAAAAGTGCTTTATATAATAACCATCTCTGCTGCAGAAGCTAAACCACCACTACTTCTGGACTAGATCTCCAATTCAACATATATTTTGTACTATTTATACACACTTTTCATTTTCAGGCTCTCAACTTGTCGTCAATAAATAGAAGTATTCTAATAGACAAGTGCGTTTTACAATGTATCAGTGCACTGAAGAGCAATCAGAATGAAGGCCAAGACAGCATAGAGATCTGTACTTTAACTGTGTTTACTGTCTAAAATGACTCCCCATTCTTGTTGTAGCCAGTTTTCATTTTTAACTTTTTCATTCCCACCTTCTAAGGGCTTAATCAGACCGTATATTGGCCGGGTATTCACGCCGGCGTCCCTCTCTGCAGGGGGAGTAGGCTAGAAGAGCCGGGAGCTGTGCATTGAGCTCCTGCCCCCTCTCTGCCTCCCCTCGACACCCTCTCCGCCCCTCTGTACTTTTTGCAATGAGAGGAGGCGGGACGGGGCCAAATTCCAGGAATCAGCCCGCCCCCATCCGCCTCCCCTCATTGCAAATAGTGAAAAGGGGCAGAGAGGGGGTGGAGAGGGGGCAGGAGCTCAGTGCACTGCTCCCAGCTCTTCCAGCCTCCTCCCCTGCAGAGAGGGACGCCGTATATCTGCCGGCGTGAATACACGGCCAATATACGGCCGTCTGTATAAGCCCTAAGAGACATAATTTTATTTTCCCGACTTGTTTTCTATGGGGCAGGTTGGATTTTTTTTTTATTGGCACCATTTAATGTACCATGTAATGTACTGAAACATAAACAGATTATGGGGTGGAAAGGGGGAACATTTTTTTTGCTTTTTATGGCATTCACTGTATGGAAAAAATGACATTTACTTTATATTGTAGGTCAGTAAGATTAGAGCGATGCCACATTTTACACAATTTTTGTTATGTTTTACCATTTCTGCAAATAAACCTACAGGAAATAAAAATGAAAAAAAATTGTTTTGTGTTGCCATATGCTGAGGCTCATAACTTTTTTATTTTTCCATCGATGGAGCTGTGAGACGCCCTGTTTTTGTGGGGTTAGCTGTAGTTTTTATTGAT
Organism: Eleutherodactylus coqui; assembly: GCF_035609145.1. Lineage (NCBI taxonomy): Eukaryota > Metazoa > Chordata > Amphibia > Anura > Eleutherodactylidae > Eleutherodactylus > Eleutherodactylus coqui. Next base: position 401,570,237 of record NC_089837.1, read on the forward strand.
ACAACTGAAGTACATGTGACTTTTTGATTACTTTGTATTATTACTATTTATCTTTTATTTTTACCATTATGCATTTCTTTTTATGCGTTCACCATGTGAGATAAATACCATGAGATTCGAATATCTCAATCTTTCATGGATGTGACAATACCAATTTTTTTTTTTTAAATTTATTATATTTTTTATGTAAGAAATAGGAAGAGGGTTTTTTTTCCCCTTTTAATATTTCTTTTTGTGTTGTTGAACATTCTTTTTAAAACGTTATTAGTCCCATGTGAGGAATTAAACATGCGAATGCTTGTATAATACACTGCAATACTTTTGCATTGCAATGTATTACTGTCAGTGTTAGTCTATTAAAACCTGCCTTTGGCAGCAACGACGGCCGTTTTCGAACTGCTCAGCACCTCATGATCATATTGCGGAATAGCCGTTTGGGCAACAGAGGAAGCCTCTGTATCTATCGAGGTAATAGCTGAGAACAGAGGCCATTGCAGGTGAATGGCAACTGGCATCCACCACCTACCACCTATGGAGCAGAATCAGATCATGAGCGGGTTGGATACACACTGTATATATACACGTCACATATCGGGAATGGGTTACTACAGTGTAATCAACTATGTGTTATCAGTACTAAGTCAGGTGGGGTTCCTAGCCTATCAATCTCCCTCAGTGTTCTAAAGTAGCTATAGAAAATGCTCTATAATTTTGTCATCCGTTGCCTAAAGACGTACATGTTATATGCCAAACTTGTTACATGTTGGACACTTTTTTCTGCCTCTCTAGACACTTTTCAAAAAAGTGTCTAGAAAAGAGTGGCCAAGTCCTAAAAGGCACCAAATCTATTAATGGCATGTGCCACAGTTGTCATATAATACAGCTGTCTCAACCAGGCCTACCAAGAGGTGGTATAAGTTAGAGAAAAGGTGTCTAACATGTTTATCAAGATGTGCCAAATTTATCCTTTAGGTTTATACAGTCTTTCATTTTGACAATATTTATAAGTCCGCCCCAAGGTTTCCATTCACCAAGTGAAAGATTCTGAAAATGATGATTAAGTTGTAAAAGGGAGAATTTTAGAAAGCTGCATAACTTTTCATTATGCAAGCATTAGCTTTACTAACACAATACTAGACAATCCATTTAAGAATACCTACGGTATCCTCTCTACGAATGCAAAAAAGTTTCATATAGTAAACTATATTTATCATCTTAAGGAATCTTATGCTGAACATGGCTATGATTAAAGTAAATTAATACAATCTGCATGTAACAACAGAGACCTGCAGTCAGGTCTTAGGATTGTTTTATAGGTACTAGATTTGTAACATGGAAAAAAAAGTTTTGAAATTAAACCTGTGATCAGGTTTTACCCTTACAAGGCATTCCCACCATCAAATGCATCAGGAAGAGACATTTCTAAAGTGATAGCTAATACTGTACAATAGCGCTGTAAACCTAATAAAAAGTTAGTAAAACTAGGCGTCAAGTGTCTGCTGAGCATTATTATCAGACTATCCAAGTGTTCTGTAAGGCAGCCCACGTTTCGATGATTGACGTGAAAGCTTTCTCCTGTATCACCCACAGTCGGCTTAAAGTCTCACGCTAGCACAGTGTAACATAGCGCTGCAAACACAGTATGTTTTCCCTTGTGTGGGCAGAGAATTAAGATCTGTTCTGCACATGCACTGTTCTCGCTCCAAGTCCTGGGTCTACAGCTTCCCCCTTCGTTTGGCCGTTGCTGCAGTTGGAGCGAGAAAGCTGCATGCACAAGACATGAATTCTCTGCCTACACCTGCAAAACACACTGCACATGTGCCAGTGTAGTGTGCACCATGCCAGCGTGAGACTAGACAGGGGACAGTGGATGATGTAGGAAGCATCATCCATATTAATCCAAATACTGAGGCTGGCTTAGTGCTGATCACACAGTATATGTGAATGGCCTAATAAGGCCCAGTGGACACCTGAGACCTAATTTGCATATGACACCAGAGTTTCTCTAACTTTTTCTGAGGGATGTGGCTCTAGTGGGGAGTGATAACTATAACTTCATAAAGGTCTTTATATGACAAACACCACTGATTTTCAGTGTTAAAATCCAGGGACAGGTTCCCTTTAACAGACAAACGCAAAAGAAAACAAAGTACTTGAACTACTAACTTGTTTTGGCACCTCTATAATATGATCAGAAGAGGGGGTAGATAGACTTCTTATGGAACAAAGCTTGCTGTGCTTCCTACAGAAAAAATACAGACAAAAGTGATACAATACAGCAAAGAACTCTTCTGTTGTCCGGGGCAGCAAATTATTATTTGTATTAAAACACCACAAAACAGCTAAAAGACAGAGCAGAACACAACAGTAATGCGCAATAATGTTCAGGAGTATCGAGTATTGCAGCACAGTATTACTCAGTAGCTAATCATCTATGTTCTATGTTGTTGTTAACCGTTTAATCGTTGACGACCCTCGGTGACCCTGAAGCCCCCCCCCCCCTCCCTCCATGTTTTGCTATGTTCTATGCATACAGTAATGTGAAGGTTCCTTAAACTTTTAACATGATAGTTCTATAGGAGAATCCTTTACCTTTCAAACTGCACTTTCTTGTGTCCTCCTTCCTTTACATAATCCAAAACTTGCTTTTGTGTTCGGCCACTAATGGGGCAAAAAAAAAAAAAAAAAGAATTTTATGTATCTTAACCCCTTCATGACTAAGGCCTAAATGTCGACATCAACAGTTCAAATTTTCTAAACAATACATTCCAATGCCGGGCTCACATGCCTCCCCTCCCCCACAGCGTTTTACAGCTCTGGAGCTGCCGGTGACCCGGCGTGCTGCCGCGTATAGTGTCGAAATTCTACTGCGCATGACAGCGTATCTCGTGCACAATGTCATATGCAGTACAAAGAATGGAAACCTGAGCAGCAAATGGGTGCAAAAATGAATAATCTTCTTTATTAGTTCCACATAATGACAACATTTCGGCCATCACACACAGCCTTTGTGCGTACAGCGCCCGTGTAATATGCGGTAATCTAACGCCTGTGAGAGTCCTGACTTAGATTTAATGCCCTTTTCTTTTTTTGTGGCATAGATTTGGCTTTTTTATGGTACTAGGACAGGGCCAGTACACTTTATTTTAATGTTTTATATACAGAAAAAGAGTCAGAAATCGTATAAAATTCTAATTTTCTTAGTTTTTTTCCTATTTCTAATTCAGTGTAATAAATTTATACAAGTAATCCCCATATGACTAATCAGCGGTCATTAGCACACAGCGCACACATTATTATAAATCTGTTTTTAACACAATACAATTTCATAATTTGATGTAAAAACATATGGTAAAGCTAATGAAGAGCAGAATAACACCGTGGAGGTGGCTTAGGGTACGTAAACCAACTGACAGTTTTCTGTCAAAGATTAATGGCCTTTCCTTCATTTATACATTGAAGGGGCTGCTGCGCTGCACACAAGTATGGCGGTAGCTGGTACTACAACTCAGCCACATGTTTATGTCCCAGAAAACTCATTTAAAGTGAACCCCACAGTCGAGGTGGGGGCTTTATACTATCAACTTAGGACAGAAGAGCCGGCCCAGGCGCACCCACCAGACTGTGATATTTGCATGCAGCATGGGAGATTTTAAGTCATTTTATGTAGGTATTCTTTCAAAAGGACAGATAAAGTTATGTATGGAATTTGCTCTAATTTAGTGCTCTGCCCCTGTAGTTCTTTCAGTAGGGTCTAAATTGCTGACAGGTTCCCTTTAAATAGATGCATTTTAACTATCATACTTGCAGTAAATACACAACAACCAACAGCATTCCAAAAGTGACTCGGATTTATATGGAAGGTCTCCCAAGACAAGGTTTGTGCCATTATGTCACAATGAATCAGACTCCTTTCAAGTACTTGCAAGTAGTACAATTTGCCTGGGGCAGAAGATATAAAATAGATTCATGTGTCGTGACTTCAGAAAAACACATCAGGTTTATGTAGTGACTTTCCAACTACTAGCTGGAGGCTTGCGACTGCAGTGATTTAACACTGACCCTTTTCTACATTAACAGAACATGGGTAATCGCCAGTAGCTGACTGGACAAAATAAGGTTAGACAACCAACACATTACATTATCTATAAGACTTACTGCAACGTAACACTTTGGCAAAACCACACTGAAAACTTTAAAAGCTGTACACAGCATAGAGACCATATGGCAATACACAGGGGTGTAAAGCCCACCAAAGCTGTATCAAAGAGCCACAGGGCTCAGACAAGCCTTGGCCTCTTCAAACAGCTGACTGGTGAGGGTGGCAAGAGCCAAATCCCTGCCAATCTAATATTGATGGTCTCTCCTAAGAATAGGCAATATTGGATGTTCATAGTGTATGGTTAGGCTCTTTTTTATCTTTAATTTCATACATTTCTATGTGAAAGTAGTGTTAGATGTGTAAATGCTCAAAAAAAATGTAATTTTATATTTGTTGCTTGCATGACCAATGTTAGACACAAGTAAAAGGAGAAATAGTTACAAATAGACAAAGATTAGCGTTTAGGTAACAAAATCATCACAGATAATCAAGAAAACACCCCCCCTCTGTATTATGTGCTCAGCCCTTACTTAGATGAACACTGCGGAATGCTGAAGAAATTTTGAAGTTCCTACCTGAATCTAAAAGAAGAGCCTCTACTAAAAAGAACTGGCTTTGGCTTTGGTTTGGGTTCCTCAAAGAGTCTGAAAAAGGCATGGTACTCAACACAAATTTTCCAGAATGATTTGCAAAAATCCCGACTTGCCATCATGAATTCCAAAGTATCCTGATAAGAACTCTGAGTACAAACATACGGAATGATCAATCAAAAAAGTAAAATGACATTAAATTATGACACATAATATGACATTATGTAGATATATTTTGTACTACGATCACAAGTCTTCCTGCATAATTCCATGTTGTGGACAGATATTGCACCCCATTTATGCACGGGGCGTGATAAGTGTTGCAAAACTCACTCAGCAACTTAAAGACAATTCTTAATAAATTTGACACAAGTTAAGACTCTTCTACATCTCTTCTTTTCAACCTTTTCCAAACTACCAAGATTTCCATTTTGTTTAAAGGCACATTACTTACAGAATCCTGGCCCATTTTGCTTAGTAACCCACCCCCCATAGTGTATAATGGAATAAAGTCCTGTAGTTTTATTTGCGGAAATATTACATGTTCTAATAATAAACCTCTGATCCTTAAAATGTTTGTCCAAGGCTGCTTTCACATCTACGTCGAAACCTCTATTTGCAAATTCCGTTACAGATCAGGCTCAAAATTTCTAAAGAAAAAGAGTTGCGTGCAGTGCTTTTTCTTCCCTCCAAAAGACAAGCAGTTGGGCCGAAAGTGGACGGACCCCATTATAGTCAATGGGGTCTGTCCGGCACTGTTCGGTTTCGTCCACAGACCGAGTTGTTCGGTCCCTGGATTCCCCTTTCCTGTCCTCCGAACTGAACAGATTTGCAGAATCTCCAATGCAGGTGTGAAGCCACCCTTATGTCTGTCAGTGTATTTTGTGTCAGTTGTCCAATGCCTAAAACAATGAAAAAATAATACAATACAGCAAACCAGTGCAACGCTCGGCAGGTTTCTGCACACAGTAATGCAGTCTATAAAACAATTTCTGATTAAACAACCTTTTATATTGTCAAAAGAAACATACATTTCGGTGCTTGCTGACTGAGCATTAATATTTGAAAGCAGAAGAGTGACTGCTGAAAAGACGGTGGAGCACAAAAATAAATTGCTGAAGAGTCATATATACCCAAATGGTCTTTTAAACTGACCCCGTATATGGTGCACCTGATGGTCCCAGCCATGTACAGAGCAGCCAGAATTGTTACTTACATTCACATCTGGACGTAACTTTATAAGAAATCTTTTTCGCTTAAAACTCAGCTTTCGTACTTTTGCCCAGTTAAATGCATTTATTTTCGTATGGCCCTGTAAAAAGCACATAATTAAATGAAAGTTTAAGAATAACGCAAAATGAATATGCAACAACAATTTTAGATACATCTGATGAATGTGCAATTCTTTGTCCTATAAAACTCTTCCAAAAGCAGCAGCTATGACACAGTAAGCCTGGGACTAATTATAGGACAGAGAAGTGACCCAAATCTCAAATCATTTCTGCTTCATTAAGTCTGTCATGTGGAAATCAATATGGGATAGACAGTCTCACTTATTCCCCCTGTACAATTTAAAAAGTGAACTTGGTGGTTGCAGTTACTTTCTCCACAAAGGAGGCGATTGCGGTGGTTACGGATGCCAACAGTTACGTCAAGCATATTGACTGACACCAGACTACACACCTAAGCTACTGTGCATGATAACATGATGACAGGCTCATGTATATTTAAAATGGTATTCATGACATTTACAAATTCTTTCTTATGGAAACATTTGCTTCTATAATTTCACAGTTGCATCATAGCAAGGCTACAGAATAGCTTAAAAGTTTTCAAACATAGATGATGATTTTAACTCTTTCCAATCCACTGTCTGACATGAATGTCTTCCTACATCCTGATTGAAGCTTGTACAGCTCCAATGTCAGAAGACGTCCAACAGGGTATTCTTACCGTCTATTACCAGCCACTTTCCTGTCGGAGCCACTCTGGCTCATACACACTGGCTTTGGCCAGCAGATGGCACTGTTGTATAACAGCAAAAAGAGAAAGCCTTTTAGGAAACCCTGAATCCAAAATTGGATTGGAAAGGGTTAAAGCACCCATTACCAAATCAACCTTGAAAAACTAGTAATATTGTGCCCAACACCATAAGCAATCACGAATACAATCTGTGCTTCTCTAAGGACACCATGAAAGCAGATACGATTTCTGAATCTGAAGATTTTGTTCCACATATTAAGCTCCACTGCAGGCTGAATACATTATGCGTAGAGGTTACTTCAATGTTTATATAGCCTTGAAATGATCCTGTGCCCTCGTTTTGGCTTAGAAAAGGATATCAGCAAACACACTTAGAAATATTACAAAAAAATAAATAAAATGCACAACGCTATGTTAGATGTCAAAATGTGAGTAACTGCTTTTAACTCGAATACTAATTTTCATGTCAGGTCTTTATTAGGTAAACTTGAATAAAAGTAGGTTATGTTATTTTAAAGGGGTATTCCAAGGCTTTTTAAAAAGGTCCCTACTGCTGACCAACTGGTCCTCATTAGACAAATATTTAGGATCTGCTGCTCAGATCCATGACGATCAGCTGATTTTCGGGACCACTGTCACTGTGATCTGGGCAGGAAGCAGAGCAGAATGGGCTGACCACTGCACAGCGATCTAGGTTGGCATTGCAGGCAGAGCTCCTATTGATTTTGGGTGAATTGTCCTGGAATGACCCAGGATGAGATTGAGGGGGAGATAGCTTTGCAGTATTGAGTGGGCATAGTTATGCTACACAACCTCTGAAAGAAGGGAAGGGAGAGCAGAGTTTGTGTGAATTCATGAGAGACCCAAATGGATCAGTGCTGGGAACGTCCCAAAGCCAGAAACTTGAATGAAAGAGAGCCTGCAAATAAGGGCCCTTTTAGATAAGCAGCAACTTCTTTGAATGAGCGAGTGATGTCCCGCTAACTCGTTTGTACTGATGCAGCCTGCTTAGACAGGCAAATGCATCGTTTTCTCGTTCAAATGAGAATTGATCAGTCCTTGTATAAGTGAATGAGAGGGACTGAATGATTGCTGTTTAAACCGAATGATAAGCGAACAAGCCAACAATTGTTTTTATGCCTGCATAAAATGAACGATAAATGAAAAGTGAACGTTTCTTGTTCGCCGCTCATTTGCATTCAGACCGCATGATTATCGTTTACTTTTGCTCATTTCAATGGTTTTTTTGATCGGTAATCGTCTAAAAGCATCCCAAGTATGAGAATTTCTAAATGCAAGAGAAGGAAAACTGAATGAAAAAACATAAGTGCATTATTTTTTTTCTACAGGGACTTTTCATGTACAAAAGGTTTCCGTAGACTTTAAATGAAACTTGTAGTCAAGGTTGGCCTACAAATATATGACACATTTGTAAAGAACATAGCAATCAAACCTGAAATACTAGGATCCCTGTATTAGCAACAGCCAGGTTGATTTTAGTTCCTTCCCTATCTTTGGCTGGGTGAAGTCGGATGCCATACATCTCCAAGCGGCGGGCAACCTCCAGAAGCTGGAAATCTGATTCAGCTGGTGTCTGTCCACTATAGATAGTAAATTGGCAAAGGTTAATTACAGGTGATCTCTAGCAGACACATAACCTAACATATAAATACAACACAAAGTAATAGGACCAATTTTTGGGGCCTGTATTAAAGTAATTGTGGGAACAAAATTGATTGGCTTAAAAAACATGATAATATCCTTGCACCAACTCTCAAACCTTTCACTAAAAATCTAATCTTTTAAAAATAAAAACTAATGCAAAAGTAACACCTTCCGTGTGTGTGTGTATGTGTATATGTATGTATGTATATAAATGGTTATGCCCATCATACAACAGATATAATGGCTAGGCTGATATAATAATCATTATATAACCAGATCAGCTTATTTTACACTTATTTTGGGCTAAAAGTATTTCATCTCTGAAGTGCACATGATTCTTGCCAATCATCGGAATATGCTACGGCATATGACAGAACAGCACAAAGTATTAATACATTGCAATAGAAGTTCAAAATGCAAAATAAAAAGTACTGCATACAAAAACTCACAAGTGATTACGATGATACTCCATGATCTTTTCTTCCAGAGCTTCTTGTTGGGGCATGTAAGTGTTTTTTGATAAATGTTCTCGGTCAACAGCCTCATCGTAATCTCCAACTTCAGCTAAATTTAGGAAAGAGAGAGTCGACCATTATGAAGTTAGCTTAATTCAAATGCGGTATATAATATAGTTGTATGAAAAAGCATTTTCTCTCAAAGCTAGCAGGCCTGAAATGTTCTAAACTCTATACAGCGGTACTCAACCGGCCCGGGAAATTTAAAATCTCCCTGCTCCTGCCTACTAAAGGTAGCTGAGAGCCTGGAGCAGTGACCGAGGGCTGCGGTGGGCGGTCTACAGTCACGTGATTCGTTGGATAATGGCGATCGCGTAAAAGTTTTTAAAAAAAAGTTGAAGTATAAAGCTCCTTTCGGTTTGGGCCCCGTTGTGCATTCAGACATAAGATTAGGATCACAATGGGTATGTTTCTGAACCCGGGAAAACCAGGAGGTATCCAAAAAACTGATTGGCTGAGTCAGCACTCCTGAACCAATCACAGCAATCACTTGCTAGAGGTGGGGGTTCAATCCCCGTCACTACCAATAGATGGTCGGTCTGTCACCGCTGACAAGTGCCCGGAGAACAGCGGCGGGGACCTGCCAGGTAAGTACTCTTTTTTTAGGTCGTGCAACTAGTGCTGGCGTAAACGTGGTACGAAGTTGTGCCACGTTTTCAAACCGCTGCCCATTCATTCCAATGGGCGACGTACGGCTGAGAACAGCCAAAGTTAGAAAATGCACCGCTTTCGAAGTGCAGCGTTTTGACGCTGCGTTTTGACGCTTGTGTAAGCAGCCACATTGAAATGAAGCATTGTACAGCGGTTAGCGCAGCGCTGAAAAGACAGTGCTAAACACTGTACAAAAAACGTCTGTGAGAGGGAGGCCTTAGGGAATGAGCCCCTCCGTATTCATTTTGATGCCATTCACATTTTTTGAGTTGGCAACGTCAGAAATTTCTAAAATGTCATAAAATTATGTGTAACAGCATAGAAAATGCAAATCCCTCTTATGCCTTAGAGCAACACCTCAATTCAAGCCCCTGAAGCCAATCAACACACTGTTGTCCTACATCATGGGTCTCAAAGTGGTGGTGATGTGATTAATTCATATTTCTCAGGCTGCATCCACTTGGCTGCATAAATTCCATGAGACCAGTGCCTGCAATATCAACCCAGGCCACTGCCATGAGTATGGAGTGGTCAGCCTCTGAATGCACTGACAGTGGCTTGGAAAACAACTAATTACTGGGGATCCCAGCCAATAGAACCACGCCAATCAACTACTGATGACCTGTTCTGAGCGTAGGTCATGAACAGTTAAGTGGACAACCCCTTTAAGTTTTTCACAACTCATCACTGCTACCAGTTATTAGCTTTATATTGAAATGACAATGACGACAGGACTTGAGCACCTGAACTACATAAGCAATCTTCCAAAGGAGAAGATAAAAAAAAATATTTAAAAAAACTTACACTGTACAATATGGGAGATAAGGAGAGCAGCACTGCTTTCATTACATGTTAGCTTGCCTTGTGCTAAATCCTGCTTCACTTGCAGAGCAAAGAGGTACCTACAGAGAGAGAAGGAAGCATTAGATGTGATGTGAGCATACAGTCACGGTAGAGTAATACCGGTGTGAGTCTCAAGTGCCTATAAAATGACATAATTCAGATACAAACCAACATTTCTTCCATGTGATCCTATGAATTGTGTCGAGGGGAAGTCAGGATTTGAAGAGAAAAAAAAAAGTTTTCTTATGGAAGGGTTTTCCATTAATATTATTTAATCCATTAACCCTTTGCCATCTAATTTTGGATTCAGGGTTTCCTAGGGGGCTTTCTCTTTCTGCCATTATACAATGGCGCCGTCTGCTGGCTAGAGCCAGTACTGCGGTATGGGACATACTCGAGAGGCCCCCCGACAACAGAGCGGCTAGTAATATACAGTAAGAATACCCTGCTGGACATCTTCCGACATCAGAGCTGTACAGCCTTTAATCAGAATGTCTTCAGATGTAGGACAGTGGATTGAAAAGGGTTAAAAAGATTTAGAACCACCATTTAAAGAGGGATCTGATCTACAAACCAAAGTTAACATAAAAGAGTAAGGCTGGGCTCACATGAACAGGTTGGATTCCGGCTGTGAGCCCAGCCGGTGATCTTGCGTACGGCACTTTAATGTATTGCGTATAAACGCGGAGGCTCGCAGGCGGTCATGCACAGTACAGGTTTGTGTTTGTTTTTCCCGTGTTGTCGCTTAGCAATGGCACAGGTATCCGCAGCCCATACGCAATTATAATTATGTATAGGCTATGAGTCGCATGCCGCCATTGACATCAATGGAGGCAGTCGGCATGGATTCCGTGGGAAAATAGAGAATGCTGCCACTTTTTTATGCAATTCGTATCCGTAAGTGTGAAGGACATGCCTTTCAATGATCATGTTTTACCCCCGATCACGTAATCCGCAATTCAAATCTGGTTGTGTGAGAGCGGCCCGAATCAGATATTTGTTCGTGTAAAGCAGCGTTCGCCTGGGTTGAGAAAGCTAGTGACAACACTCAAAAAACGCAGCGTTTGAAACGCCATGATGAAACGCTAGTCCGAGAAGCCCCATTGAAGTCAATTGAGGCGTTTTACAGCATTTAGCGTGACGTTTATGAAAACAATTATAATTTTTGTCATAGAAACCGTTCTTAGAACACCTTTCTTTTAACCTGCTGTTCCCTGCCTGTCATCAGGTGAAGTCTGTCTCTAATAAGCAACACTAGGATGGATTCCAGGAAGCATGCTCTTTTTGCTGCTCGTAAAAGTCTATGGAGAAGGAAAATGGAAGCGGCTGCAGGAATAGAGAGAGAAGCAGATAGCTGCTGCAGCATGTCTGTGAGTCTAACTATGTTTCCCATGTCGTGGCTACTGAAATCACATCTACGCTGTTCAGTACTGCTGTATGATGTCCTTCGTGATGCTATTATTTTTCTGTGTGCTGTTTTCTCTGTCTATAATGTGTTGGAGACATCATAGCAGCTAGTCTCCCCTCACCAGCTCACAGAAGACTGAGAATTGGAAATGGAGAATGTAGATGGGAACATTCGTGAAAAAAATGCAAGATGCAAGTCACATAATGACCAGAAAAAGTGTTATTCCTCGTGTATACACAATAACGTTTTCTAAAAAGTTATCTGAAAAGTCAGATATGCTTTAAGAGTGGGTTTCCACGCAGCATTTTTTGTAAAGTTTTTTATGTGATTTTTTTTATAGCTGAAGCCAGAAGTGGACCCAGCAGAACGAAGATCGTCCTTTAAATTTATCATTTCCTTGGAATCCACTTCTGGCTTCGACTCGAATTCTGATTCAAAAACTGCCCCACAAACAGACATGGTTTCACTGCTGCAAATAATCTACAGAATGCTTTCTTCCATTTAGTATCAGAAATCATCCTCTGCTGAATTAATGCAGAACTCCATGTGAGACGTCCTTCAGAAAAATCATGTTGTCTGAATGGAGAGCTGAACAAACAAGCATAATTTCTGAACGTGAAAATGGTTATTAGTGTTCTGGGGAAATTTGTCTTAAATCAATAATCTAGTGCGCTGCGTTGGCTGTCAGACATGAGCACTATTTATCAGTGCATGAAAGATGCAATCAGCCATTCTAGCTGTCAGCTTCCAGCTCTGCCTGTAATTTCCTCCCAGACAAGAACTCATTGATTTACATGAACTCCCACTCCGGTCTCCGAGCTGCATGATATTGGATAATAGAAAGACAGCATCAACTGTAATACTCAGGTCTCGTCTTGGAGTTACTAAATCAAATGAATTAGGAAGGAAAACCCTGAAAAGGAAAATACTGGTGATCCATGACAGCTGTGGCACAATGGCCACAAGGACACCTTCATATGCAGTTATTTAAAGGGGTTGTACCCCAAATTGCACAGGATAGAGAATAATTAAGGCCAATTTACACACAACGAATATCGCTCAAAATTAGTTAAAAGGATATGAGTGATAATCGGCATGTGTAAACACTACCATCATACATTTTTGTCTGAACGATGATTTTTAGGTGATTTTAAACGGTGTTCTCCACGGGAGCAGGAGATAACATTGTATTCTCTCTGCAGCCTGTGCGAGAAAACGGACCACACGCTGTGTTCTGCACGGGAGCTGCTGTTTACATTGTATTTATGCAGTCAGCCTGCACGAAAACAAAGGAGCTGATTGCAGAGCTCCGACCTCCTGCTGAGTTCTGCAAGCAGCTCCTCAAGGCTCATTTGCAGGCAAATAAAGCTAATGAAGTACAAATGGGCATTAGTGCCCATTACTACTTTATGCAAAATGATTGATAAAACTGTCAATCTTTTAATTGTTTGAAAGATTGTATTTGCGTGTAAATGAGCCTTAGCTTGCTGATAGGTGGGAGCATCATGCTCTTGAGATCAAGTTCCCATGTCCCCCTATCCTTCTCACTGCGGCGTTGCTGCACCCCTACACTGAGGTGTGAACTGAATGCAGCGCTTATCGTGCAAGTGCACAAGAGCTCCATTCACTCTTAATGGGACTACAGAGATACCCAAGCCGGTGCTACTTGGCTATTTTCGTCAGCCCCACTGATTTGAATGGAGCGCTGACTGCCCATGCTCAACCAGTGCTCCAATCATGGTTATGTCACTGTAGGGGAAGAAGATCCCCAATGACCAGCAAGTTATCCTCTATCCCATTGATAAAGGCTTATTTACACACAAAGACAATCTTTCAAAAGATTAAAAGATTAACAGTTTTAGCGATCATTTTGCATAAAGTACTAATGGGCACTAATGCCCATTAGCCCTTTGTCAGCTTCAATTGCATGCAAATGAGCCTCCTGGAGCTACCTGCAGAACTCAGCAGGTGGTCCGAGCTCTGCAATCAGTTCTTTTGTTCTCGCATGGGCTGTCATGGGCTACCAACATGAATGCAAAGTAATCAGCCACTTCAGTGGAAAACACAGCATGCAGTACCCATTTTCTGCTCTCCAGCTGAAGGATGGATTTTAAGCTCACCTTAATATCATTGTTCAGCCAAAGAGTGAATAATGGTAGCATTCATACACAATGATTATCACTCATATGCCATTGTTTTACCAAATTTTGAGCTATGATCGTTGCGTGTAAATGGACCTTAAGGCGGATTTGCCACGGAAATTCCGTCCGGAATTTCGCCACGGCTGCTAATCCCGGAATTAGCCAGCCAGAAATCTCTTCCACACGGGACAGCGAATCCGTCGTGGCAAAGACAGCAGAAGCCAGCATTACGGTGCAGATTCGCGGGCCGCAGCATGTCCATTCTTTTTTTTTTTCCCCGCTGTGGAAGCACTCTTCTCTATGGGAGCCCCGGCTGCAACGGAAAAGTGTGCGGCTAAGTTGCTCCAAAAACCTGCGGCTAAGTGCAGCGGGTTTTGAAGCGGCGCTTTCTTGGCGGAAATCTCGCAGTTTTTCGCTGCGGCCAAACTGTGAGATTTCTGCCAGGAATACGCCGTGTGGGAACCTAGCCTAAGGAATAACTTGCAATTGCAATTAAAACCTCTAACTAATGAAAGGGATTCTTTTTGCATATAGCTACGCAATATGTTGAGGTTATATATCAGATATACATAAATACATTTGCCCATCAGTGAAATTCTGTTTTATTTGGTGGAAAAAACGTAACTTATCCAAGCACAAAGAGAACATAGAAATGCAATCCACAGCGCTACAATGACCTATTTATCATGCCACTGAAATACAGATAGAACCCATTAAGGGCCATGTGCCATTACCACTGCGGCGATTGGCTGAGGAGTCACATGCACCATTAACGGCATGTAACCCCTGCAGCTTCTTCCGGGATTGAGGATAGGGGCTTCTGCGTCAGACCTGGGGTCCATTTAAATGTTATGGGCATATTTGTGGGTTTTTTTCCCATTAAATTCATGTATTTAAAAAGAAAAAAAAATGTAAATGAACATGAATGAAGCCTAACATCTGACACATCTCCCTCGCTCTCTGCTGTTAGTGCATATACGACCTCTCCCCCCTTCTGTCATTAGTTCCACCATCAGTCTGCCTGTACAAGAATCTCAGTCCTCCAGCTAGAACTGTAATTGGATACAGGGCGAGTCTAGAAAGTAATGATTGAAACTTGGAACACTTAATTATGAATATTTTATGTGAAATACATGGATTTAGAGAAAAACAAAGCCCATGAAGGTGTCCATAGCCTTAAGGAGGAGAGTACAGCTTATTTTTCTATTTTACTGCATTCCCTGATAAGATTTATTTTCTTTAGTTGAATAATGGGAACAATCTGATAACCTGCAGGTAATTCAAGGACTGAACTCTAAGGTCTCATGACTGCGGCTGTATCGGTAAAACCCTGGGGGTCTGCCCGCAGCGTTTTACCGATGTTTATAACCACCGGTTATAAAGTGAGCACCCCACTTTATAAAAGGACAAAAACAAACTGGAGCAAGTTCAGAGAAGAGCTACCAAGAGGGTGAGCAGTCTGCAAAACATGCCCCATGAGGAATGGTTAATGGGTCTGGGAGACTTAATAGCGGTCTACAAATATCTGAAGGACTGTCACAGTGCAGAGGGATCAGCCCTATTCTCATTTGTACGAGGAAAGACTAGAAGCAATGGGATGAAACTTAAAGGGAGGAGACACAGAATAGATATTAGAAAAAACTTTCTGACAGTGAGGGTGATCAATGAGTGGAGCAGGTTGCCACAGAAGGTGGTGAGTTCTCCTTCAATAGAAGTGTTCAAACAAAGACTGGGCAAATATCTGTCTGGGATGATTTAGTGAATCCTGCACTGAGCAGGCGGTTGGACCCGATGACCTTGGAGGTCCCTTCCAACTCTAACATTCTATGATTCCATATGAACACATAAGCTGGCCAAAATACTGCACTACATATAGAGACACTGCATGCAGTAAGTATACAGCGCTATGCACCGTTACTGTGGGGCCCATTTCTGACTCAGGGCCCACCAAGGAATTCACCAGTCCCAGCCTGTAAATGTTTAGCACATAGACAAGCCCATATTTACTTAAACGGAATAGGGTCAGTGAATCTGATTAGGAATAAATATCAGCCACATCTCACCTGTTTCATTACTTGAGACATGCGCCTCAGCCAACACTGAAGGACATATTAATCTCTGAAACTTTCTTCTTTGCCCAATTTCAGGCTTAATGCCACGTTTTGTTTTAATACATCTCACGCAGAGTGATGAAACATTTAAAAACAAGTTACAAAAATAATGACCTGCTTTAAGTGGGTAGATCTGTTCTGTACAGCGCAGATTGCCAACATTTCTGAAGAAAGCAGCAAGCTGGCCATGTTCACATAATCCATAACCTGCCAAACCAACATTCTTCTAAACCAAGCAGTGCTAAAATGTTACGTTTTCACAGTCAGTCCCTGAGGTTGGCTCACTATTATGGCTGTTACAGAAGTGAAGCTTTTAAACCTTGATGGACTTGCAGTTTTTAAGATTATAAAACCATATGAATTTATTTATACCCCAAGCATATTATAAAGAACAAAGTGTAATAAAAAAGGTATATGCCATGTTCTACATATTGACCAATTTTGCACCAATCACTTAATACATGGCGGTCAAATTACTGTGGACTATAATTGCTAATTGGAGCAATTCAGAAGCCAGTCTGCTTTTGTTGCAGTCCGCTAATACGAACTTCAATAAATCCTATAAGGTAACATAACAAGTCAGGCACTAGCAGTAAATTTCAAGGTGTATTGGCTACCTGGCTCATAAGATTTGTTGAGCCCTACAGACATCCTACTGCTTATTATTTAGTATTTTCAGATTGTCCAATGTAGTAATCCCGATTGCAACTTTATAAACCAGGATAAAAGCTCAGATTCTGCCCCGTTTCAGCAGCGCTGGCATACTTTATGCCAGCGTTTTGGCTGCGTTTTCAGCTCGGCTGAAAACACAGCCAAGAATGCTGACAAGGTGGTAAAAAAAGCAATACTCACCTAGCCGCTGCAGTCCGGGTCACGGCCACTGGTCTCTGCCGCTGATTCGGGCTTCCTTGGCACTCCCAAGTCTATTGCCAGAGGCCAGGTTTGAGAACCCCGCCTCCGGCAATAGAGTGCTGTGATTGGTTGTCGGTGCTTGCTCGATGCCCAATCACAGCCCTTCATTGACTGTCTCAGCCAATCAGAGCTTGCCGGCGCTGATTGGCTGAGACAGTCAATGAAGGGCTGTGATTGGTTGTCGGCACACTCGATGCCCAATCACAGCAATCTATTGCCGGAGGCGGGGTTCTCAAACCTGGCCTACAGCAATAGACTTGTGAATGCAGGGGAAGCCCGTATCAGCGGCAGAGACCAGCGGCCGCGACCCGGACTGCAGCGGCTAGGTGAGTATTAACTTTCTTTTTTTTCCTCTACCTAGCTGGGACTGATTTTCGGGGTAGGGCTTTTATTGCAAGCCCTCACCCCAAAAATCGGCGAGTGGTTAACGCTGCCAAAAACGCGGCACCAAGTGTTGCCGCGTTTTCAGCAGTGCTAAAACCGCTGCCCATTCATTTCAATGGGTGACACAGGGCTGAAAACACCCAAAAATAGAACATGCATCGCTGTCAAAGCGCAGCGTTGGGAGGTGCTGCGTTTTCAGCCCTGTGTGAGCAGCCCCATTGAAATGAATGGGAGTGTTGTACAGTGTTTAGCGCTGGGCTGAAAAAGCAGCGTTAAATGCTGTACAAAACGCCCGGTGTGAGGGAGGCCTTACACTGTGGCATAAGTAAGGAAAAATGTCTTGGATGTCACAAACCTTGTTAATTCTTCTTGAAGTTGAGTGTGATCAGGTGGGAAAAATTTCACAACAAACTTCAAAACAGTAGTCTTGGGTCCTAGGGTTTAAAAAACATTAGACTCAATAAAGGTTTAAACGTCTACAAAATATAATACAAACTATACCTATCAGGTTATGTTCAGCCTGCATTGCACTATTTCTCCCATCAAAATGACAGTTTGAAAAACTGTTAAAAAAATCTAAGTAGAGTGAAATGGGAAAAAAACCTAAATTCTTCCATCATTGAGTTTGTCTTGTTTCTATGGTGTACACACTGCAACAAAAATGACCCGATAACTTTATTCTGTGGGTCAGTACGATTACTAGGATACCAAATTCATATAGTTTTCGTTTGCTGTACTACTTTTATTTTATTTTTAAAGCCATTTAATTTTTTAAAAATTATTTTCTTCTGCCTTCTGACAGCTATAACCTTTTGATTTTTCCATGGACATAGTTGTGTGAAGGCTCATTTTGCGCAGAACGTCCTGTGGTTTCTGTTGGTACCATTTCGGAATACATTGGGCGTTTTGATTGCTTTTCATTACATTTTTCTTGGAGACTGGGTGACCAAAAAAAAGCACAGTTCTGGTGTTCTTTATTTTTTCTAACGTTGTTTACTGTGCGAGGTAAATAATGCGTTACTTTGATAGATCAAACTTTTTTGGAGAGATACCAAATATCTATTTTTGTTTCCTTATTTAGATTATTTTACTGTAAATATGGCAAAAGTTTTTTTCTTTTTTAATGTTTATTACATTTTATTTGTTTATATAATTTGTAAAACTTTTTTAAACATTTTTTTTCATAGTCCCCAGAGGGGACAAGAACTTTTGCTGCTTTGATCGCTCCTACAGTATAATGTAATGCTATAACATTACATTATACCACGATCTAACAGGCATGGCTTGATATGCACTGTATAATAGCAGCCCTGGGTTCTTTCAGAAGGCCCCCCAACTGCCATGACAACCGCACGATAACCCGCAATCTCATCGTGGGGGCCGTATGGGACCCCAGAACATCGGTCGGGTCATTTAAATGCCGCTGTCAGAATTGACAGTGGCATTTATAGGGTTAACAGCTCCGATGAGTGGCGCAGCTGATCAGAGCTGTCGCAGGCGGGTATCAGCTGTAAGAAACAGACAGCACCCGTGTTGCATAGAGAGGGATCAACCGCCGATCTCTCTCCATACATACCCTGAACCTGCAGGACATAACTACAGATCCTGTAGCATTGAGGGGTTAATGACCACCAATACGTTTTGATGGCGGTCGCTAAGAGGCTTTTTTCTAATGTGCTGTCTTTTTACAGTAGCTGCATCAGAGGCCTGACACTGATCTCCCTTGCCAGGGAGAGCGGTTGTTCAGCTGGTGGATAACAGCCTGGCACCTACTCAAACAGCGGGCACCAGAGAAACCCCTGATCCCCGCCGTTTAACCCTTTACATGCCAAGATCAGTTTCACTGAGGCATGTAAAATGCTGACAGAGGTAGGGTGCTCCCTCTCCCCCTCCGACCCTCCGTGTTGTGATAATGGAGGTCACTTTGGGTTGCTATGACACCCAGAGACTTTGAGTCTGCCAGCTACAGTGGCCTATGAGGCTCAGCTTCTGGCTGAACCTTATAGGCTTTACAATACACTGCTATACTGAAGTACAGTAGTGTATTAGAAGAATGATAAAATATGGTGATATTCAAGTCCCCTACTGAGAAAATTTTTTTTTTTGAAAAGTAAAAATAAAAACAAAAACAAAAACACACATACACAAAAAAAAACAAATAAAAACTGCCCAAACCCCCCTTTACTACATAAGAAAAAAAAACACATGTGGTATCACTGCATTCATAATGACCCAGAGAAAAAAAGGTTAGTACATTTAACCTGCACGCTGTACATCATGGAAAAAAAAAATTTGCCAATTTCGTCCTTACAAAATAATCTCATTTTACAAAAAGCGGAATAGAAAGTGATCAAAACATCACATGGATCAACAAATGGTACGATTCACAAGTACAACTCATCCCGCAAAACAAAAACTCTTTCACAGCACAGTTAGGGAAAAAATGTTAGGGGTCTTTCAATGCAGTGATAAAAAAAGACAATACATTTTAATTAAAAAAAGGGTGAAAATTGCGTTAAAAAAAATCTGTATCAATTTAGTATTGACATAATCCTACTGGCCTGCAGAATTTATTTAACAGTTATACTGCATGGCAAGTGTTGTGAAAAATAAAAAAAACATGCCAGAATTGCATAGATGTTCCCAAAAAATTGGATAAATGAAAATTAGAGATTATAACGCAAAAACCGAGCTTTTATGGAGCTCTGTCAATGAGAAAAAATGCCATAGATCTTGGAATGCTACAACACAAAAGCTCATTTTTTACATACAAAAATAGCAAAACAAACTTCATTAACTTGGCATCGCCAGAATCGTACTGATCAGAGAATAATGTTATCATGTTATTTATTGTGCACATTGAACGTTGTAAAAAGGAAATCCAAAAAAACAAACAAAATGGAAGAATTTATTTTTTTTCGCAATCTCCCTAAAAAAATAAAATAATAAAAGTTATACAATACATGATATATACCCAAAAATGATGCCATTAAAAATGTAACTTGTCTTTCAAAAAACAGACCTCATATGGCTACGTTGAGAGAAAAATTTACATGTTATGGCTCCTGGAATGAGATTTTAAAAAAAAGGGGAAATTAGTTGGCCATTATGGTGCAAATAGGATTTCATTTCACACAAAGAGGTTAATGTATGCAAGAACTTTGTTTATAGTGGTTAACTACGGTTTTGCCAACTGTATAATACACTGTTTTCTATGCTGTGTCCCTGTGATGTAAACCTACCTTACCTACTGTTGACTGTGCCACAACGAATTACATTTTTCTGTTAGATCATGCAAAGCAAACATTTTTACAAATGGAATAGTTTAACCCTTTGCAATCTAATTTTGGATTCAGGGTTTGCTAGGGGGATTTCTCTTTCTGCCATTATACAATGGCGCCATCTGCTGGCTAGAGCCAGTACTGCGGTATGGGATATGATGGAGAGGCCCCCAACAGAGCGGCCGGTAAGGTACAGTAAGAATACCATGCTGGACGTCTTCCGACATCGGAGCTGTACAAGCCTTCAATCAGAATGTCTTCAGACGTCAGATGGTGGATTGGAAAAGGTTTTTAAAAAAAAGCCTATGTGGTTAGATATTGCTGTTATAGTTATGGCACGCTCACTTCCGTATCACCTGACCGGCAGCAGAGGACTCCGTAGCGGTTTCTGGGTGAGGGATGTGAGTGCTCAGTATGGTGAAAGGAGTGGTGTTACATGCTACACAAAAAAAAATGGAATGGACTTTTGACTCCGTTTCTGATGCGGAAATGCTGCAAATCTTTCTGCTTCTGAACATCTGCCGCATATCTTCATTGGGGTTTTTTTTTTGCCTTCCTCTGGATCAACAAGGGAAGGGGTGGAAACAGACTGAACTAGATGGACACTGTCTCCCTTCAGCCTAACATACTATGTTACTATGTATCTGCTACATGTGAACATACCCTTAGCATGCCCATCTAATGTATTGGGCAGCAGCCACTGCTAGCGCACTTAGGGCTCATGTCCACGGGCAAAATAAGAATTAAAATCCGCAGCGGATTTTAACTCTTCTTCTGCCCGCGGATCCGCACCCCATAGGGATGCACTGACCACCCGCGGGGTAGATAAA
Organism: Eleutherodactylus coqui; assembly: GCF_035609145.1. Lineage (NCBI taxonomy): Eukaryota > Metazoa > Chordata > Amphibia > Anura > Eleutherodactylidae > Eleutherodactylus > Eleutherodactylus coqui. The sequence continues at coordinate 401,591,653 of NC_089837.1, forward strand.
TACCCGCGGATGGTCAATAAAAGGGATTTTAAAAAAAATGGAGCATGAAAAAATCCGGACCATGCTCCATTTGCATGCGGGTCTCCCGCGGGGACGGCTCCCGCGGGCTTCTATTGAAGCCTATGGAAGCCGTCCGGATCCGCGGGAGACCTAAAATAGGAATTTAAAAGAATTACTCAACCGGAGCGGGCGGGGAAAGCCTTCTCTTCCTCACGGCCGGATCTTTCTTGCTTCGGCTCGGCGGATGTGCCCGGCGCATGCGCGCGGCGTGCCGCCGGCGTGACGAATTCATCCGCCGGCCGGAAAAGAAGATCCGGCCGTGAGGAAGAGAAGGCTTTCCCCGCCCGCTGCGGGTAAGTTAATCCTTTTATATTCTTATTTTCAGCGCTCATGTCCGCGGGGCAGGAGGGACCCGCTGCAGATTCTCCATGGAGAATCTGCAGCGGATCTGATTTTCCCCGTGGACATGAGGCCTAATTCTTGTCCTGTGAAGATGATCTGGGCAGTGGAGATGAGCCAATAAGACAGGTTCACTCACTGCCAATGGATGAAAGGAAATGAAAAGAACCCCAGGTGGCATTACAGGACGCCTATAGCAGCAATATATAGACTAGCATTTTTCAAGAAGGATTATAAATCTAATGCAAAAAAAAAAAAGGCAACAAACATAACTGACTTACTTCTGATTTGCTTAACAATTGGTTTCAGCAGGTCCAGCCATACCTGGAAAGACAACAAAAAACACAAATTTAGATGCACTGTTTTCACAGCATTTTACTGCATCAGTTGGTTACAACAGTTCTCTATATCCTAAAGCATTAGGTTCTGCAGACGGATTCGATACAAATAGAGAAGTACTGGCAAGCTATAAGAACAGCTCTTTACCCCGCTGTGTACAGGATACAGAACTAAGCCAGTGTCTAACTATGGGGAAATATGGGGAGGTATAGTACCAAACAAGCACATGTTCCACGAAGTCATAAACAAATAGTTTGTTCATTATTATACACGGTACATTGACAGGAGGGCAAAAAAGTTTAAAAAAAGTTAATTTAATGAATGTAAAAAAAAACACATGGTGGGCCAAGTAGCTTGACACCACACTCTTATGAAAGCGGTCTTAAAGAAAATCTGTCTTTGATGTCCATAGCAACTAATCACAGCGCAGCTTTCATTTTACCTCACAGTACAAGAAATGAAAACTGCGCTGTGATTGGTTGCTATGGGCAACAAAGATGGATTTTCTTTAAGACCGCTTTCCTACGAATGTGGTACATTTGCCAATCATCAATATAGGCTATTATATATACACATACATACACACTGGTAGAAAGCCCTCGAAGTGCGACAAGTACAAGCTATCGCTCTACACCCAGGCTTAGGAGAATTAGTCAGTATAATTAAGATGACTACTCTTAAAAATACAGTACATCCAGAAGTTGTCATTTAGCTGCAAACTCAGCATGCAGTTACATCTCAGGCAGATGTACAGATGATTAGAGTTGTGGTGGCATTACATGAAGGGTCTTGGCTCCCGAGGCCCTAAAAGTGGTTCCCCCCTTCACCTATAAATAGGCTCTCAGAGGCTCCTTGTGGACCTCTTATTCCACTTGTATGGAGCATGTTAACCACTAGACGCTTCTACGATGCAGAGAAGACATTTCACCAGATTTATCGCCAACAGAACATGCATGGGACCATCTGGGATGCCAACTTTGACAGCCTACAAGTTTGCACGATGTAGAGGCTCAGTTACAGTAAATGTGGAGTGATGTGTCACAGGATACCATACAGAACCTGTATGCCTCCATGCCCATCCGTATCACATCTTGTATCCAAGCTAGAGGCGGTACAACAGGGTACTAGAATCTACATGCCCGCCCATATCACATCTTACATCCAAGCTAGAGGCGGTACAACAGGATACTACAGCCTCCATGCCCACCCGTATCACATCAGGTATCCAAGCTAGAGGTTGTACAACAGGGTACTAGAGCCTCCATGCCCACCCATATTACATCTTGTATCCAAGATAGAGGCGGTACAACAGGGTACTAGAGCCTCCATGCCTGCCCGTATCACAGCTTGTATCCAAGCTAGAGGCGGTACAACAGGGTACTAGAGCCTCCATGCCTGCCCGTATCACAGCTTGTATCCAAGCTAGAGGCGGTACAACAGGGTACTAGAGCCTCCATGCCTGCCCGTATCACAGCTTGTATCCAAGCTAGAGGCGGTACAACAGGGTACTAGAGCCTCCATGCCTGCCCATATCACATCTTATATCCAAGCTAGAGGCGGTACAACAGGGTACTAGAGCCTCCATGCCCGCCTGTATCACATCTTGTATCCAAGCTAGAGGTGGTACAACAGGGTACTAGAGCCTCCATGCCCGCCTGTATCACATCTTGTATCCAAGCTAGAGGCGGTACAACAGGGTACTCAAGCCTCCATGACCGCCCGTATCACATCTTGCACTGCCTCTAGCCTGGATACAACAGGGTACTAGAGCCTCCATGCCTGCCCGTATCACAGCTTGTATCCAAGCTAGAGGCGGCCCCTAAGGTTCAGTTCTCCACAGTGAATTATCCTTTTGCTCGGATATTCCTATAAGTGATTATAACGTTACAATCACACATATAAAGTTTCAGATTACTCTGACTACTCCTTCTGGGTGAGGGATTTTTTTTTCCCTCACAATCAGTGTAATTATAATGAAAAGGCGTCAGCAATTTCGAATGCACAAAATACTCCGGGCAGATGTGGAGGCTCTTTTGCCTGTTGCCCCACTGGACTAATTTTTGTAGACACTAATGGAATTTTTTTTAAAACTTCAAATTTTTATTTTATTCTTGCCTTGTCTAGTTTAAATATTTCCGGGTAAACAACAGTCCAACGAGGTCGGTCGTACAGTGCAGCCCAGAACCACACACTTATGAAAGCTGCCCCCCCCCGCCCCCAAGAAAGTCTTTGTTGCCCATAGCAACCAATCACAGCGGTGCTTTCATTTTACCTCAGCAGTATAACAAATAGCAACAAATCACAGCGCAGCTTTCATGTTACCTCAGCAACAAAGACAGATTTTCTTTTAGACAGCTTTTATAATAGTATGGGTCTGGGCTGCAGCGGGGGCGCAGCGTGTAGCTACAGAACGTATGCAAGCGTGTATGTGGAATATTAAATACTAGCTTACCGCGTTGCTGCGAAGACAGACAGACATACATTCATTCGTTTTTATATATCTAGATAACAACCAATCACAGCGCAGCTTTCATGTTACCTCAGTGGGGGGGGGGGGGGGGGGAGACATCTCCCCTCCGTTCCTCCCCCCTCTCCCCCGCCGCTCCCGGACGGGTCAGATTCTAACCCTATGCCCGGGCCAGCATCTATGTGGACCTGCTTTACTTCATTTTCATACTGCGGCTGGTCCGTATGGCTCACCGTCGGACTTGCACAGTACAGATTTTTTATTTTTTTTTAAACTCCTGCTTTTCCTGCAAAATCCACGTCCCACTGATATTGCAGACGGGCCACAGGTCGGACGGCTTCCATTGACCTCAATGGAAGCCATCTGTGCAGGAAAATGAAGTGTGACGCGATCTTTCATTCGCGAGCAGAAACCGCAATTGGTTTCTACTTGTGTGCATGAAGAAATTTTTCCATAGCATCGTATGGCGGGTTATTGCTGCAGAATCTGAAGGCGGACGCAAAACTAGCAAAAATACGCCCGTGTGCATGAGGCTAACTGAATGTTACACAAATTATTATAACTCTGTTGTGGGGCTAGTACCCTCATAGAATAACTGGAAACATAAGATAAATATTACATATCATACCAATGTATTTCAGCACTTATTAAAAAAAAAAAAAAAAGGTCTTTGAAAAAGTTCAAATTTTGGAATTGTTCATAGATTTCTGTTACTAGAAACTTGACAATAGCCTACACAAAGAATCCTTTCTAAACTAGTGACTTGCAACATCATGCAGAGTGACTCTGCATGTATGTCCTGAGTTATGACTACATGCATTAGCAATTTCCATTATTACAGACATGTCCTAACAACTAAACAATGTCCATTTGAATCCTCTAATACTAGTATCAAATATCGACCAGTAAATGTTTGCAAATTCAAGATTTCTTGATGCTTCACATTTAACGCGTCTCTTCTCCATTTCTGAATTTAATGCTGCTTCCGAACAACCAAAGTTGGATGTGGCTCACTAAGTACAAAAGTAAGCAAAGACAGTTTGCTTACTTTCTTGAGTCAAATTTGCACTAAAATACTTAACCACCTCCGGACCACATGACGTAAATATATGTCATGTGGTTATGGAGTGGGATTGGGATCACAGTCCGCTTCATACCTGGCAATCAGCTGTTTCTGGCAACCTCAAGCAGCTGATGTGATCGGAATGGGCTCTGATTGCGGCAGTTAACCATTTAGATGTTGCGTTCGATGCTGGCTATGTCTAAGCAGACAACTGGAATGGTGCCCCTTATAGTGCCTACCCGCAAAATGATTGCAGGGTGACAATGGGTTAGCATGGCAGACAGAGCCTAGTGTAGGCTTCCAGGGCTGCTATGCTTGAATACCTTAAGCCTTGCATGTGATAATGCTTAGTAGGCAACATTAAAAGACAATATATTGCAATACTGAGGTATAAAGTGCATACTAGGCCTACAAAAATAGGGCTGGACTCACTACCCATCGACGCCAATCATCTCCAGGATTCCCCAAAACTGTCAACTGAACTGGGGCACCGTTGCCACTATCAGAGGCACTTCATCTGCCACCCCTCTCCCTATACCCATCCCTCTTCCTACTTCTCAACAGTGACTCACCTATCAGCTACTCTTCTCTCCCCAAACCCACCATCTAGGATGGCGGTAGCACTTGGGCTGGGCGTGTATACACCAGAAGGGACTTTATTTACACACGAGTGCCGCGTTGGTTCAGAGGCATCATTGGTGTGGTGCCAATGAGAAGAGCTGCCCCACGGTCTGAAGGTAAGGGGAAGCTGCAGCAGACATCCCTGGGACTTGATCCGCTGCCCCGCACAGCGACTGAAAGCCCTGGGACTTCCCTTACCTGGAGGCCAGAGCGATGCGCTTCACTATGTAGGAAGGCCCCATACATGCAGCTGGACTAAGCAAGGTAGCACTGGATACCGGCAGGTTCCCCCTGGGTCACGATTCCGGGGTGAGCAGCGATTCTTTTATGTGTGTAGAGAGATGGAGCAGCGGGATGAATGTGACAGAAGGGATCCCCCCTGCCCTCTGCATACCACTGGTATGAGGTGAGCTGCTGGGATAAATGCTGCATAACACCTCTGGACTCTCTAGGGGACAATAAGAAAGCATCAGAATCTCAGAAGGTACAAACTTCAAATCTAGTTCCAAGCAGCATCCAGGGTGTAATCAATCACAGCAAGGATTTCTTTTCATTGGCTTGAAGAAGACTGCTGTGCAGCAGTCGAAACATTGCTGGCTGCAAAGATGGAACAATAAAGAGGGGTATTCTTTTGAAGAAATGCTTGCTGTGATTGATTACACCCCGGATGCTGCTTGGAACTAGATTTGAAGTTTGTACATTTTGTATGTAAAGTCCACATCCTGACGAGCGTGCATCATTGCCCTTTATCAGCTCCCTTATTAGTATAAGGAGTTTTTGTGTGCGACAGCCGTTTATTTGAAGATGGACACTAAGAATCTCAAAAGGTGCTGCTGTATTGCCACAACCAGTATAGATTTTGATTGAAACTTCCAATACTGTATCCAAGCAGCGACGACATATGATAGACCCCCCCTCACCATCTACTAACTACTATGGGTGGTCTGGAATGAATACTGAGATACAATTTCAGTGGAGTCCCACTGACTCGTTAACCAACTCAAGTCATCCTCAAGAAAGCCAGAATAATGGAGCTTTTGACCCCATAGGCAAACAATAGACACTACTTCCAATGAAGGCCATACTTAAAGAATTGTTTGTGGCAGTCAAGGTCTTTGCAGACCAGATCAAGGACCTAGGGCTTTAACAGATCTAGAACGCAAAATTGATGACATAACAGCTATAGAGGACAATAACTAAATTGAGGGGCTGGAGGTGAGACTGGAACTAATGGAAGCCAAATATGAGGAACTCGCGAATAGGTCCCGACATTCCAACATACATATCTGGGGTCTCCCAGAGACAACCACCTTAAAAGAAGCAGCACTTAACCTCTTCTCAGCACTGCTTCCCAATGCAGATCAAATGTCTTCAAGAATTGACAGGATTCACTGAGCCCTAGCTTGTTCATCGAATCCAGATCTTCCTCCGGATGAGATTCTGAGATGTGAGACCAACTACTATCAGCAACAAGGCAATTGGCCCCATTGCCTGGTCTACCTTCCTTAGTTCAACCCTTTGCAGATATTATTCCCTCTACCCTAGCTAAATGTCGAGCATTAAGGCCAGTTACCAAAGCTCTCCAAATAGCAATCTTAAATATAAATGGGGGCTTTCCATTTGCTCAGATTTTTCAACACCATGGGAGATCCTACTCAGCCAAAGCCTTTGATGAAGGTTGTCAAGCTGCAGAGAATGGCCAGATTTCTGTTGCTATACCTGCCACAACTAAAGGTCTACCACCACGTCCTAGAATTCCTGGTCTGCAGCCTTGATCTTGTAGATACTTATATCCTCGGGTTACTATAGCAGAGCCCAATGTTTAATGACCCTGATGCAATTTTACTAATCAGAAAATCATTAGACTTGGTACCAGACAAGGATGCCACTTGTCTTCGGCCCTGTTCACTCTAGTCATCGAACTTTTAGTCTTAGCTATCAGGTGTAACATCAATATAAAAGGGAGTTCAACTGGGCAGCACTAAATACAAAGTAAGCCTCTTTGCTGATGACTCTCCCCCAACCCTCAATCTCCCTACCCAATATCAGGAACTATGAGTTTAAAGTAAATGTTAGGTATAAACTTGACTGCTTGGTTACACTCTATGTAAATGGTACTTCCTACCTTTAATAAAAAAAAATTATCAGCGTTGACGAGATGGGACACCCCTATCTTGTCATGAGTAGGAAGAATCAATGCCATAGAGATGGTTATAGTACCAGGTTTACAACATCACTTTAGGTGTCTCCCTATACCCATTCCTCTTCCTACCTTGAAAAATAATGCGCTAAAAGTTTTTTATTTTACTTGGGCCCACAAAAGGACTAGAATTAAGAGCTTAAGCATATTCTACCATAGACGGCTAGGAGGTCTTTCCGTACCTAATTTAAATATTACATTGGTGCAGAGAGTCCAGTTGATGGTGTCCTCTAGAGGCCATAAAACTCCTCTTTGGGTTAAATTTGAAAGATTGCTCCCCACTCCTTGGCTTTCTTAACGTGGTCTATGGAACATCTGCTGTCTGGTCTATTCTCACAGCAGAGTCTGTTCACATATTACGCACTCCTTCTTTGGAACAGTACTGTTACGTGTGCTGCTGAGACATGTTGTATTACTGTGCTTCCAGCAGCACAGCACACTCAGGGTTAATGATTGAGCTGGCTGGGTGTGGTTCTTCCTGCTAGCCAATTCCCTGGGTCTGGGCTCACATATAAACCCTGGTCAGTCTGAAGCCGGTCTTGTACTGTTTGGATGTATCTGTGACATGTGTCCTGTTACCCGCTATGTGTTCTGTTGCAGCTTGCGATGTGATCTGTGCCTTGTGGTTCATGTCAGTTTGTAGATTTATTTTGTGACAGTTTGGTCTGCTGAGTTTGTTTGCTATGTCTGCACTAGGTTGGCCCCTAGGGCCCTCTAGTAGATGTGTCTTGCTAGTGTAGGGACTGCAAGATACGAGGGACCTTGCCGGGGCTTGCAGCTTAAGTTCATTGGCCAATGTACGAACTAACACCTCGCATTTATATTCAGCTTATCATCTGCTATTAATGTTTGCATTGTGGCTACTGTATGCTGTGTATTCTGGCTCTGTGTGTCCTGTTGTTCAGTCCCTGTGGCATGTGAATGCATCCTGTTCTGCTGCGTGGCTCCTAGGATCAGCTAGGGCCCAGATCCGAAGACCGCTGGGCTGCCCTTATTGGGGCAATGTCCCCGCTTAGGTAGGGCCAGTTTATCCTCCCTGTAGCACAGGGCCAGTTGCCTGATACCCGTGTGCGTACCCAGTCCCCTCTTGGTCACAATCGTGTGGGCCCTAAGCTTAGTCTGTCCACACGATCGTAACAAGTACTCGGATTAAATATGGTCTATTCACCAGATATTCCCCAATGCTTCCCATGATTCCTAATCCTAAAATTTCCCCCAAGCCTGGATTCAGCTCTTTAAATTGGTGAAGGGTAGTTGATTAGAACTCCACCAAGTAGCGTTAGATCGAAACTATACTCTGTACAATTCCTGAACAAATTTAATCCACCTTAACAAGAAAATTTATGAATTAAGACTTTCATTTTCTTTATTCCTTATCCCTTCCACTCACTTCCTAACCCTACTCGATTTGAGTGTAAATGCACATAAAACCCATTCCAAAAGGGTTTATTTCAGTGGTCTACAGTATACTGAATAGTCCACCAATTGAAGGAAAGCTTTTATTTATGTGAAGATGGGAGGCAGATATCCAGATAGAAATGTCCATTGAAAGATGTCACTATTGTTGCATTACTATCTCAAAACATAGCCACCAGATCTCCTCCATGGAGACTTCAATAAATAGTCTTCATAGAACATATTTGGTCCCTCAACAATTGCATCATTAATTTTCCCTCTTATTCCCAGTTTTGTTTTTGAGGCTGTCAAGCCATAGGTGACTATCTCCAAATTTGGTGGAACTACCAGGAAGCTGAAAGGTTATGGTCACAGGTCCATAGCTTACTTAGTTAGGCCTCCCTCACACAAGCGTTTGCAGAAATGCAGCATTTTTCAATGCTACATTTACTGCGCTCTCAGCAGTGTTGTCATGCACTTTTGACAACGTTTTGGCAGCGTTTTTAGGACAGCTTAAAACGCAGCCAAGGATGCTAAAAAAAAAAAATCATCATTACTCATCTAGCTGGTGTGGTCTGGTCCCTGCCGCTGTTCTCCGGAGCTCTTGGCCACTTATCATGGCCGACAGAGTATTTTCTGCTAGTGACGGAGACTGAATTCCCCGCCTCCAGCAATAGATTCATTGAGTGGCTGTGATTGGTGCATCGAGCGCCAGCTCTGATTGACGGAGCCAGCTGACACTCAGCGGCCTCAGCCAATCAGAACAATCTCTTGCTGGAGGCGGGGAATTCACCGTCAATAGCAGAAGATCCTCTGTCGGCTTGACAAGTGGCTGGCATCTGCTAGGCGAGAATTCCTTTTTTTTTAACGTAATGCAGCTAGCGCTGACATTTAGTGCTGCCAAAAACGTGGTACCAAGTTGTGCCACGTTTTCAGCAGCGCTGAAACTTCTGCCCATTCATTTTAATGGGTGATGCAGGGCTGAAAACGGCCAAGGATAGATCATGCATCCTTGCTGAAGACGCTGTGTTTTGACACTTGAGAGCAGCCCCATTAAAATGAATGGGAGCGTTGTACAGCGCTTAGCAAAGTACTGAAAAAACAGAGAAAAACACTGTACAAAAACATCTGTGTGAGGGAGGCCTTAACTGCTTGTTTGTATGTCCTGTTCCTAGGTTTCCTACTGTATTTCTTCTGCGCGACTAACCTCCAGGATTTAAACACCAAGCTCATAAACTCCTATTTGTATGACCACAAGAATCCATATAGCTTCCAGGTGGAAATAGCCAATTCTTTCTTTCCACAAAGTTACTAATAGATTTTCTACTATAATGATATATGAAAGAACTCATGCTATAAGAGCTGACACTATGCTCACCTTCTCAATACCATGACAACCTTAGATCAACTACATAGATGCTCCAAGGCTTCGCTATAATGTACTGTCCACCTAAATAATACACTAGAGAACCTGGTACATTAATACCTCCCCCTATCCTTCCTATTGATGACACTAGTGTCTTATATGGATTCTTGACGGCCTTTTGTAATGTTATCCCCCACCAAATTTACCTTGCCAGAGTCTATAGAAATACTATCGCCTTTTATTAAGAAGCTTGTATATCTTTGGCTTCCTCATACAATGCTATGTCTGCGCCCTGCGAGGGGAAATTATAAAGTTTCGAACTATACTTTGTTTGCATGTTTAATCCCAATAAATCCTTTGAAACAAAAAAAAAAAAAAAACAAAAAAAAAAAACACTACAACTCGCCCGGCGAAAAGCTCTTTCAAACCCCATTTGATAAAAAAAAAAAGTGATTGACAGCAATTCACTTTAAAAAACGAAGTTTCTTTACTTTAAGAGTATTAAAACACAAATCTATATAAATTTTATACTGCCATAAGTGTACTGAACTACAGAATAAAGTGACGTGATTGTAAATACAGTACATTATATGCAGCATATAAATTACATTGTACCAAAAAAAAACAAGCCCCTGTATAACTATACCAACGGTAAAACAGTTATGGCTCTTAGAGGTGACAAATGAAAATAAAAACACTTGTAGGGGTTAAAACTCTCTGTAGTCCATTCCAGATGGAAATCAGTGGTGGTCAGAGATTACTTCAGCCATGTGATCCTCTCATATGCATCTATGACACATAAGATTATTTTGACTGGCTTTCCCCCTTAAAGGGGTTGTCCCGCGCCAAAACGGGTTTTTTTTTTTTTAACCCCCCCCCCCCCCCCCCCCGTTCGGCGCGAGACAACCCCGATGCAGGGGTTAAAAAAACCACCCGCACAGCGCTTACCTGAATCCCGGCGGTCCGGCGTCTTCATACTCACCTGCTGAAGATGGCTGCCGGGATCCTCTGTCTTCATGGACCGCAGGGCTTCTGTGCGGTCCATTGCCGATTCCAGCCTCCTGATTGGCTGGAATCGGCACGTGACGGGGCGGAGCTACACGGAGCTACACGGAGCCCCATTCAGAAAAGAAGAAGACCCGGACTGCGCAAGCGCGGCTAATTTGGCCATCGGAGGGCGAAAATTAGTCGGCACCATGGAGACGAGGACGCTAGCAACGGAGCAGGTAAGTATAAAACTTTTTATAACTTCTGTATGGCTCATAATTAATGCACAATGTACATTACAAAGTGCATTATTATGGCCATGCAGAAGTGTATAGACCCACTTGCTGCCTCGGGACAACCCCTTTAAGGTTCCTGTAAAGTTTGAACAACATAGGCAAACAAAGTTGATGAATGATGTTAGTTGATTTAATAACACATACCATCATTTTCCGATGGTCCTGAAACTCCAGTCCAAAGTAATCCCCTTCAAGCAGATTAAGGTGGCTGCAGACAGCATCTAGGAGGGCTTTTCCAGGGGCTCTTAACTAGAATGACAAAGAAAAGTAACATTTAGAATCAAAGCTTGCAAACGCACAAATTGAACAAAAATAAAACTACATTCAATCATATTTGAATGATCACTGAACTAAAAGACAAGCCATGTGTGATTTTGTTGTTTTAGCAAATAGTGCAAAGGCATTGCGTTTTAACGCCGCAGATTTCCGCCATGGGAGAACCCTAAAAAGCACTGTGATTTTCCGCGATGAACCCATCATTATGATAAGTTCATTGTGGAAAATCGCGGCATGCCGTGATTTTTATACGCGAGTGGTAAATCGCGGCTGATTTCCGCTCGTGAACACCGGGCTGTGCTTTCCATAGTTATCCTATGGAAAGCGTCTATTGCGTTACCCGCGTGCGGATTATCACCGCTGATAACGCAATGATATATTGTCCGTGGACAGGAGGACTTGCTGCAGCGGTTTTTACCGCATATCGCTCACACAGGTCAACAAAATACGCGGTAACAAACTGTACAGGACTTTCAGCGGTGCCTCGAACACACAGCACACAGAGTGCGCCATCTTGGCAGGTACCACGTGCACATACACGCCAAGATAGTGTATGGGGGATTGTCGGCACGCAGCAAGTAAGCAATGCATTGCATGCACCCTGCATGGGACAAATGCCCATAGCGCGCCGGAGAAAACGCTCCTTAGGCCACTCTTACACAGGCATCTTTCTCTGTGTTTAATGCTACGCTTTTAGCGCAGCGCTAAACGCTCTCAATCCCTACTGTGGCTTCCCAGACAAGCGTTAAAATGCAGCGTTTTTAACACTTCCTTTTTTCAAGCTTTGTCCGTTTTATTGTCTTGCGTTTTTGCAGTTTTAAACACAATGCTTTGGCCATTGAAATGAATGGGGTGAGTTTTCAGCGCTGCTGAAAACGCAGTAGAACGTGGTTACCGCGTTTTTGACTGCATTTGTAGAAGTGCTTTTTCGATTCTCACCTTATAAGCTTGCTTGGCTGCATTAATAATTGTGCTGAAAACGCAGTCAAACGCTGCTGAAAGCACAGAAATTGCGGCATTAAAAAAAAAGCTGCGTTTCGTCCCAGCACGTGTGCGAGTGGCCTTAGGGTCCAGACAGGGCATATTTGCTGTGGAATTTCCATACAGACCTTACACATGTAAATTCTGCATCACTTACAATAGCCGCAAAGTGGATGAGATTTTGAAAATCTCACCTAAAAGCTGCAGAAACAATCTGCACAAAACCCGTACGGAAATGGATATGTGAATTCAGTTTCGAAGCCTCTCCATTTTATCGCAATTTCTGCTGCGGAATTCAGCTCTTCTACACAGGAATACGCGATAAAACCCACTTCAAAATCTGCACCAAGTGGGACATTCCGCTGTAAATCAGCCTTACTTGGACAATAAAACATTATCTTTGCTAGAAACATCAACATTTACACTGTGGAGGGAAGTCAGCAGTTATTTCTACATCGCAGCCTCAATTTACAGTTTTTATAGTCTAGACAAAAGTTGAGCAACTTTGAAAATACTTTTCAATTATTCATCTGGTGCTGATCTTGCGCTATTGCCTATATCACACCCCAAAACTGCATTAGCAGTTCTGCTAGATGTCACTGGAGACAGGTAAACTTCTTCTTAGACACATCCCAAGCATTTGACGGAGCTCCTACAATGCAGTAGATGACTTGTTTCATACATCAACATGACTGCATAGCATCTGGTGGAAACATCCTGCTGCCCAGAATTACAATGGTCACAGCAAGAACTGCTAGGAGATTTCAGGACTGAAACTGCCTTTTTAAGGCCTTTAAAAGAAATGATTATTTTTCAAAGAAACCTTCAAATGGGCGAAAGTGAATGATCGTTCAGTCTAAAACGCATGCCAACGACCAAACGACGAACTTAGTCGTTCACTTTTTGCTCGTTCATTCAAATCACCGTTGGCTGGCTCACTTATTCAGTTTAACCAGCGCTTGTTCAGTCGTTCTTCACTTATACAGAGAATGTGAACGATTGAGCGGTTTCTCGTTTGAACGCGCCAACGATGTATCTGCTGTATAAACAGGCTGCCTGACATACTTTGCTCGTTCACACGAGAAATTGGCTCCTCTAAACAACCCTTCGCTTTGGACTTTGATTTAGCCTCATTCACACGAGCGCAAAATTCACGCCGAACTTAACCGCGCAAAACAATCGCTGCTAAGTACGTAAAAAAAATAGCATGAATGGACGATTTCCCGCTATCAAGCCACAAACTTAATTAGCAGTGAAATTGACTATTCACATGATCTGGTGCGCAGTGTTGCAGAAAAAAACGCGCTGCTGTTCGGAATTCCCACTGTCGGTAGAAATCCTCCTAATGGCTTCTAATGTGTAAACTACAGATACGGGTCTTCCGACCGCTGGACGCAGCTGAACTCTCTCATTCCATTGTTATCCAGATCCCATAGGAGTCTATGGACATTCCTGTGCATCGCACACCAAACATAGGTCAGGTCCCATCTTTCACGCAGCAGGGAATTTCAGTTGGGGTTTTCCATTAATATTATTTAATCCATTAACCCTTTGCAATCCAATTTTGGATTCAGGGTTTCCTAGGAGGCTTTCTCTTTCTGCCATTATACAATGCCGCCATCTGCTGGCTAGAGCCAGTACTGCGGTATGGGACATGCTGGAGAGGCCCCCGACAACAGAGCGGCCAGTAATATACAGTAAGAATACCCTGCCGGACATCCTCCGACATCGGAGCTGTACAGCCTTCAATCAGAATGTCTTCAGACGTCAGACAGTGGATTGGAAAGTGTTAAGGTGCGATTTAAAATTCTCCCCTCTGAACGTTTTCATAGGATTCCATTGATTCTACTAGTCGCAATTGTTTTTGTGCAGGTAATACAGTGCACGTTTCACGCTTCTGTGAATGAGGCCAAAGATTGCAACTTGTGGATCATTAAAAGATAATTACAAAATATTTACACAGTTGTCCTGTATTCAAATTGCCATTAGCAGCCTGTGGTGCAGGGTCCAGAACAGCTATTCTAGCACTCCATGCCGTCAAAATAACAGAAACCCATTACAACATCCAAGTAAATAAGCACATGGAAGCAAAAGATGCTGATGTCAAACCTTGTACACAGTGTGATGTTTCAGCTACTTCATAAGCCTTTCACTAGCCCCCATTATAAAATATTACTAGCAATTAAAGATGAGCGACCATGCTCTGATAAGTCAGTTACTCGAGTGAGCCTCGCTCTTCTCGAGTAACTACATTCTTGTCCGAGCGTGCTGGGGGGGGGGGGGGGGGGCGGCGTCAGGGGTGAGCAGGTGGGGAGAGAGAGATCTCTCTCTCTTTCTCTCCCCCCCGATTCTCCCCACTATCCCCCGCCGCCCCCTGATCACCCTCGACAAGAAGAGACAGGTTCGCGCGGATGCTATCTGGGCACAGGGTTGGATTCAGCTGCGGGCTCCCACATCCGAAATCCGACCCGTTTGTGTGCAGGCAGCCTAAAAGTTGTATACACTTTTTATGCTGCCTTTGAATGTAATGATACTTATCATTCAAAAAAAATTATGTTAAAACGAGTGAAAGTGACCACTAGAGTTCGGTTTAAGCGTGAGCCAACGACCGGGCCAAGAATCGTTCAAATTGCGCACTTTTCACGTTCATAGTTCAGTTGCAGCAGGACTAAAAATCATCATTGGCTCGTTCACTTCGCGTTGCATTTAGTCAATCCTCGCTCAGTGTTATACGTAGAAATGTGAAGCTCTGAACGAGAAGTGAACGATTCTCAACGAAGATCTGCCTGTCTAAACAGCTACAAGAGCGCCAATGAGTATGCGGCGACGTCACTCACTCGTTCAAATGAGGATCGTCTAATTACATAATCCGTCACACGTGTCCTTTCAGGCAACTGCTGTGCATTTTGAAAGTTCAGTAAAAAAGCAGCATGGCCGGCAATTGCCATTTCCTGAATAATAACTTATCAGGTGGCTGAGAAACCTGAAAGCTGTAGGATTTGCCTGTGGTGGGCTGATAATGGCATTCTATAAAAGGTGCGCACTATAAAGCAATGTACGGAGCTTACAGTCATACAGCGGCAGCGGATCTCCAACTGAGATCTGTACTCGCTAAAGGCTACATTTCCATAGTACAGCCTGTTCTTGTGATTGTCTCTTCCAGGGTTCACTTCAAGCCCCAAACTAATTTACTTTACAGAAATTGGGATGCTCAGCATTACAAGTATTAAAGGAGATGTCCCGAGGCAGCAAGTGGGGTTATACACTTCTGTATGGCCATAATAATGCACTTTGTAATATACATTGTGCATTAATTATGAGCCATACAGAAGTTATAAAAAGTTTTATACTTACCTGCTCCGTTGCTAGCGTCCTCGTCTCCATGGTGCCGACTAATTTTCGGCCTCCGATGGCCAAATTAGCCGCGCTTGCGCAGTCCGGGTCTTCTCCTCTTCTCTATGGGGCTCCGTGTAGCTCCGTGTAGCTCCGCCCCGTCACGTGCCGATTCCAGCCAATCAGGAGGCTGGAATCGGCAGTGGACCGCACAGAAGAGCTGTGGTCCACGAAGGCAGAGGATCCCGGCGGCCATCTTCAGCAGGTGAGTATGAAGACGCCGGACCGCCGGGATTCAGGTAAGCGCTGTGCGGGTGGGTTTTTTAACCCCTGCATCGGGGTTGTCTCGCGCCGAACGGGGGGGGGGGGGTTTAAAAAAAAAAAAACCCGTTTCGGCGCAGGACATCTCCTTTAAAGTGATGGTTTATATTAGCATTTGAATAGGATGATTTTCACCAAACTATTTCTTCCGCATTGATTTTTACATTTTTTTTATTTTTTAGCATAGCATTTCAGTTGGAAGAACACAGCGCAGTTACAGAGTTCCCATGCCACTTCTATGCACCTCCGCAACATGATTCCCAGATGAGATAACCCCTGGCCTACACTAGTTATATCATGTGTGTCATTCAACCTTGTGACCGGATCACCGTTTCACATCCCAGGCCTTGCTTCTGACACAAAAGGGGAACTTTCTAGTTAAATAGCAAACTTTCATAGAAAAGCAATAAGTGAGAAATGAGGAATAAGCTACGTCTGTCACACTACAGACTATTACACATACAGATAGGTCATAATGTAATACAACTTATACTATACTTCAAGCTCCAACTAGATTTTTTTTAGTAGTTTACCAACATAACATTCATGAAAAAAGGGGAAACAATACTAATAAGGCCCAATGTCCACGGGCATGTCAGCTGGCACACCGGACGCATCCGCCGTGCTGAAGATCCAGCCGGCATGGAGGAGACCCCCACTGGATCTGGACAGGTAAGAAAATGTGTTTCCCTGTCCATACCTGCGGGTATGGCTGGATTCTACTGTGGGATACAGATACAGCAGTGGAATCTGTGCGTGCAAGTGGACATTGGGCGTAATTGCCACGGAATTTCCGTGCAGACTTTCTGAAGGGAAATACCACCTGCAATCTTAAGCCCGAGATTAAGCAGCAAAAATCTCGTCCACACGCCGCAAACAGTCTGTTGCAGCCAAGCCGCACTAAAACTGACATGCTGGGAGGAATTCAAAGCCGTGGCATGTCAATTATCGCTGTTTCCACTGCGGGCTCTCTCTTCTCAATAGGGAGAGGTAGCTATGGCGGAACAAGCCGCTTTCAAAACCCACAGGACTTCAGCTGTGGAAATCTCACAGAATTTCCGTATGGTCCCGCTGCGGACATTCCGCGGGATTTCTGCTCCGTGTGAAGCCAGCCTAAGGTGTTTTCATGGCAAAAGAGCCTCACATCACTTTGGGGATGAAGGATCCTCCAGTGAGGCTGTCACAGCTACAGCAAAGGATCACGAAGTTTCTTCAATTGCTTTCGATGGGGTCGGTGATGCTGCCGCTGGGCCTACTGAGAACAAGGCGCGGTGCAATACGAGAGCACGCAAAAGTTAGAACATGGCACGATTTGTCTCATGCGATTTTATTGCCTGCGTGAAGCCGGCCTCAAGTCTGTAGTGCAGGATGAAGTCTCAATGCCAATCAGCCTCTCCAAGCACTCCAAGGACAAAGATAAATTATACTTTTATTTTGCCAATTCACCCATTTCACAAAGTTTCAGACGTCTGAAGTGAAAACATAAGACGTAGAGCAAATAAGTAATTTGCACCGCTTTCTTGTCATTTTTGTAATGCCAACAGTTTAATTTAGAGCACAAGAAATCCCCATGTGCAGTTATAGACCTCTCCAATGCTAAATGGCATTTTAAGAAAGCCAAGCAAGCTACCAGGAAACGGACATGTAATCACCGCTCCACTGAGGTGGAACCACCCAGCAATTTTAGGCTAAATTAAGTAAAATCTGGGAAAGAGTGATTCTTACATGGTAGTGTACAAATTATAGGCCAACTAGTTCAGGGAGCTTATTGAAAGACTAAATAGCATGCCATGCAAAACACACAAAGATTATAATAGGTAGTAGGGCACCTTTGTGGAAACCAATGCCACAGATGTCCTCAGAAGATCTGTCTGTTCTACAGTCACATCAGAGTTGGAAAAGTTGAATACAGGAGAGGGGACTGGAGCAGACACAGCCGTAAATCCAGTAAACAGAGATTAACAAGCTTTAGTTATGGGTGCATGGGCAAAAACTAGACAAGGAGTTTAAAATCTGCACCAAATTCTTCATCAGGACATGTATCTACTCAGTGGTTAGCAGTTGCCTTGCAGCACTGGGGTTCTGGGTGCAAATCAGGACAACATCTGTATGGAGTTTGTATGTTCCCCCTGTGCTTGGGTGGGTTCCCTCTGGGTACTCCGGTTTCCTCCCATACTCCAAAAACATGCTAATAAGCTGAACCTAAACTGTGAGCCCCAATGGGGAAAGAACCCAATATCAAGTGATGTACAGTGCGCCGGCATATGTCTGCACTACCGTAAATAACTGAATTAAAGAAAGTTTTTGAAATCCAACGTCTGTCCACTTGATTTCAGATACATAGGCAATAAAGAATCTTATTAATCTCTACTTAGGCCGGGCTCACACATTTTACCACTGTGAGCCGCCGGTAACGGCATTGATTACGCGCCCATACAGAACAATGGGCTCTCTTGTGTGTAATACACCGCAAACTAGAACATGCTGCATTCTTTTTGGCGTTCGTGTATTACATAATTCCTACTCACAAATGTGAGCATAACTGAGTATGGCAATACATTTGACCGTGTATCACACGCATAATACGTTCTAATCATGCGCACGTGTGAGCCCGGTCATTATCGTTGCTGTGCTACTAGCGGCTGCAGCCCGCTCTCCTGTATTCTGCCGATTACCTGGAGGGATCTGCCTGCAAGTCAGACGGAAGCCAGCAGCAATGCATCCTCTACAAGACCAGACCAGGTGGTCTATACCCAACTAAACAAGGTCAGAGTGGTGGGTCAACTGGCCTGACCAGTGACTCTCCCCATGCACATGATAGGGCTTTGCTTTTCTGAACGGTTACAAGTTATTATAGAGCATTTTTATTACACGAGTTCTAGTCTTAATAAAAATCTATTCTCAAAAAGGATTTTAAAAAATAAGTTCATATAATATTTCAACCCTTGCACCAAAAAGGTTGCTTAGCTGTAATGCGCTTGGCTACATGATGGATTTGTCTTCTATGGATCCATTATAGGGCACCCTTAGAAACATAAACCTGTTGCTTGTTCCCTCCTACAGAAGGTAATGTACAGTGTGCGCAGGGAGGGCCTGCATCTCGTGGAAGCATGGGGGCTCCACGTCCCTTTGCTCTTGCTACAGTTTTGCCATGTGCCCTTCGTCTGAAACATGATCAATGGCATCAAACTTTTGATCTGAACCAAATTGTTCCTTGTGTGCAGCTGAAGTGCCTTACCAGCACTAGAAAACCAACCTCTCACAGCGATGACGTCTTTCTCTTATGACTCATTAAATGTCCTACATAAAGAGTGAAGAGAACATTTCTTTTAGCTGTTGCATCAATATCTAAAATAGTTATTGACCAGCTTACTTTTCTGTGTATAGCACAGTGTATGACTGACTTTATACGGAAGGAAACGTCGTTCAGTGTTTGCATGCAGAAACTGAAAGACAAACAAGGCTGAAAGACTTCTCAGTCGTCGTTCCGTCGGTGCATGCATTTACAGTGAACGATATTCAGATTCTCCCTGGATCGCAGGGATCCGAACGATAATCGTTCAGTGTAAAAGCACCTTAGGCCTCCTTCACATGAGCGTGAAACGCATGCTGTATAACCTGCGCAAAAAAAATTGTGGCTAATAGAACCAATGCACTGCTAGGATGGGAAAATTAAGAGTGTTTTAAAAAAAAAAAAAAAAAACACACCTTAAAATAATAGGACACGTGCAACTGAAATTCCCAGCTGCATGAAAAGATAGGACCTGACCTAACTTTGGTGCGCAAAGTGCAGAAGCCTCCATAGACTCCTATGGGAGGCTATGTGAGGCAGCCGGCAAAGTGAGTTTAATTCCCCAGCAGAGATGTAGGAAAGCCAGGGGGAACCACCTCCTCTGCATCTTCCCTTAATCTCAGCGGGGCTGCAGGGATATCCCCTGCAGTGTTGAGACAGGGGTTCACCTGCAGGGAATGTCCCCAGCAGCCAGGGGGATCCCTTATTCTTCCCTGTGGGTAAAACCCGGTCTTGCCGCTGCTGGGGATATCCCTCTAGCCCCGCTAAGATAAAGGGAAGGCTAGCAGAGAAGGAGGTTCCCCCAGGGCTTTTCTTCATCTCTTTCTCCTCCCAATGTAGCAGTGATTTTTTAAAGCACCATGCAGCTCCCAATAGTGTGAAGGGGCAATTTCACCACTGATAAAGCTCTTGACTTGATAATGGGAAATCGTCCATTCACGCTATTTTTCACGCAGTTAGTCATGATTTTTTTGCGTGACTAATTTCTGCATGAATCTCACACTCGTGTGAATGAGCCCTAAGTGTAGTAGGAAAAACACAAACAGACTCAACAATTAGGACATGGCTGCTGCTCATTCTGAGTAATTGAACCATTAATTGAAAGGGGAGTTTTGAAAATAATAGCAGTGAGGAGTTAAACTGGTGACGTCATTGAATCTGTGGAATAACGTGTCAATTTTGGCCCTTTAAGGTAGGAGGGTGACAAATATTGCATATGTTGGTTATAGTGCATTTCCTTCTAACATACTAGTGGAAATTGGTTGTTCCAGACATTGTTCTGATGAAGGACATACTTTGATTAAAAAGTTGATTAAGGCCGCCTGCAGACAGCCGGGTCAGATCCGGCAGCGAGAATTCTCGCCGCGAGACCCGACCCAAGCACCTGCAGAGAGTAGCGCGTAATCACCCGCGCCCCGCAGCTCCGGATCTTTTATATGCCGGCTGCCGGCGCATGCGCAGAACGGAGCCGGCGGCGGGTGAGTGACGTTTCTGCGAGCCCCGCACAGAAATAGAACATGCCGCAATTTGTTTGCGGCGTGAGATGTCGTGCGGCCAAACCGCCGCTGTCTGCATAGGATTGCGTTCCGCCGGGGAATTTCCGCCCGTCTGCAGGCAGCCTGAGAGTGGAAAACATACAGAAGTGAAACAAACTATAGGCGGCTCAGCTAAAATGATCTAAAAAGCCTTGAAATGGCAACCCATACTTAAAAGACGCAGAAGAAAACATGGAAATACTCCTCAAATGGATCCAAGAAAAGCCAAAATGACAAAGACTCAGCCAATGATCACCTCCAGAACATTCAGATGACAATAAAGTGAAGCCAAGTTAAGGCCCATTTAGATGGGACGAATGTCGGGCAAACGATGCCCGACACTCGTCCCCGCACATACTAGCTCTCGTGCTGCTGCGCAGGAGCTAGTATCACTGACTCACAGAGGGGATGCTGCAGGAGATTTCACTCTCCATTCACT